>NW_024098515.1:0-437961 GCF_016545835.1 Crotalus tigris | reverse complement strand
CTCCAAGGTCCCCCCCAACAAGGGGAGCTTCAGAAGCCCTGCAAGATCCACTCCTGAACGCAGGGCAGAAGGACTGTCTCAAGACCAGCCCCATCAACATCCTGGAAAAGCCAATGGTGAAGAGCATCAAGAGGTTAAGGAAAGGGCCCAACCGTGCTCGGATCCCATGGGAGGGCATCAGGGGTTTTGAAAGTGGTGAAACCAGCCTGTGGTTTATCCCACCTTGTGGCAAAATCCTAAAAACGTTTCCCCACACCCCCGTTTTGCATCAGCCTTCATCCTGGTCGCCCAATTGCCTAAACCAGTCATGCTGCTCCTTCTTAAAAGCCCACTTCAGAGGCCTCATTGACAGGAAAAAGATGAAACACTCAGACACTCCAGATAATGCTACAATTTTGAAGAAGAAGGAAAAAAAGAAGAAGAACCCCTCAAGTTCTTTTTCTCTCTCTCTCCACGGATCTGGGCACGGGAGAGGCAGACAGAAAAGAAAGAAAATGGTCTGGAGGCTTTTGTGCAACTCCTCCAGACGAAGCTGGACCCATTTACCAGCTGCTGTAAGAAAGAAAAAAGGGGAAATCGAAGTCATTATCTCCTGGATCAAGAACCACCCCCTGGCTTAATAGCCCGATGAGCAGCAAGGCGAAGAGAGAGGAGAGAGAGAGAAAGAGATGATGGATGGATGGAGAGAGAGAGAGAGAGAGAGAGAGAGAGAGAGAGAGAGAGAGAGAGAGAGAGAGAGAGAGATATGCCTCTCTTCTCTGCATATAAAAGACAGTCCTCAGCAGATCAAGGAGGAGGAGGAGGAGGAGGAGAAGGAGGAGGAGGAGGAGGAGGCACCGAAATGCACCCTGCAAGCTGGGCTATAAACTCAGCCCAGCCTTTTCTACCAATCAGTAGCTACCAAGGAGTTGGATCCCAGGAATTAAACAGGGAGGAGGAGGAGGGTGCCTCATCTGAGTTTCAGATGACCCACCAGGACAGTAAACAGGTAGCCCTCGACTTACAACCACAATTGAGCATTTATGTTGTTAAGCGAGACAGTCCCTGTGAGTCACGTCCCGTTTTACGACCTTTCCTGTCACAGTTGTTCAAGTGAATCACTGCTGTTGATAAGGTAGTAACCTGGTTGTTAAGTGACTCCCCACGGACTTGGCTTGTTGGAAGAGCTGTACTTTTCATTCCTGCATGAGGTGCTGCGTGCAGTGTGTCGGGGGTGCCCCTCTGCCCCCCCCACCTCTCAGAAGCAACAGCAAGGGGAGCCGGGAAGGGCGGGACAGGCCAGCCTCCCTTGTTTGCCAGGTGAAGCCCACAGCAGAAGGCGGGGAGGGGGGCTGGGATGGCTTTAGCCCCGAGCCTGACCCCCCCCCCGCCTGCAAGCTGCAACTGTAATTTGCCAGAAATGCCTCTTGGGCAGCTGGCTCTCACCAAGACGTGGGCATGTGCTAGGTGGCCGGCCATCGCCAGACCCCCAATTTGGGGCTGTTTCCAGCGGGTCAAAATGGGCACCCTCTCGCCAATGGAGCAAACTGGCCCAATTCTGCCTTTGTGCTTGCAGATCGTGAGATGTTTTATCTCTTTAATTAAGGTGCAACCACAGCGATCCTCCGTGGGATTAACGGCCAGCGTGCCAAAACCAAGGCCATCAAAGAATAAAAGCCTATAAAAGTTCTTTTTTTAAAAGAGCAGCCCCCCCCCCCAAAAAAGAGAGGGCATTCTTGCCAACAGCCAACTTATCTTTGCCCCTTCCAGCCTCCCTCTGCTTCCCAGGTGCCAGAAGAGTCGGACAGAGGGATGGCCAAACCAACAACAGTAACTCTTCACTGTGCTAAATTATTAATCCCGGGCTTTTTAAAAGAAGGACAGACGCCAGCTCTAGCAGCTCGCTTGCTGTCCCTCCCTGCCTGGGAGGGAGGGAAGAAAGGAAGGTAGAAGAGGAGGGGGAGGGAGGGAGGAAGAAGTGGAGGGAGGGAGAAAGGAAGAAAGGGAGGGAGGGAGGAAGAAGAAAGGAAGAAAAGGAGGGAGGGAGGGAGAGTGAGAGAGGGAGAAAGGATGGATGGATGGATGGGAGGGAGGGGAGAAGGAAGGAAGGAAGAAAGGGAGAAGGGAGGGGAGGGAGGGGGGAAAAAATGGAAGGAGGAGAAAAGGAAGAAATGAAGGGAGGGAGGGAAGAAGGAAGGAAGGAAGGAAGGAAGGAAGGAAGGAAGGAAGGAAGGAAGGAAGGAAGGAAGGGAGGGAGGAAGGAAGGAAGGAAGGTGGAAGGGAGGGAGGAAGAAGGAAGGAAGGTAGAAGAGGGAGGGAGGGAGGAAAAGGAGGAAGGATGTCTCTGGCGCAGAACACTCTTTTCGGTATTCCCAAAGGATTCTTGATCCTCACCCAAACTGCATTTTTTTTCTCCAGACAGGTGAGGAGCAGCAAGAGCACTCTGGAGCCAGAAGCCCAAACCCCTCAGGACCAGCCACCTCCACCAACTTCTCCTCCTACCAGACCTTTGACAAAGGAGCCTGGCGGGCTCAGGTTGAAACCCAACCGTTGGTGATGCAACTCCACCAGCCTCATTGCAGCCGCAGCTGTGGCACCACAAACAGGAGCCAGGAAATTGTAAGAGGGGAAGATCGGGCCAAGATGCGCGTTGCAAGGCAAACAAACATCCTGCTTCCACACATCCTGAAAGCAGAAGATGGTGGCCAAAGTTGGAAGGAACGTAGGACAGCCGAGCAGCATCTTCTAGAATCTAGAAGAAGACCTTCCTCTTAATTTTATTTTTTTTTAAATCCAGAGGACATTGGATCCAGCAGAGAGTAAGATGGGTGGCCTATAAATTTCAATAAATAAAATAAAGTGAAGTGTATTTAAGGCCGCTGGTTGCAACCTCTCTGATCCCCATCCTGCCAGCTGATTTCAAAGCCACCCAAGCAAAAACTTGAATTTACAGAGCTGTAAGTGAAGAGACCCTGCTCTTGCAATGGTAAAAAAGGGAGGACGGAAACCTTGAAAAAGCAGCTTTCTCATCTAACTACGAGTGGGTAAATTGCAAGCTATCTGCCTCCAAGATTTTAGTATTTCAAAAAAAAAAAAAAGCCCATCTATTGAAAAAGCTCTGATAGCTGCAAATTATGAACACGGAGCTGATGACAGATGGAGGAAAAAAGGCTAAGGATAATCATCTGAGTAGCACATGCAAATGGTCTCCGAGACTTGGGTGTTTTTTTTTTCCCTTCCTTTTTGCAGATTGCAAAACTTAACTTGCCTTTGATGCCGATTGGAGGGGCGGGGGGGGGGGGCAGATCTGAGCAGTTTTGTGTTCCTTTTTTTTTTTTTTGCAGAACCACAGCCTCACAAGCTGAGGGGAAGGGGGAAGAGCCCATTCAGACTGCAAGGTAGGACCAGGAGAGAGAGAGAGAGAGAGAGAGAGAGAGAGAGAGAGAGAGAGGAGCTGGATTTCCAGATGGGAAAACAGCAAAATCCCAAAACAGTTGCTGGAACATCTGCTCCAAAATCCCCCTTCAAAACCACCGCTTGCCAGAGATGCTGCAAGGGGGAAGCGTCACTCCCCACACAAAGTTCTTTTGAGGCCAGTCCTTGACTTACAGCCATTCCTTTAGTGACAAAAGTTACCACATAAAACATAGAATAATAAGGTTGGGAGGGACCTTAGAGGTCTTCTGTTCCAACCCCATGCTTAAGCAGGAGACTCTTCCCCCCTCCTCCTCCTCAAAATAACAGATTGGAAGGGACCTTGGAGGTCTTCCAGTCCAACCCCCTGCTCAAGCAAGAGGCTGCAGACCATTTCAGACCAGTGGCTGTCCAGTCTCTTCTTAAAAACCCCCAGTGATGGAGCTCCCACAGCTTCTGGAGGCAAGTAGTTCTGCTGATTAACCGTCAGGAAATTTCTCCTTAGTTCTAGGTTGCTTCTCTCCTGGATTGGTTCCCAACCATTGTTTCTTGACTTGGCTTTTGGTGCTTTGGAAAATAGTTCAACACCCCCACTCCTTTCTTTCTAGGAACTCCTCAAGTATTGGAGCAGGGCTAACCTATCACCCTTAGTCCTTCTTTTCATCAGACTAGCTCTGCCCAATTGCAACAGCCCTGAAACAAAGGCCCTGGAAAAAGTGGTTTTTGATGGGTATATAATCCCACTGATCACTGCTGTACCATCCCGACGGTCCCATGGCTGCAATTCCAAGCTGCTCAGAGTTACCCCGTGGTAAGATGGGCAGCCAATAAATGTTATAAACAAACAAATAATCAACATTCAGGTGCTTGGCAACCAGCTTCCATTTGCAACAGTTGCAGCATCCCCTGGTTCACGGGATCACCATTTGCAACCTTCTAAGCCAGCTTCTGACAAGAAAAGTCAATGATCCACTTAATGACCCCATGAGTCACTTACCGCAGTGATTCACTTGGCCAAAAAAAAGATCATAAAATTGGGCAGGCCCCACTTCATGATGTCTGCTGCCTTGCTTAGCAACTGAAATTCTGATCCCATTTGTGGTCGTAAAATCGAGGACTACCTGGTACAAAACTCCACCAGGTAGAGCAGGGGTCCCCAACCCCCGGTCTGTGGACCGGCACCGGGACACGGCATGCCAGAAACAAGCGAAGCCCCATCCGCGGGATGCAGGCAGCACATGAAAGCAGGCCCCCTCTGGTCCGCGGAAAAGCTTTCGCTTCACGGAGCCGGCCCCTGGTGCCCCAAAGGTTGGGGCCACTGAGGTAGAGCACCTGCAATGTACGAGAGGCCTCCTGTGGGCAATGCCAGTGGCATCAATCTTGATGGCGGATGTGGTGTCCGACAACCACATTCCGTCAAGATGTCGTGAGCAGCAAGGCTGCAACTCAGCAGCTGCACCTGGTTTGTAGGCTTCCTCCTCTTCCCATCAACCGAAGGGACTTTACCTGAATCAATGGCCCAACCACCTTTGGGGAAACCGATGGCACAGCTGGGCGTAGCACCCAGCTGGCACTTTGCCTCCCACCCCCAGTTTGGCGCTGGAGAACAAAAGCATCTGCCATCCCAGTTGGGCACTTCGCCGCTCTCAGCCAAACGGTTTTGCCTCACTGTCGGGAGCGATTTACCTCCAGTTTCTTTTTTCTTTTGTTGCACAATCCAGCACGATTTAAGGCTCGTTTCGGGGTGGGGGTGGGTGGGGGTTGGACCAGCTACAAGAACAACAGGCAAGCAAGCCCAGAAGAGAGAAATCCCCCCCCCCCGGCCCCAGTTTGAAAAGGAAGGAGCCGTGCCATCTTTGCAAAGAGGGCTAGAATTCTGCCATTATCCTGGCTTTTGGTGCTTTGGAAAATAGTTTTGACACCCCCACTCCTTTCTTTCTAGGAACCCCTCAAGTATTGGAGCAGGGCTATCCTATCACCCTTAGTCCTTCTTTTCACTAGACTAGCTCTGCCAATTGCAACAGCCCTGAAACAAAGGCCCTGGAAAAAGTGGTTTTTGATGGGTATATAATCCCACTGATCACTGCTGTACCATCCCCACGGTCCCATGGCTGCAATTCCAAGCTGCTCAGAGTTACCCCGTGGTAAGATGGGTAGCCAATAAATGTTATAAACAAACAAATAATCAACATTCAGGTGCTTGGCAACCAGCTGGGTCTGCATCAGGCTGGGCACCCTGGATGAATTTTGCAGCCGAGTGGACAACCGTTTGTCTGAAATGGTACCAGTAGTCCTCGACTTACGACAGTTCACTTAGTGACCCTTCCAACTCTTGTTCTTCCACTGTCGATGTAATAGGAAGCTGACTGCAGCGTGCAGAAAATCAGGTAACCGGGAAGAAAGTCTTCTATAAATCTTTTGCCCAACCTGCTAGTTGGCTGCTAGCTTTCCCACATGTGAGAAATCCCGACCTTTCGGTTCAGCTTTTCCTCCCGGGCAGGGATGATTAATGATTAATGGTTACCATTTTAATGAAGCCAAATTGAGCCACACACCTGCGCTCTGAGCAAAGGCAAAACTGCAGCAGCCGCTGAAGACTTCCATTCTTTTCCTGGAGCGATTTGGGGCTTTTTTAGGGGGTTTACATTTGTTCCTCCAGAGCAGGGGCAGGGGGAGGCATGGTGGGCTTTGCCCCCAACACAGGCAGAAGGTTGGGGAAAAGCTGGTTTAGCGGCTCTGGATTTGGCACGAGGGCCAGAGGAACGTTGCCAGCTCAGCCCGTAACGGGCAGGTTCCCTGTTTAGTATGCCTTGTTGTGAGTAATTCCTTCCTCTGCACCGCTGCCAGGAGCACTTTAAGCTTATAAAACAAACAAGGGAGGGTTTTTAAAATAGCCTTTTTCCCTGGAGTTGCCTTTGTAATCTCTTCGTGCCCGGGAACTCGCTGCCATCCTCCCCAGGAGCCCCACTTGAGATGAGAAGGAGGGGGGAGGAGAGAGGGAGGGAAGGAAGGAGAGAGGAAAGGAGAGCTGGCGCCATTCTGCACACAATGTCAGCGATCCTCCATGAAAAGGTGCCACTGCCCTCTAATCAAAGTGGGCACCTGTGGTAGGCCGTGGGAGTCAAAAGCCACTCAGCTCTGCTCCGTGCCAAGCCGGTGACTCATCAAGAGCCACAGCTCTGAAGAACAGTAAGACAGCCAAGAAAGGTCACCAACTCTAAGAAGGTGAGGGCCCAGATTCAAGGAAGAGGAAGAAGATGAGACACCAGTGGCATCTCAAGAAGGCAGCACCCTCAAAAGGAGTTGGGTGGCTTCAGAATCACCTTGTCCAGGTAGCTGAAAAAGTTGGTTTGCCTTCCAAAGTCGTGGGTGCTCCATCACTGGAGGCTTTTAAGAAGAGATGGGACAGCCATTTGTCCAGAATGGAATAGGGTCTTCTGCCCGAGCAGGGGGTTGGACTAGAAGACCTCCAAGGTCTCTTACAACCCTGTTATTCTACGTTCTATCTGGAGGGACCAGGTTGAAAAGCTGCAGAGAGATTTAATTTTCTTTTTTCTTTGCTTGCTGCCTCCCCTGGGCCTCGACTGGTCCAAAGCACCAGACCCAACAGTGATTGGAAGCCAATGTCTTATTTATCACATCTCACTGCCTTTATCCCACTGGACTTCCTGTCTCTGGTCCCCCTGGAGCAGCTGCTAATATTTCAAAACCCATGTCATAAAGGAAGCTGGGATTCAAATCTTTTGGGATCCCTCCTTCTCCCTCCCTCCCTCGGTCGGGGTTCAACCAAACATAAACCCAGGAAGTGCTTGCCCCAGTGGGAACCGAGATAAGGGCTCTCTGCACGGGGCTAATCCTTCACCAGGAGGACGAGATAGGATTTGGGGCAGGAGAAAATAGGGGCACTATCTCTTCCCCCCCCCCTCCCCAAGGCAGGAAGCCACAGAACAAGGAAAAGTTCCAGCTGCAGGCTGGATCCCAGCCGTGAATCCTCTCTGAGCCCTGATAAATCCTTCCCAAATCCCATCTCACCCTCCTGGTTAAGGATCAGCCCCCTGCAGAGGGAGCCTTTGGGGAAGGGGGGGGGATGAAATTGAGAGTGCTGATGAGGGGGCAATTGAAGGGGCTTCTTTTTTTTACACCTGCCCGCCTTGTCAGCTGCGGGGGGGGGGGGGAACTGAGCCAGCTGCATCTGGCTTCCCTGATCCCCAGCACAATACCGAGGCGTGTGCCGCAATGTGTTCTGATGCTCCCCGCGAGGAAAATTATAAATATATTCATGTTGGCCTGCCAAGAGCAGCACGAAGGCTCGCATAGCCTTCGCCGGGGTGATAAAAGCTTCCTGACACAGGAGGAGGAGTGGCGAAAACAACAGCCAAAGGGATGACGCAGCAACACCTTTCCTTCCATCTGTGGGGGGGGAGGGATGCGCAACCGTTTGAGGGAGGGTCCCGTTCACCTGGGTTGCTACCCGTGCACCTGGTCGTTTTCCTGGAGCACAGACAAACAAGCCGTACCCCTGGACCTCGGAAAGCCACCTAAGGCAATCCAGAGACAACGCGCCCTCTGACTGAGGCTCAGCCCCGCCCCCCAAGTGCCGATCCTCCAGCTGGGTCAGGTGCAACTCAGGGGGCGCCGGACCCCTTCAGATCCCTTGGCAAGGCCGTTTGCCGGGCTGAAGCCATTTCGCTTGGCAGGCCCGTCTCCTTTTGCCTTCAGCAGCTTCTGTTTTTGAGTCTGACCCTGTGCTGCCATTTGGGGGGTTGTGTTTGTGTGGATGGTTCATCACACATGGTTTTGTTACTCTCTCTAAGTTCGCTACCTGCCTCGGGGAAAGAGAGAAAAAGACTGCTTTTCTGCAAGGGGGGGGGGAACGCCCTTACTAGTCTGCAAATAAACTGGATGGTGGTGAAATTAACAACACAACAGGTGGGGTTTCAGCCGACACCGAGATTCAGCAAGGGAAGAGGGGTGAGGGGTGTTACTTCCACCTGTTGAATTTCTCACCTGTTGCACTTCTGACTGGAATAGCCCTTTACAGGATAAGGTCCCTCACATCTCCCAAGCTAGCATCCTCCAGATATAAGCCAAAACTCTCATCCTTCTCAGCCCAGCATGGCCAAAGCAGCTCAGGACGATGGAAATTGTGGTCTCAAAGGAGAAATACATTAAAGCAAAGTTTCTCATACTTCAGTTGATGAGGATGGTAATTAAAGCACACACACAAACACATGCTGCAGGTTTCAGATTAGACCAGTTCTTTACTTTTCATCATTTATTTTTGGTCCACAATTAAATTGCTTCTTTGCAGCTTACGGCCACAACTGTTGTGGTTGTTAAGTGGATTATGCCCGATTGTGCAACCTTTTTTGGCCACAGTGGTTAAGGACTTCAGTTGTTAAATGAATCAGGCAGTTGTTAAGCGAATCTGGCTTCCCACGTTGACTTTGCTGGCTGGGAAGCTCTCAAATTCATTCATTCCTTCATTCATTCATATTTTATTTTTTATTATTATTTTATTAGAAAATTTATATAGCTGCCTACCCGCTCACAGCAGCGTACAAATGGCGATCACAGGACCCTGAGACTCTTGTAAATACTTGTGATTGCCAAGCGCCGCCCCCCCCATTTTAATCATGAGGATTCTGCGACGGTCGTAAGCGCGAGGACTTGTCGCAAGTCACTTTTATCCATTGCGACTTTGCACAGTCCCTAAACAAATGGCTGCTGGTCAAGGACTGCTGCAGTAGACCCACAGTCCTCCCCCTCCCCCCTCCCCCCCTTCAGAGTGGGCTCAGTGCAATGTGTTTGTCACGAGGTGTCCGTCCAGGAATGCTTCCCGTCCTGTGCTGGAAATGAAAAGCCGCCTGCCTGCCTGCCTGCCTGCCTGCCAGCTCTTCCTCTTCGCCTCTGCAGGGAAAGCGGAGAGGGAGGGGGGTCTCTGCAAATGCCCCCATTTCTACCCTCCAGATCAGAGGGGAAGGGCTTGGCCTCCTGGGCCAGGGCTGATTCAGGGAGGGAAGAGAGGGAGCGGAAAACTGGCATCTTCCCCGCACTGGTGTTATCACTGCGGAGAAGTGAGATGGGAGGGGGGGGCTCACCCACCTCGTTGTCCCCTCCCACCTCCAAGCGTGCAGCAGGCCCCGAAGCGGGAAGTGTCAATCAGGGTCCCTTGGCGGCAGAGGCAATCAGTGTCACGGTGGGGGGGGCACACTTGTTCTGCTAACCTGTGCCAAAGTCCCCATGGAGACGGTTGACTGGCAGGGGCAGCCTTCAGCTGGGGGGGGGGGAGGGAGGGAATTCAGGGGCAGCTCCCACACCACTCTCCAGCCTGCCAAGAATAAGGCTCCCGGCTGGGGAAGGTGGGACGTCAAGGACTATAAGAGGTAGAGAATTACCTCCCCAGCTTCTGCATTGCAAGAATCATATGAAGAATAGGATAGGATAGGATAGGATAGGATAGGATAGGATAGGATAGGATAGGATAGGATAGGATAGGATAGGATAAGAATAGAATAGGACAGGACAGGACAGGACAGGATATGGAAAGAATAGAATATGGAAAGAATAGGATAGGATAGGGTAGAATAGAATAGAATAGAATAGAATAGAATAGAATAGAATAGAATAGAATAGAATAGAATAGAATAGAATAGAATAGAATAGGACAGGACAGGACAGGACAGGATATGGAAAGAATAGAATATGGAAAGAATAGGATAGGATAGAATAGAATAGAATAAAATAGAATAGAATAGAATAGAATAGAATAGAATAGGATAGGATAGGACAGGACAGGACAGGACAGGATATGGAAAGAATAGAATATGGAAAGAATAGGACAGGATAGGATAGGATAGGATAGGATAGGATAGGATAGGATAGGATAGGATAGGATAGGATAGGATAGAATAGAATATGGAAAGAATAGGATAGGATAGGACAGGACAGGACAGGACAGGATATGGAAAGAGTAGAATATGGAATAGGATAGAATAGGACAGGACAGGACAGGACAGGACAGAATAGAATAGAATAACTTGAAAGGGACCTAGGAGGTCCAGCCCTCTGCTCAGGCAGGAAACCCTGCACCATTTCAGACAAATATACCTTGCATTTCTGTGCACACCCACCAACACACAAAATTGCCCTGGGGTTTAAAGGCCGTGCAGCAGGTCCTGAGGCTGCAACAGGAGATGCTTCATCTATGGCCTTGCTGGTCACCATGATGCAAATGACTTTTCCCAGAATGGAAAGCAGCCTTTCCGGTTAAACAAACTGCCTCACTTTGCACAACTCCCTCAGCCCCAACAAAACAAGGTGACACTTTTGGACAACACGGCGTGAACTGGGCCCTCCAGGTTGAGAACACGAATCGCCTGCCTTAACCTGTCGTGCAACGCTGCCCATGCAGGTTGGCCTCGACTTACCACAGTTTGTTTAGTGACCGTTCGAAGTTACGACGGCACTGAAAAAAGGGACATAGGACCATTTCTCACACAACCGTTGTTGCATTCCCAGGGTCACGTGATCAAAGTTCAGACGCTTGGGCACTGACTCGTACTTATGACAGTTGCAGAGTCCCAGGTTGTGTGTATGTGTGTGTGTGGTGATCCCTTTTGCGACCTTACAACCAGCAAACACAAACAGGAAGCCGGATTCACTTAAAAGCTGGGTTACTAGCATGACAACTTCAATGATTCACTTAATGACGGTGGCAAGAAAGGTCGTAAAACGGGGCCAAACTCACTTGACAACTGTCTCGCTTAGAGACAGACATTTGGGGCTCAGTTGTGTCGTAAGTCAAGGACCATCGGGACTGACTTGCTCTGCCAACCAGGAGGAAGCCAATGAGGGCTGGGCCGGCTGGGGAATTCTGGGAGTTGAAGTCCACCCATCTTCAAGTTGCCAAGCTTGAGGCACAGGCTGATGAAGGGTGTCCCGCCTTGCAGGGTTTGTCTAAAAGAGGCCCGCTCAACAGGCAGCCCAAATCCCCTGGGGTAACGGCAGACGGGCAGCTGCCTCCAGAAGCTGTGAAGGCTCCAACGCTGGAAGTTTTTAAGAAGAGACTGGACAGCCATTTCTCTGAAATAATATAGGGTTTCCTGCCTGAGCAGGGGGTTGGACTAGATGACCTCCAAAGGTCCCTTCCAACTCTATTATTATTAGATATTATGTAAAAACGTAGCCAGTGGGGAAATCAATTCCTGGGGTTCCTGGGAATTGGGGGGGGGGAAACGGAGCCGAGGGATTGATTCCCCCAGCAGCCAGACATTCGAACAAACCAACTCTGTCACCCAGGCAGCCCCTCTAAAAGCCACTGGAGGAGATTTATGCTTCTACCGACTCCGATCCATCAACGGTTCCCCAGGATGCTGACGGGAAAGAGAGAAAAAACCAGTGGGGCTGAGCAGCGGCGGTTTAGCTGGATCGATTCTGAGCAAATGACCTAATGAAATTTGCACACATCTCTCCGGACCAACAACAACAACATCACCCCGGTCCTGGCAGACAGGGGACAGGGGGCATAAGGGCCCCGGTCCCACCATGGGGAATCCGACTTCAAGAAAGACTGTGGGGCAGCGGGCAGCATGGTCCACATTTGGCTCCCTTTCTGCCTCCAGCCCCCTCTAAGTCATTGGACTAGATCAGGGGTCCCCAACCCACAGTCCGTGGACCGGTACCAGGCCGTGGCCTGCCAACAACCGGGCCGCACAAACAAGCAAAGCCCCATCCGTGGGATGCAGGCAGCACACAAAACCACGCAGTCTCAAGTCTGTGGAAAAACCTTTTTCCATGGAACCGGTCCCTGGTTCCCCAAAGGTTGGGGACCTCTGGACTAGATGACCTCCAAGGTCCCTTCCAACTTTATTATTGTTGTTGTTAATTAAGCAGAGCACAGGTCCTTGGTATGGTTCTGTTTCCTGACGGGTGTTTCCCCAACACGAGGAGCAGAGAAAGCAGCCCAACCGCCCTACACACTTTAAACGCAGGCAGGGAGCAAGGATTCCGTTTTTTAGGAATCTGGAATTCGGCTTCCTCAGCAGAAAGTCCAAGGAGCAGCAGCTTCCAGAGGACAGCGAGGGACGAAGGGACAACAATGCAGATCAGCAAAAGCCACGAAAGACAAGGCAGCATCGGAATTAAAAAACGCCAGTTCAGCACCAGCCCAAGGAGTCCCGGAACTTCTGTTTAATGAAGGAAATTAAGGGCTGGAAGCCATCCATCCTTTGCCCAGAGCGCCTAATTAGAAGGCTGTCGAATTCCCCAACCTGCCCAGCTATTTTCTGTCCTCAGCCAGAGGGTCATTTACCTGGAGTTAACCCTTCAAGCAGCCTTAGGACAGGTCCTCCTCCATCTCCCCTTCCTTCCTTCCTTCCTTCCTTCCTTCCTTCCTTCCTTCCTTCCTTCCTTCCTTCCTTCCTTCCTTCCTTCCTTCCTTCCCCTCCTCCTCCATCTCCCCTTCCTTCCTTCCTTCCTTCCTTCCTTCCTTCCTTCCTTCCTTCCTTCCTTCCTTCCTTCCTTCCTTCCCTCCCCCTCCCCTCCCTCCATCTCCACTTCCTTCCTCCTCCTTCCTTCCTTCCTTCCTTCTTCCTTCCTTCCCTCTCCTTCCTTCCTCCTTCCTTTTCCCTTCCTTCCTTCCTCCTTCCTCCCTCTCCTCCTCCTCCTCCATCTCCCCTTCCTTCCTTCCTTCCTTCCTTCCTTCTCTTCCTTCCTTCCTTCCTCCTCCTCTTCTTTTCCTTCCTTCCTTCCTTCCTCCTCCTTCCCTTCCTTCCTTCCTTCCTTCCTTCCTTCTCCTTCCTCCCTCCCTCTCCTCCTCCTCCATCTCCCCTTCCTTCCTTCCTTCCTTCCTTCCTTCCTTCCTTCTCCTCCTCCTCCATCTCCTCTTCCTTCCTTCCTGCTCCTCCTCCTCCATCTCTCCTTCCTTCCTTCCTTCCTTCCTTCTCCTCCTCTATCTCCCCTTCCTTCCTTCCTCCCTCCCTCTCCTCCTCCTCCTCCATCTCCCCTTCCTTCCTTCCTTCCTTCCTCCCTCCCTCCCTCCCTCCCTCCCTCTCCTCCTCCTCCTCCTCCTCCTCCTCCTCCTCCTCCTCCTCCTCCTCCTCCTCCTCCAGGGTTTGCCATTTATAGACTTTAGCTCAACCCCAACCATTTCCTCCGGTGACAATTTGCTCAGGTTAGAAATTTAAATAAAGCTCCAAGCAGCTGAGGTGAAAAGTACTACAATTCAAGAGGCCAGACCTCATGATCTGGGTCCCTGTTGCGCTTAATGAATTGGAAAGGAGCAATCGAAAGAGCTGCGGTGCAACAACAGCAGAGGAGAAAGTTTTACACAGCCCCCCACTTCCTCCCCCAAAGTCCTTAGAGTGTGGGGGTTTTTTCCCCCAGAAGGATGATGGTCTCTTTAATCTTTGGGTTAGCAGAGGAAAAAAGCCTTGCAGAAGCTAAGTGTCCATTAGCTGTGTCCTTAAGATGACAGTCCTGATTCACCGGGTGTGAAATCGTCAGTTTTATTTTACTCATCCCGAACTATTCTCGCTTGGAACTATTCTTGCTTGGTCTTCTCCGTCATCCCATCCCACCCTTGTGTACACCTGCCTGACAGTTTGTCCACAATAACTAATTAGTTTCACACGCTTGTCCTGTTGCAACACCTTCCGCTGAGCTGAAATCTCAAGCCGAGGTTTCATTAAATTTCTCCTTGTGGGCAGCCCAGAGAAACAATTCGCCACAAGGTCCTCTCAAGGTCCGGCTCACGTGCTTTAGAAGGACACAGAACCAGACAACTAGTCTAAGTGTCTAAACGTTTTTTAAATGTTTTAAGGTCCCTCTTAAGCCAGGGGAGTGGGCAACGATGACCACTTGACCACCTGTGGACTTCAACTCCCAGAATTCCTGAGCCAGCCATGGAAGAAAAGTTTGTTTTTTTTTTTAAAGCGACTTATGACCACTTTACACACAACAGTTGCAGCCTCCCCAGGGTCACGGGATCAAAATTCAGACATTTGGCAACCGGTTCACATTTACGACAGTTGCAGTGTCCCGGGGTCATGTGAACCTCATTTGCAACCTTCTGACCAGCAAAAAAAATCAACGGGGAAGCCAAATTCACTTAATACTAAACTAAACAACTGCAGTGTTTCACTTAACAACCGCGGCACGGAAAGTCATAAAATGGGGCAAAACTCACTTCACAAAAGTCTCACTTGGCAACAGAAAAGTTGAGCTCAACTGGGGTCGTAAGCCGAGGACTACCGGGACAGGGGACAATTCTAGCTTGCCATTGGTAGCTGTGTGCGTGTGTGTGTGTGTTTGTATGCATGCAGGGGGGCTTTCTATAGCCAAGGGGCTCCCCTCTCCCAACTCTGCTACCTACTCAATCCCCAGAAGTGACCCCAAGACTGGGGCTGCACGGAAGACCCGCCTCGGTGGGTAGGAGCCAGGAGCCGGCACACCACGAAAAGGGCCAAGGTTACCCCTGGCATGATCTCAAAGCCAGAGCGAACGTGCCCTCCACCCCGGGAGCCAAAACCCAGCCCTTTCCCCAACCGTGCAACATCTCCTTAGGCCCTTCATCCCAGGTGTGTGTGGGGGGGGGGGTGAAAGCCAGACTCCAGGCAGGCAGCAGCAGAGGAGAAATGTGGGAAGGCAGCTCCACCGCCTCGTCAATTTCACCTCTGCTCTTGAATTCTCAGCTTCCTGCTCAGCCACAAAAGCGGGCTGCTTGCTGAGTACAAAGTGCAGGCAGCAGGAAAGCAGGTTGCCTTGAAGGCAGAGGAAGTCTGAGTGGGGAGGGGGGAGTGATGGGGGGAGGCAGAGAAGCCACAAAATAGGGACTCCGGGATGAAGGGCAGCAGAGCTACGGGGCTGGGCACACGTCCGGCATTCTCCTGGCTGGCTGGAGTGTCCACGGTCCGGCTCCCCCAGGCCCCAAAGACACATAGAGTCTGGGCCCCTCCCCGCCCATAAGCCCCCCTCCCCTTGGAGGCCAACTACTCTACATGCCTCCCTGTGCATTGATTAACAACTCGAGTCTTCTCTGCCTAAGTCGCGGCTGCTCAGGGAAGAGCGGGTGATTTATTTTAGCCAATTACTGGTACACTGTCCCCCCTCGTTCTCCGGGACTGCATTTAATTGATTGAAACCTATTGAAAACAAATTAAGCAGCCACCAGATGCAAAGATCTGTTTATTGCTTTTTCCTCCACAAAGAGCCTTTTCTCCACGCATGCATCTCTGTGCGTATGCCTCTCTCTCTCTCTCTCTCTCTCTGTGTGTGTGTGTGTGTGTGTGTGTATACGAGAAACAAAAGCCATACGAGGAACAAAATGCATTTAGAAAATATGAGATAAAGGGAGACAGGGAGAAAGAGACATCTCTGGAAATTGAGTGCATCAGCAAGACGGCTTCTCCTTCAGCACCCACCCTGCTGGGACCCCTGCAGAATGACAGCAAGGGCGGGACCCTCCCCAGGACCCTTCACTCAGCCCCTGCTCAAGCCCGGCTCCTTCCACCCCACGCAGATCAGACACACTAAATCCCCCCCCCCAGTAGAACAAACCATGCCATCCATTTGCAGAGAGCAGGTTTAGAGAGAAGCGGGGAGGGAGGGAAGAGACAGAGATCTGAAGAGGGAACCTATCCAACAAGTTCTCCCATGTTCTGTCTCCTCCCGCAGAAGCACCTTCTGGAGAACATCTTCCCCCCCCCCCCAGGATTCAACAACCTGTAGGCCAGGTAAGACCCCTTCAAACCCTGTCTTGTGGTCACTACAAGCGTGGGACAGAAGGCTGGCAGGGAAGTGGTTTTAAGGACCGGAGAATAACAGAATAACCGAGTTGGAAGGGACCTTGCAGGTCATCTAATCCAACCCCCTGCTCAAGCAGGAAGCCCTAGACCAGGAGTCCTCAACCGTGGCAACTTTAAGACGTGGACTTCAACTCCCAGAATTCCTCAGCCAAAGCTGGCTGAGGAATTCTGGGACTTGAAGTCCACAAGTCTTAAAGTTGCCAAGGTTGAGGACTCCTGCCCTATACCGTTTCAGACAAATGGCTGTCCAGTCTCTTCTTAAAAGCCTCCAGTGGTGGCGCACCCACAACTTCTGAAGGCAAGCCCTTCCACTGGTTAATTGTTCTCACTGTCAGGAAAATTTCTCCTTGGCTTGAAGTTGGTTCTCTCCTTGATGGGTGTCCATCCATTGCTTCTTGTCCTGCCTTCAGGACAATATGGAATATGGACACTGCTCTGTGGCATGATGACAATATGATCACAAGGAAGGGTCTCCTGCCCCCAAGAGGTTACCCAGAAGCTGGAAGAAAAGCTGGAGCAGAGTTGCCTCCCCCCCAGTTCTCCTGTCAGGGCTTTTTTCTAGGTTTGGGGCATGCAGCAGCTCTTCCCACCCTCTCTCCCCCCCCCAACCCCCTTCACTTCTCCTTAATGGGATGGGAACTACTGCAGCTTGTTAAAGCTGTAATTATAAATAATTGAGTGCGGGAGAGGAATTCAGTCTGCAGTGGGTAGGGAGGGTGGAAAAGGCACTTGGTGACCTCCACGTGACTGGCCACAGAAAGGGGAGGGGGGGTATGCAAGAAGGAGGGAAAGAGAAAGGGGGGGGGGAAGGAAAGGGAAAGGAAGGGAAAAGGGGAAAGGGAAAAGGGAAAAGGGGAAAGGAAAGGAGAATAGGGAATGGAAGAAGAAGGGAATAGGGAAAAGAAGGGAAGGAAAAGTCAGGCTCAATCTAAAGATCTCCCAGGGTTGATCCCCACAGCCGTAGTTCCTTGGAGGCCAAATTGTCTTCTTAGTGTCGGATGGGCTTCCACCAGACTGAAGATTCCTTGCCTACATAGGTAATCCTTGACCGTTCATTTGGTGACAGTTGAAGTTACAGCAGCAGCAACAGCGAAAAAAGTGATTTATGACTTTCTTTCCCACTTAACAACCGGTGCAGCATCTCCATGATCACGATCAAAATTCCGGCGCCTGGCAACTGGCATGTTTTTATGACGGTTTCCTGGAGCTGATTCTCACCTGCTCCCGTTAAGGGAGTTGGTGTAGAGTCGTGAGAGCAGACAAATGATGAAGCAACTTCTAAATTCACCTGGAATGCATCAGGCTTGGTACTAAACCTAGTTGGAATGACCCAAACTGACTTCTGCAAGAGTCATGAGGAGGCGTCACAGCCCAGCACACACATTTCCTAGCGATGTCCAGCAGACTTGGAAAGGGCTGGACCTTGACCAAGATGGGATATCCTGAGTCTGCTCGGAATGCTCCATCCAGCTTTTGACCCAGCCCTTGCTGTGACTTACGGGCAACCTGGTGGTGGCAACCCGCTGAGTGAACCCGGGCGAGCATCAATGTGGCCTGACACGCCGCTAATCGGCTGCTACTGTGGCTCAATGCAAATTGATTTACTGAAGCTTGAAGCCAATGCAAATGTAATTAGGGACTTTCCATTCTGTACAGGGTGCTCTGTCAAATGATTTCAACCAGGGCTGTCCAACCTTGGCAACTTTTAAGACTTGGAGACTTCAACTCCCAGAATTCCCCAGCCAGAAGGGAATTCTGGGAGTTGAAGTCCACAAGTCTTAAAGGGGCCAAGGTTGGACAGCCCTGGTTTAAATCATTGCTGGATAGAGCCCTGACCTTGTTAGTCTTCAGAATCCCTTTCCCAACAAGACCGCTCCGTATACTGTCAAATGCCCTCAAAGCATCCACCTATGATACTCAAGACCAGTGTTTCCCAAACTTGACAATTTTAAGGCACGTGGACTTCAACTCCCAGAATTCCACAGCCAGCGTTGCTGGCTGTGGAATTCTGGGAGTTGAAGTCCACGTGCCTTAAAATTGTCAAGTTTGGGAAACACTGCTCAAGACCCAACAATGATTCCTCTGCCTTTTGGTCTTCAAGGCAAGCCAGAATCTCCTCATTCACACTTCCTACTGCAAACGTTTGATGGGCCCCGTTTCACAAGATGGGGTTGTGCAACTTCCTGCTCTGGTCCAGACTGAGGAACCTCCAAGCCGCCAGCAGACAGAAGGGTGAGAAGGGCTCTTCTCTGTCTCAAAACATCTAACCCAGTGGTTCTCAACCTGTGGGTCGGGTCCCCATTTGGGATCGAACGACCATTTCACGGGGGCCGCCAAACAACGCAGTCCGCCATTTTCCCCCCCTTTTCCTTAGCTGTGCTCCTCCCTTTTCTTCTATTGGCTTTTGAAAGCCAATAGAATAGACTCTCTTGAATAGAGTCTAATTCTATTGGCTTTCCAAAGCCAATAGGAATTGTCCAGGCTGTCTCTGCCCTGCTGAGCCCGCCAAAAGCCCCAGTCTGCAAACGGTGCTGCACCAGTTGAGTAGTCCTCGACTTACGACCGGTTGAGTAGTACTCGACTTATGACCAGTTGGGGGTCGCGGCATTAAAAAGGTTGAGAACCACTGATCTAACCAATCTTGACACATCTGACTACCTGCCCCCTTATTTCCCTCACACTGTGGGACATCATCTCTTCCCTGCCTTTCCAACATCTGGACCTTCTTTGTTCCTTTCCTAGTGAAAAACAACACCTGCTGCCCAGAGCGAACAACCACAATAATAAATGAGGGTCCTCGGCCACCCAGCTGCGAGCCAAGGAAGTCCTCCTTTGTTGAGGGGTAAGAGACCAAGGTGCCCTTCAGTGAAACCCTGGTCTGAGGATGGCAGTCTATGGGTTTTTTAGGCAGTGCCATGGAAGTACTCCACCACCATTTCTGCCTTCTTCCAGATGTTCCTGTTGCTTCTCATCCTCCCCCCCCCCAAAGCACCAGTCACTCTTCCACTCAAGTCTGGGTGTCCTTCTCAAGAGTCTCTGCCGCTTCTCCTCTCCACGCACACAACAAAGAGGAAGCCTTAGTTTCTCACACCACTTCAAAACTGAAAGCCCTGCTCTTTCCACGAAGCCTGGCGCCCGGGGAGAGAAAAGGCAGAGCGTGTGGAATAAGAATGAGCAATGATGCTTGGCCACAGTGACTCACAAGCCTGCTGGATGAGTCTAATCTCCTACTTGGTTTCGGCTCTCTTGAAAACCAGGGCTGAAGTTCTGCAAGACACAGGCTAATGGTCTGCGGAATGCAGCGGGGAAACGCACCACGGGGCTCTGCCTGCTCCTCTCCTGCCTCTCCTTTTGATCCTGAGCGAGAGTCTCCAAGATTCTTACTACGCTGTGTTATTACTCAGCATCCATTAGTGGGAATATTTACCGAGCAGGAGGTGCAGGGAGGAGAAACGCTTTGGGGTCATGGACAACCTAACAAATCCTAGGTTATGTGAAAGAAGATTGGAAGGCAGGATAATCTTCCAGGGTAGAGCAGTCCAATCGTTGAGCTATGAGGTCGCTCTGCCTTCTCCATCTGGGATACTCCAGACACGAAGATTTAAATTCCCAGAATACTCTCTTCACAAAAAAAAAAGCTGTTATACTGGTAGGGAATTCTGGGAGTTTAAGTCCACACATCTTAAAGTTTGCTGGCTGGAGAATCCTGGGAGTTGAAGTCCACACATCTTCAAGCTGCCAAGGTTGAGAAACACTGTTCTAATTGTTACAGCAGGAAGGGGATGAAAGCAGATTTATCTTCTCCTTCAGTCCTCTGCAGCTGTCTTCTCACGTTCAGACAATCAGGATTGTATAGCAATGCCTGCTTCCATTCTCACTGCAAGAAGCACCCCGTCAACAAGCTAAAATCAGACTTAACTTGCAGAGTTCAGATCCGTTCTGGATCCGAGGCCTCGGCTCCAGCCCAGGAAAACTGCTCCTTCTCCTCTCTCGGCCTTCCTGCCAACCACGTGAAAAAAGCTGGCAGCGCCAGGAGTCCCGTGTCTCTCTGGTGGCAACAGCTCAAAGCCCATTAGACTGAGTGCCGAAGCGTTGCCCGTGGTTCGTCAATTATTCAGACAATAATTGCACCCTTATTTAAAGTCTAGACTCGTGTCCGCGGCATGCCAGCCTGCCAAGCGCCACTGATAGCTCACGCCACAGGCAGACACGCTCCCCGCCTCCCACCCCACCCCTGAAATGCATCCATGGAGGCATCTGCTGAATTAGTTAATTAGTCCAGGGGGGCAGCGTGTACTCGGGTGCAAAGTCAGAGAGGCGGCAATTAAACTCTCTTGCCGCTTCTTGTAACTCAGAGTCATTTAATCCTAACCTGAACTCGGGCTGTGGGATCAGCGGAGGATCAGTTGAACACAAGAGCACTTCAGAGCCAAGTTTCTCAACTTTGGCAGCTTGAAGTGATGGGGGCTTCAACTCCCAGAATCCCCCAGCCATGTAGCTTCAAAGTCTAGAGGACATCCACACTGCTTCAAAGACCAAGTCCACATAGCTTTGAAGTCCACATAGCTTCAAGAATGAGAAGAAGTGGGGGAGAAAGAGGGGTCCTTTTTTGCCATGGGATCCTCTGACTTTAAACCCAACCAGAATAGGATCTGATTTAGCACACAAGAAACCCAGGAACAAGGGCAGTTGACGTAGCAGCCAATGATTTGCATTCATTTCCCACCTAACTTTTTTTTGGGGGGGGGGGAATCTTGCCTAAATATGGTGTCTGTGCTTGGAGGCTATTCACAGATCGCTAGGGTAATCTATAGCATCATAAAAATATAAGGATTTGGAAGATACCTTGGAGGTCTAGTCCAACATTCAAACTCCATGCTTGTTTGCATAATCATTTGGTGTATAATTATGAGGGAGAAGAAGAAATAGCACTCAGCCAGACCTTTTTTCCTGTATTATCTATGAATAAACACATCTGCATTCACACAAGACCGTTAATCTGTAAGATCTGATGCCCCCCCCCCCAATCTTAGCTAAAGAATAGACTTCTTAATAAGTGAAAGATGCAGCCAGGTCCTCAAATATGGCTTTGCTTTCACAATTCCCATTTCTCTTCTACTTCTGAGAAACCGTCATGATTGAAAGGCCAGTTAGAAATCTCCCTCACCTTTTAAGGTTTTGTTTTTTTTCAAATTCCCTGCATGATTATGATCACCGTTATCCCAGAGAGCTGACAGCTCCTACCAAACTAAACCCTACTGTCTCCTCATTGTGGGCAAACAGCAGAAAATCACCAGCCTTTATATGAGCTGCTAAATTCAGTCACTCAAGACCATCCACTGTAGATTCTCCTGTCTGGTTATTATGGCCCTGCACTTTGTATCTGAGTATGGTAGCCCCTAGGAGGAAATCAATAATTCTTGTTGTAGCCCCTTTTAATGGAAAGAAAAGAGGTGGACAAACGATGAAGCAGAAAGTCTCAAATAAAAGGGGAGGAATAAAACTGATCCACCCAAACTTGCCATTCACAAATCACCCTGAGCTCTCAAAGAAATGGGCCACAAACACAATAAATAGATTGTTCTCCCTCCGTTCTAAATTGTTCCATCAGGTTGAGCATTGGGTCAACTCCAATGTGGCCGAGGTAAGTGAACTTTCCCCCCCAAATGGATAAACAAGGTTCTTCTGCTGATGGTCTCCCCTAGAGAATCATGGTCAGTAGTCCATCAGCCAAGTAAGACATGACAGAAAAAAAGGAACTTGGTTTGGTTTGGAGTATTTTGTTCCTTCACTTGCTTTGGCATGTCTTTAGTCTGAATAAAGGGGTCTTCTCCTACACACCATGTAGGACATTTAGAAACTTGACTTTTGAGGAATTGCATACAAGAGTTCAGAAACTATGAACTTGCCCAACCTAGATTAATCATGGGACTAATAGTGCCATATAGCAAAGGTGGTAATCAAGGATGGATCCTGGACCAAACCATTCCACCTTGGAACTGATTTTTTGTTTGTTTGTTTGTTTTTGCTGGCTGGCTGGCTATCAGCCTGAGTTAAGGTGGCATACTTCATTAGATTCTAAAGCCAGGGGCAAGACCAACTTAGTTATTTGACACAAAGGCAAAGATCTGGAATCTGACATTCCCCTGCCCCCCTTGAGCTTATGGGCATGGTGGGTATTAAAATGATTCAGGAGGACCATAAGCTTCTTGGAAACTCAAACAGCCCTCTCCCCATTCCAGACAAGACATCCATCCATACCCTACAATTAAGACTTAGTAATCACTTCATGCTCCAGGACAGATAATTGCTATGGCCTCTGACCTTGCCCTTTTCCAAGGGTCACTCTACAGGTCACCCTGGGACTCATAAACATGCCAAATGTATGCATAAGCATCAAAGTGGGCCAAGTCCCTAGAAGGAATCTTCTCCTTGAGACCAAGGAAGAGGGTTGTTCTTCAACTGTTCACACATTCGACTTATCTCTATGGACAACTCCAATCTAGCTTTGTTTTTGTCTTGATTGCCCAACAGGGTACAGAGAAATATAAAGAAGTGGCTAAAAGAGTCATCCCAAGATAAGGACAATGCAGTTGGGTCCCATGTCCAATGACAACAAATGTCAACACAATATTGATTTAGGAAGGATTGTGTGCTACCCAGTTAAACACAAAACACATCTGAGAAGAACTAATCAGCAAGGAGGCTGATGGACAAGTCATGCATTCTTCACCCAGCAGAAGAGAAGCAATTTGCAGAGCTGATATACCCTCCTGGCCAAGAGGCCTGACCACTGACGCTATCTCCTCTTGTCCTTCCTGCTTGCTTATCCATAACCTAAAAATATTTCAAACAAATCAAAGTTGCTAACTACAAGTATGTTGACCTTCAACTGAGAAGGGAGGGCAGTTCTTGAGGAAGCTCACAAGAACCGGTCCAAACTTGTACAAAATCCCTTTCATTCTTGGGATGCAAGTCAATGCACCACCAAATCTGGTAAACAAAGTTCAGAGGAAGCCATACCAGCATCTTGCCTAGAGGGGTGTGTGCAGACCACAAAACATCACACCTCCAGGCATCCGACTATCGATTTCAATCTACATTTTCCACTTTGCCAGGTAACAAAACACAAGGCACAGTGTAACAAAGGCTTGGGGACCCACCTCTCTGGGACCTCCAGAGTTCTCCTCATGCCACCTGTTGACTTTTTTTGAAATGTCACAAACTGCAAACACTGAACCATCCAATGCAAAACTAGCCGCAGTAGAACAATGCTAATTTGCAACTTCTGCAAGTGAAGAAAAAAAAAAGCAAAACAAAAGGGATGAAAAACAAAGATGCAAAAGAGAGTGAGAAAGCTTTGGTAAGAAAAGACAGCCTCAGGAACACCCCCGTGCTGCTTTTTCTTCTTTTGACAGGCGTGAAAAGTGTGGCTGATGACATGGGCTTTCAGCTTCCTTATCACTCAGATCTAAGGGTCCCTGGAGCCAATTTAGCTTTCCCAAACTCAGCTGTCCCCTGCTGAAGGCAAAGGAGTCCTTTGGGTTGTGTTCAGCCCTTGAGGAAGTCACGGAGAAAAAGAGTTTTCAAGCAATAAAGAGGTGGCATTTGCTACCGCATTCTACGTTTTCCTAGCTATTTCCCAACTGAGTACTAGCCAGGCCTGACCCTGCTTAAGTTTCTGAAGCTCGTAACCAAATCAGACGGGGAGATGAAGATTAGAAGGGGAAGGAGGATCAAATGTTTCTCTCCAGCATTAAGATGGTGCTAATGAAGCCAGATGCTGAATACTCTACTTTGCTGCTCTCTCAAGGTAAGGATTAGCAAAGAAGAGAGGGTCAGAAGAAGCCAAGAACTTTGAAGACCATGCAGAGCTTGGCTATTTTTGATGGAAAGATGCAGATTCACAAGTATCACCTAACCCGGGGGTAGGCAACCTTGGCTCTTTCATGACTCATGGACTTCAACTCTCAGAATTCCTGAGCCAGCTATGCTATGCTATGCTATGCTATGCTATGCTATGCTATGCTATGCTATGCTATGCTATGCTATGCTATGCTATGCTATGCTGGCTCAGGAATTCTGGGAGTTGAAGTCCACGAGTCATGAAAGAGCCAAGGTTGCCTACCCCTGTCCTAACCCAATATTTGCTTGGCTTCCATCTCCCATGTCTCCACGGTCCACCTTTGCAAATCTACCGGTGGCTCTTCTTATTTGGATCACACTGACTTCTAGGATCTTCTGTGGCCCAGATTCCAAGTAGTCCCACGCTACCAAAAGCCACCATCCTGATCACAGGGGCTTCAGAAAGAGTCAACACGAGTTTTCTAACCAGAGCCTTCAGGACCGAGACCCACAGGATTCCCAGCCAAAAAGAATTATGGGAGATGATGTTCTCCCCATACAGCAGGGGTGTCAAACTCAATTTCATTGAGGGACGCATCAGCATTGTGGTTGCCCTCGGGGAGAGGCAGGGTGGGTGCGGCCTACTGGGTGGGCATGGATGGAATGGGTGTGGCCTACTGGATGGGCATGGCCAGTTCTACATCATTCATGTCAAGGGTGCCTGTGGGGGCCTGGGCAGGAGTGGGACAGATCTGAGGGTGTCTGGCAAAAGGGGAGTGGGACCGGGGCAAGTGCCAAGGCATGGTCCATTTCTTCATTCCTCACAAAGGGTGACACCTCCCCAGCATGCACCCAGGGGGCAGGGCCAACACGGCAGGGGCTGGTTCCTCGCTGTTTCCAGACGGCCTTGTGGAGCTAAGACTGAATGCGTTTCAGCATAGATGGCCACCACAAAATTGTACATTGGCTCCCTGCCGGCCTGGGCCAGGGTCAAGGCCGTTCCCTCACTGTTTCCAGGATGGCTTCATGGGCCACATAAAACCACTTTGTGGGCCAGCCCCCGGGCCTTGTGTTTGACATGTCTGCCATACAGGGTGCAAGCTTTGGAAACATAACTTGCCAAAGAACAAGCTGAAGGGATAGAACGAGGGGAGAGACTCGGAGGCCCCAAGGAAAGAAAGCAAGAAATTGTGAAGAGTTAAGTTGGGGAGGAAAGCCAACACACACTCTAAACTGCAGCATTCACAAGGGCTCTGAAACCAAAGCATGCATTCTTGACATAAATTGCTCTTGAGAGGTTGCATTCTCTCTCTCTCTCTCTCTTTCTTTCTTTCATCCCCCCATCTCTCCCCAGCCCTGGTTGCTCTGCTTTCCCCTCCCCATGCCTGGTTTGAGAGGATGGGGGGGGGAATCCACTTACTGCTTCAAAGAGACCCCCAGATCTTGGTCCCCAGTCCTCCAGGGGGCTGGCTCAGCGCTCTCCAAGGCAGTCTACAGGAGAGCCGGTCACCATCATCTTTCCGGGAGAGACCCCACTCCACCCCTTGGACCCTGGACAGCAGGTCCCGGATCCCCCTGCCTCAAGCCGGCGAGAGGCCTAATGCAAAATTAAACCCTGACATCACCCTGTAATGGAGAAGCTCAGCACATGATAAGGTCCCCTTATGAAATCCGGCTGCTTCCAGGGGCACGGGATGGGGATGGGGGAGAGGAGGAGAGAAAGAGGGGGGGAGGGCTGGCCAGCTGGACCCCCATGCACACACCTCCTTTTTCCTGGGAAGGTTGTCCTTTAAGTAAAAAAAGGAATCCTCCCTCCTCTTTTTTGGCTGGGTGTTAAGCTGTACACACACACAGAGAGAGAAAGAGAGAGAGAGACACACACACACACACAGAGGCACGCTCAGATTACAAGCCACTCCGGATGAGCGTAACCGTCTGCCCTGCCAGGCATCTGCCTGACCTCTGCCTGCTAATCATCCCCAGGGGAGGGAACTCTGATGCCCTTAAAGCTTGGCGGGCACCCTTTGGCCTTCTCTGCAGGAGCGGGGCACAGCCTGCCCTCTGCCGATTAGCCCGAAGCCCCTCTAATAAGCAGCCCCCTCCCCAGCTTCCCTGGCTTTGTTCGCTGGGAGGAGGAGGAGGCTGCAGAACCATTTCGGTTTAACCTGGAAGATCTTTCTCCACGTTGGCTGCAGCTTCTCCTCGTCCTCCTTGTCAGAGAGACAGATTGGTGCTCAGCAGCCCCCTTGGGCAACCAGAAAGCTGGGCATGCCCATGCCCCCCCCCGCCCTAGACCAGAGTTTCTTAACCTTGAAGATTCCTGGACTTTTTGGCTCCCAGAATTCCCCAGCCAGCATGCTTTATGACCATCATGCCTGATGGCTAACACAGTGGGCTCAATTATGCTTGGAAGTCAAAGGCTACCTGCACGTTAGTTCAGTGTGTTTCTCATCCTTGGCGACTCGAAGGCATCTGGACTTCCACTCCCAGAATTCCCCAGCTATTCCTGACTCATCTAAATTTAGAAAGTGTGTCGATGCTTTGAGCCCATCTGAGGCTCAGGTCCACCACGTCTTCTGCCCAGGGTCTTCTTCTCATGTCCCGACTATGCTGCTTCCAGCATCCCGCCACAGGCGGACCCACCACGCCAGTCTCGCTTTGGCACCCAAACGGGCACCTCCCAGCCAAGGGGGGATAGCAAGACCACTTTGGATGGCCTTTGACCAAGACTGCTGAACACAGAAGACGTTCTGAGTTGGGAAACAGACAAAGAAGACGCAAACTGAGAATGACCAAGAAATGCCCGTACCCAGGAGTAGCCCTCGACCTCTCCCTCTGTGCAAAGTGCCCCCCCTGGCCATTACAAAGCTGCTCAATCTTAGCAGATAGCAAAGCCCATTTTCTGCAAACCCCTGATTCTGCAGAAAAAGAATTCAGTGTACTGTATCTCTGAAAACAACCCTTTGGCTTGTTTAAAAAAAAAAAGAGGTCAGGGTTTTGTTTCTGAGCAAACAGTCAATTCCTTTCTCCACTCAGGAGTGTCTCTTCCTTTTCTCCCCAGACCAAGAAAGAAAGGAAAGAACAAGAGGCAAAGGAGGCCAACATTCCAGCTGGGATTAGCTATCAAATAACTTTGGATTTAAAACTCTTCTCGATCTCTGCTTCTCTCCCCCCCCCCACCACCACCACCCTCTTTGCCAAAGGACCAAAGGCCAGGGGTTAAAGGAGAAGACCTGCAAGGTCAGGAAGTCATCACCTCTTGGGACTTTTTTCTTTCAGGAACTAGTTGGGCAGGTAGAGTTTAATTAGCGTGCCAGAAATAAAGTGACTGGCTAAAAGGTTTTAGCCACTTTTCCTGCAACCAGGCTGTCCTAATTTGGGTGATCGGAACATACACAGACCCTCAGTTTCCTGCTCACATCACACATTACACAGACACAGACACACACACACACACAGACACACACACACACACAAAGAGCAAGGCTAGCTCCCCAGAGCCACTGCTCTGCCACTTTCTATTTTTCACTCGGAGTTGGCAAAAACCAACAGCCATCCATGCAAGGGTCCAGAGCATGCCCTTCCATGCCGTGTCACATCATGCAGGAGAAAAGCAAAGCACCCCAAGAATTCAGCCTTGGGAGGAAAAAAAGAGAGAAAAGATCTTAAATTATGCCAAATACAGCCCTGGGCAAAACCTTCCCACCGCCACTTTGGAAAAGAAAAGGTGGTTAGAAGAACCCCAGGCCCCTCCGTCTTCAACGGGCCTTTGACTTTCAGCAATGGGAGGACACCTGGAGTCTTTCTGAACCCAGTGGTGCTCTTTCCCATCCTGGCAATACAGAAACCAGCTCTGTCTGCTCTGGGCAGCCACCGAAACCCAGGAGGGGGCACCATATGTCCAAATCCAGCTTTGAAGCCATGGTCAAAGGCAACCCCAGGGGCTCCATTTGGGCTGAAGCTCCCTCCCCCTCCCCAGAGGAGGCCAGGCGCCCCATTAGCCAAGGAAGAGAACTTTCACTCACTCAGGCTCTGAAGCAAAGAGGACCAGGTCTTCGTTCCCAACATGGTGGCCTTTCAAGGGGATTTGAGGCTTCCCCCAATTTCTTGCAGAGGGTGCCCCTTGAAGCCCACCAGCGCCCCTACCTGGGGCAGCCCGACTCAGCTGGGACAGCCCAGCAGCTGTTCCTGGGAGTGTTCAGCTCAGGGAGGAGATCCCCCCCATCCACCGCTCGCAAGCACGTCTCTCTCCCCCTTCCCCATGCTCAACTCTTGTTCTCCCCTGGGGGGGTGCTGGGGAGGGGGCGTCCCAAGCTGAGAGAGCTGTGGCTCTGCCCCCCCATCCGCAAACGGCTTCTTTGCTCCCCAGCCAGCCAGCCAGCTGCCTCCGCCGACGCCTGGCACTTGATAGCAACCTTGTCAAGACTGCTGAGTTGTAGCTGACCCCTCACCTGCAGCTGCTAATTAAGGTTCCTCCGTGACAGTTCAAGTGTGCTTCGCCTCCAGTTTGCAGCACCAAAGCCCCTAATTGGAGGAGATTTTTCGTTTCTCAATAGGGCTGGATTCCTCCTGCCTTCCTTCGCCCGCCCGCCCTCCCTCCCTTTTTATGGCTATTCCAGGCGCCCCGGGCAAACGGTACATTTCCTTTTGGTGTTTACCTCTTGGGAAGCATTGCACTTCCTCTTTGTCTGTGCCTCTGGGGGCAAGGAGGAGGTGGAAGGAGAGGATAGGAAGAGGAAGGAAATGGGGCTGGGTGTCTGCACACCCTGCAGGAAAAGAAGGAACAGGGGGGGGGAGAGAAGAAGGGGACCTCAAGCTTTTGACGTTCTCCTTAACGGGCCCAAATTTCTACCATTTCAGAGAGTCCCAAACGATTTGGCACAGTCCCTGTTCAGAATTACTGTCTAGTTTACCAGTCTGAGCTGTTGCACACAGCAGGACAATCTTCTAAAAACGTCCTAGAAAGAAGTCAAGAAGAAACATTTTCCCAATTGAACAAGAGTGGCAACACTCCCCCCACCACCACCAAAAAATTCCAATTTTGGTGAACATTTAAGAAAAACCTTCTGCGGCATGGAACTGGGAGAACCTCTGAAAGAGGCAGGGGAGTGCTAGATTAAATGTGAGCTAGCTAGGAAGAGAAATGGAACTTGATACAGTTGGATGGACTTCAATTCCCAGAATGGCTGAGGAATTCTAGGAGTTGAAGTCCACAAGTCTTAAAGTTGCCAAGGTTGAGGACCCCTGATCTAAGGGACAGATTCTCTCCCCTCCTAAGTGACCGTGGCTCCCCTTATTGTCCTGCCCGCTGTTCTCATCTTGGCCCAAACTTTGAGCCAGCCCAGAATGTCTCCACCAGAAGGGCCATTTCTGGGAATTCTGAGGTTGACACAGCAGAAGAGTGTCCTGCTGGAGAAGATAAATCTTTGAAAGCTCGGGGTTCCTAAATTTGCCTTCAGGCACTCATTCGCTGAGCTAAGTCACCTCAGAGTAAATGGGGAGAGGTTCCTTTAAAACAGTGGTCTCCAAACTTGGCAACTTTAAGACTTGTGGATTTCAACTCCCAGCATTCCTCAGCCAGTCGTTAGCTGGGGGGTTCTGGGAGTTGAAGTCCACAAGTTGCCAAATTGCAGCATTCTTCAATTCTTTTTAGCTAGAAAGCCACTCAGGTTGAGCGCAAAACTCTCCCCTGACCCTGGCAGCCTCTTTGCCTTCCCACATCTCCATTCAGAACCCGGTGCATTAAAAGGGAAGTTTTGTTCTTGGGAAATTGCCGAAGAAGAGCGTCTTTCTCTTTGGGCCTTGCAGTCTTCGGAAAAAATCAGCTCTCCGGTTTGCCCGCCAATTTGGTGGAGAATTTACAACGGCCGCTGCAGTTCAACCTCAACGGCCTGTTTGCACAACAGCTGGGCTGAGAAGCAGAACAAGTCCCAGGTTAAGAGTTCCACAAAACCAGAGTGACGAGGCGAGGCGAGGAGCAAAGCGCAGGAATGGTGTGGTCTACCATTCCTGCGCTTTGCTCCTCGCCTCGCCTGCATAATCTTGCCTCGGTTTCTGGCCAGAACCCGACAGATCTATGGAGATCAGAGATGCTTTATCCAGGAGAGGATGGGGAGAAAGAGGACGAGTGAGATAGGCAGAGCGCTGAACTGACCCCCATAATCTGTCCGAGGTGAAACAGAAGAAGGTTTGTCTCATCCATGGGAGGGAGAAGTCAAGAAGGGCAACTCTCCTCCATTGTGGCCACATTCCTGGGATTCATGCCCGGCCAAGCAACTGCTGTCAAAAGCCTGGCTCCTCTTCTAAAGCTGGAGTAGGTGGGGCACAAAGTCCAGAGAAAAAGGTGGGCACCAGGAACCCATGTGCACGTTGGCACATGCATGTCTGGAGAAGCCAACCTTTTTCCAAAGCTTTATCCCCAAACAGTGTTCCAGGCTGAGAAAGCCAGAAAGAGTTTGCAGGCAGCATTGGAGCTAAAAATGCCCTGGATGTGGCAACTGCCATTATGAGAGTCCAGTACTTTTTAAAAGAGGGGGGGGTCCACCTATTCTCCAAAGCACCTGAAGGCAGAACCAGAAGCAACTATCCTAATCAAGGAGAGAAACAACCTAGAGCTAGATATTTCCTGACAACGAGAACAATTAACCAGTGGAACAGCTTTGCCTCCAGAAGTTGTGGGTGCTCCAACACTGGAGGAGAAGAGACTGGACAGCCATTTGTCTGAAACGGTATAGGGTAGGGGTCCTCAACCTTGGCAACTTTAAGACTTGTGGACTTCAACTCCCAGAATTCCTCAGCCAGCTCTGGCTGAGGAATTCTGGGAGTTGAAGTCCACGTCTTAAAGTTGCCATGGTTGAGGATTCCTGGTCTAGGGTTTCCTGCTAAAGCAGGGGGTTGGACTAGAAGACCTCCAAGGTCCCTTCCAACTCTTGTTATTCTGTTATTCTCTTAAAATGCTGAAATGTGATAGTCCAAATCCCCTCCTGGAAGCAGAAACTGTTTCCATATTAAACTACCCTTGCCACTTTTCCTTTGGCAGGCTTTCAAGAGCTACTGAAAATATATATATATTTTTATAAAAAGAAAAAAGAAAAAACCAAAAACCAAGCAAACGGAAAAGAGCACCGCGGGTCTCGGGGAAGTCCCTTCTCCCGCTGCGTTTGCCTTCCCTCTCGTCCGCCAGTTGAAGGGCAAAACGTGGAGGAAACAGGCCAAACGGTTTTACTTTGGTCTCCACTGCTGAAATCTTGCACCGAGACTTCTCCTCGCCCTCTATAGATCAATACTGGCGAGAAGTCAAGCCAGGAGGAGAAGAAGCTAAGAAAGCCGGGGAGTGATTGCTAGGCAACTGCCAACACGGAAAAGGCATGAAGAAGAAGTTGCTAAGGAACCAATTATTTACTCCCTCTTCCACCACGCTGGAAGCCAGAGGGGGCTTGGAGTCGAGAAGGAGGAGAAGGAGCAGTCATTCTGAGAAGGAAATGGACATGGACATCAACCATCAAGGCGGGCACTTTTCTCCACATCAGTCCCCTAAGTCCTACTGCAAGGACTTCTGTTCCACACGACTCTAGATTTCAAACTGTGTCTCTTAGACACCTGCCATCTGGATCTCCTGTCTTTTATTAGAGCAGGTCACAAACCGTGAAATCAAATTCGACCAGCTCACTCACCGATCCAGCTCATTAACAAACCAGATGCAGGAGGTTACCTGGACAGGACTCTGCTCCCTTTGTTCAGAACAAAAAGAAAGGTGGCCAGTAACTCACCCTTCCCCTCCCCCAAGCATCAATGCATCAAGTCCTGAGTTTTGGGGAAAGGTCTGTAACTGAGCAGGAAGCGGTGATGGACCAAAATGTCCCACAATTCAGAGAGGATACCAGCCCCCAAGAGAAGGTCTACGGAGATCCTCCGTCATCCAGGTCATAGTTATCCCAAAGATGCTTTTTCACGCGGTAGCTGGACTCACTTGTTTTTCTTTGAAGACCTTTCGCTTCTCATCCAAGAAGCTTCTTCAGCTCTGAGCCCACCATCCAGTCAGAGCTGAGGAAGCTTCTTGGACGAGAAGCGAAAGGTCTTCAAAGAAAAACAAGAAGGTCCAGTTGCCGCGTGAAAAAGCATCTTTGGGATAAGCCCAAGAGAAAGAGCTCGTTGTGGGAGTCTGCAGCTTAAGGAGAGATCCAGAGCCGGTGAAGGAACAGGGACAATACCGGGGAGATGCGGTGGGTGATGGACTTCTAAGCCCACCTGGCTTCCTTTGGGGAAACATTGCATCTCGTAGAAGTTTGGGGGCTTCACAAGCAGGGTTTTCTCCCACCCTCAAGGGGTGGCACTGAGCTTTGCTCCCTCCCCATCATCCTCTCCCCCAAGGAACTGACATTTAGTCAAGTTTGAAAAGAGGAAGTCCTACACCAGGGGTGTCCCGGGGTCACAGGATCCCCTTTTGTGTCCCTCCTGACAAGCAAAATCAATGGGGAAGCCAGATTCCCTTAATAACGGTGGTGCTAACTTAACAATTGCAGTGATTCGCTTAATAGCGGTGGCAAGGACTTCATAAAATGGGGTAAAACTCACTTAACAACAGAAATTTTAGGGTGAATTGTGGTCGTAGGTTGAGGATTACCTGTAATGGTTTTAATGACAAACCTACTTAACAAGGAGAGATGCAAACATATATATATTTGGTACTGCACTCTCCCGAGAGAGAGAGAGAGAGAGAGAGAGAGAGAGAGAGAGAGAGAGAGAGAGAGAGAAAACGAGAACGTTTGGTTACACTCTCACTAATCTCTCCTGTGGCTTCATGGCAAGGAGCAGGCCTTCTCTGCCAGACCCCACACCAAAGTGCATTTGCAAGATCAATCATTGATCAGCTCCCGGCAATGCTGCGCTTCATCCCTTGATCCTGCAAAACCGGCGAGGATAAGCCAAGATTTGCTTAATCGTACCGCATCGACTGTACGCCACAAGTCTGCCTTCACACATTCAGCTAGAACATTCTGGTGTGAAGAGGAATCCGAAGAGGTAGATGTGGACTCCCTTCCAGCCTCGTTTGCACTTGGGGGGGGGTCCCTCAATCTTAGAAGCAGCCCCGCCCCTCCTGGGCTTCCCACCCACCGCAGATCTCTGGCTTCCAACAAAGGCTGGGTGGGCGGGTGGTGGGTTATGCTCCTCCAGCAGGCTGCAACCAGGAGGCGCCAAGGACTGTCTTTTGCCCCCAACCCCTGACCTCAGTGCTGGCTGTTGGAGGCGCACAATGCTCCAGGGAGCTTGGCCGCCCTCTCCCACACTGACTCTCCCCCCCCCCACTGGAGAACGGCTGCTCGAGCAGCCTCTCCCCTGAACAAAAGGCCTGGCGCGTGCCTCTCTCCCTCTCTCAGCGCCCGCCCCGGCGAAGCCCAGGCGGCCTGTTGTTAGCGCGGTGCCAAACCCAAAGTGGCTGCTCCAATCACTGCAATCCAATAAAAGTGCTCCTTGCCTATTTATCATCCGCCGGCTTTTTATCGCAGCAGCGGCAGATGGCTGCTACCTTTAGAAAGCTCGGCAGCCTGCTGGCATCGGCGTTCCTCTCGCTTGCTCCCACCGTCCCCCCCTTTCTCTTTTGCAGAAACAGCTGAGCTTGGCGGAGATGGCCCCCTGCACCTGCGAGGAGGAGGAGGAGGAGGAGGAGGAGGAGGAGGAGGAGAAGAAAGCCCAGCTGACTGTTTGGAGTGCAGACCCCAAAAGAGGAGAAGAGAGTGACCTGCCAAGCAGCCTCCCTTGGGGGGGGGGTGGCTGGGAAAAGGCCAACAGCAGGGGGCTCTGAACTTGGCAGTGCCCAGCACTCCTCAGGGCAAGGAGGGAGAGGATCAAAAATCTGGCTCCAAACAGCCTTCCCCAACTCCTGGCAGGTCAACCGTGGCCACAGCTGGAACATCTGTTTTCTGGCCTTGAATTGCTCCTGAACAGTCAGGAATGTGCTCCAGAGCAGACGGCCAGGGCAGGGTGTCCCGAGCAGCCGGGCCAAAAGGAGAGGCTCAGAGGGAGGGGGCAAAGTCAGAAAAAGAAAAGGGGCACCAGAGGAGAGATTCCCAGAATGCATTTGGGGATGGATGGAGAACGGAATGGCCCTGGGCAGCACAGCGCCCCTCTTTTCTGGAGCAGCCCTCCCTCTTGGGAACTGCCTGCCTCCCCCTCCCCCCAAGTTTTATTTGCCCCCACCCTTTTGCTAGAGAAAGGGAGGCAAGCGTCCTCTTCCTCAGAGAGGAAGGCCTTCTTACCTAATGCCAGCCCCCTTTTTTATCCTCGTGATTTTATTTATCCTCAATTGTTTTAACAGGCAGCCAAATTTATTTTTTTCTTTTCAGGCTTTGCGTATCACAAGCAGCCTGGCGTGCCAAGGTATGTAAATAACGCCCTCAATTGGGAGTCCTGATTGCCCCGTGAGGAGCAACAGGTCAGGAGGGGGGGAGAAGGGGGGGCGACACAGTCAATGAAAAAAGGATGATTAACACGGAGGAGGAGGAGGAGGAGGAGGGAGAAGAGGAAGGGGTGAGCGCTGCACATCCTTGTAAATGCTGGCCCTGCGCATAACAAGCCGAGGTGCTCGCATGTAAAGGGCAGGCACCTGCCTGGGAATTTTAAGAGCTGCATTCCCGACACATCTGGAAAACACCAGCTCAGGGAGCACAGATGTAGAAAGGCTTTATACCAACAGCCACTTTTTTTTTCTTTTTCTTTTTCTTTTCTTTTCTTTTTTTTTTGCAGATAACCGACTTCCTTCCTCTGCTGCTGCGTTTCCTCCTGGCCAACCCTTGCCCCACTTTGATCCCAGCCATGCTTCCAAACCAACTGAGCAGCACACCTCTGTGAGCAGAGGGCCCTCCGGGGTGTGCCTCTATTTTTGTGTTCTGCATGACCAGGAGCGGAGCAGACACACACACACACACACACACACCAGCTGGCTGCCCAGCATTGCTTGTCCTCTCTTCACTAAATGAGAAAGGGGGATGATCACAGAAGCTCTCGCGCTCTCTCTCTCTCTCTCTCCTTCTCACTCCCTTTTTTCTCCTCCCTTTCTCTCTCTTCCTCTCTTTTTTCCTTCCCTCTTTCTCCCTCCCTCACTTTCTATCTCTTCCTCTTTCGCCCTCCCTTTTTCCTCTCCTTCTTTGTTTCTCTCTTCCTCTTTCCCTCTTCCTTTCTCTTTCCTTCCCTCTTTCTCCCTCCCTCCCTTTCTATCAATTCCTTTCTTTCTCCCCTCCCTCTTTTCCCCCTCCCTCTTTCTCTCTCTCTTCCTCTTTCTCTCTTCCTTTCTTTCTCTTTCCCTCTTTCTCCCTCCCTTTCTCCTTCCCTCCCTTTCCCTTTCTCTCTCCCTCACTTTTTCTTTCGCTCTCTCCTTCCCTCCCTCCCTCCCTCCTTCTGTGTCTGTTTGTGTCTGTGTGTATTTGTGTGTGGGTGTGTGTGTGGGTGTGTTTGTGTGTGCAGACCATTCCATGCACAACTATCCCCCTAGCAAGAAGAGACTCAGGGAGACTCCATCTCACCCTCCCCAAATGAAGGATTGATGCGCTCAGGAAGCTAAGCAGGTGATGTGAAGCTCCTTCGGCTAACCTGGTTGTCGTTCCGGTGGCAGATTAAAGTCAACAGCCTTCCCCCCCCCGTTGTCTCTCCTGCCTCTCCTCCCTTGCTCCATTTCTTTCTTCTCCACTGTCCGCCCCGCCTTCCAGGTTCCCTTGGAACAAAACGTACGCTCTGCACACCAGGAGCCCACCGCCATCTGTGCGCCAGTGAGCCAAGGCGTGCAAGAGGCAGATCGCTCCATCCCCGGGCAGATGGCGTGGCAGGGGAAGGGGGCCTGTCCTGTGCGCCCCCCCCCCTGCCTGCAACATGCATCCATGTGCCTGGCAGCCTAATGGAAGGCCTGTCGCTTGGGGTCTTCACCACTTCTGACCTCGCCCCCCCCAAGCCCTCCATTATCTGCCCTGCCCAGCAAATAACCTCCCCAGCTCATTATCCCAGATGCCAACAAAGCAAACCCCCCCCCCACAACTTTTGAACCGCTGTGACCCCTGCTGCCTCCTGCCCCTGACTTCCAACCTGGTGGGGGGGGGGGGAATTCTCTTTTTTAGAAACAGGAAGGGCAGCAATCAATCACTTTAACCATGACAACCCCAGCTGGAGGGGTGGGACCAGAGTCCCTTCGTCTGGCACTAAATAGAATCATCTCCTGCCCTTATTTTAAATTTTTGTTTTGCTTAGAGATGGCGGGAGGAGGGGCGGGGGGGGGGGAGAGTAAATTAGCACAAGCAGACACAAGGCGGGCAATTATTTCCACAGGCATTTTTCCCACATGGTGACCTGGGACAATTCATCTATTGATGGACGGATTGCATTTAAATATATGGGATCTCCCCATATATTTGAGAACATGGGAAGTTGGAGCATATAATGCTTTTAACCGGTGAATGACTTGTTCCCCAGGGAAAACGGGGAGGGGAAGCTGGAGAATGGAATGGAATGGAATAGTTGGAAGGGACCTTGTAGGTCATCTAGTCCAACCCTTGTCTCCACCTGCAAAGTAGGTTCAAGACCACGGGTTTTGGCAAATTGGTTCTGCTTATCATCCTGAGCAGTGTTTCTCAACCTTAAATGCATGGCTTCAACTCCCAGAATCCCCCAGCCAGCACAGTTGTGATGTCATGGAGGCCCAAAAAATTATCCCTGCTGTTCAGTACAAGAAAGGAAGAGCAGAAAAAAGCAGGTTCTCCTGCTTGAGCGAGGGGCTGGACTAGATGACCTCCAAGGTCCCTTCCAGCTCTGCTCTATTCCATATATGGGAAATACAGAGGAATACTTGCCACCACAGGAATGCTAAACTCTTCAAAATTGCTCCTTTTCATTTTTGTTTTGTTTTATTTTGTTTTGCAAAAAGATAAAAATAAAATAGCTGCCTCTTTGCACCCATCTGAACAGACACAGCCTTAGGAAACAACAAAAGAAAAGGATTCAAAACCCAGGCTGCATGACATCTCTAAATAAAAGAAATACGCTAAATAAAACAAATAGAAATCACAGACTCTCAATCGAGAAAACCTACAGGAAGTCAGCAAGCCCAAGCAACACAGACGGGCCAATCCGTCCTGATCTGGTTCTGACAACCCAATCCATTGGGATAATCCACCCCAGTTGACTCGCTCGTCCAATCCCACCCGGTTGGACTTAACCTAAACACATGAGCTCAAATCCCTCCGGTCAGTTTCACAAATAAAATCAATCCCGCAATTCGATGGGGTCAATCGAGGGGGCGTGCCGGATCGGTCCAAGTGAGTTTAGAGCAACAGAACGGGAAGTGCAACCGGCTCTCATTGATTCTACATCCTTTTCCTCCCCCCCCCCAGTCAATTCTTCTTTAATTCCTTTCTAAGTAAAAAAGAGATTTTTGCTAAAGTTCTCCCCGGCAGACCGCGGTGGTCCTGCGCTTCCTTCTGTGTCAAGAGGGCCAAGGAGCCTGTGCGAATGTCCCATCCTTCGTTCTCTCTCTGTTTTCCCCAGCAGTCTGCTCTCTCTACAATGCCCACAGTCCCGAGAAATCCCCAGAGAACTTTCCGTTATGACAGGACATCTCTGGAGCTTTTTTCAGGGGCAGAAATGCAGGTCTCTAAAATGGAGGAGAAAAACTCATGAAGGAAAACCCACCCCAGGGGACGTTTCTGCCCCTTTCCCCCATAAGGAAAGTCCTCGAGTTACTAAGCATCGGTTTAGCGGGCATTTGAAGTTCACAATGGCACTGAAAAAATCCCAGCATCCCGTCATTGGATGCCTCCTGAAGGCCTCTCACCTCCTCCTTGGACCAGCTGGGAGCTCAATTTTCTTCTGGGGGGGGGGGCGTTAAGCTGTCTCTCTTTCTCAAGGTTTTGGGGCTCTGGCCTGGCAGCCCCATCTCATCAAAGACCCTTCTCAAGTCCTGGAAGGGAGCAGGGAAGGCCACCCCAAGCAAGCCAGGAGAGGCCGCCAACGGGGGCCACGCTATGGCGGAGACAGAGGAGGCGTGTGGCAAAGCCATCTGCTCTGGAGCCAGAAATCACCCACTCCCCCAGCTGGCATCGCCGGAGAGCCTGTTGCGCGCCGAGGATTGTGCTTGGGAAAAAAGACGCCACCCTCGGAGGACGGTGCAAAAACAACAGAGATTGTGGCTCCAACAGATTCCCAAATTCTTCCATTGCAAGTCACCTGCCGTGCTCAACCCCCTCCCCCCCCCGTTCCCCCTTGGGGAATTGCATCCCATTCAGGCCGTTCCATGCCACTGTTGGAGCAAGACTAGCATCTTAAGTCCCCTCCTTCTGTCACGGGGAACCGTCCCCGCAAGTCTCCATTCTGGAAAGCCACAGGCAAGGACCCCTCCCCGAGTGGCATTCAAGGTTATTTCCCACAATCCCCAGGGTTGCAGGAAAGAGTGCTGGGAAAAACAGAGGGAGACCCTGGGCTAATCGGTGCTCGGTTACCGGAGGAAGCGCGCCAGCCCTGGCATCCAGAGGGGCAAAGTGGAAGAGCAGAGCCGCGTGCACAACTCAAAAAGACCCGGCGGTGCAGAAACCCTGCCAACACCTCGGGTGCCTATTATGCTGCAGCACAAAGAGGAGAGAGAGAGAGAGAGAGAGAGAGAGAGAGAGACTCTGAAAAGGCAAGTGGGCGTCATTAGCGAGAGATGCTCTTAAAAGGTGTGAAAATCTCGGTGCTCCAGCAGGGCAATTTCTGGAGCCCCCAAACCCTCCTTTTCCGAGCCAGTCTGGGATTAGCTTCTCTCTGAGATGGCTGCGAGCCAGCCCCACGGCCCCCAACCCACCCCTGCTTTTGCACGTGGCCCACCCACCCAAATTGCACCCTCTTTTTGCCCTGGGTTTGCCAAAACAACAAAAGGATTCCCCTCTGCCCGCTTCTGCTCCGACTCTGGTTTCCACCCCACTTCTTTGCAGCCTCCACCCCGCAGGGAAATCGAGGCCACCTTTCCCGGGGTTCAAGCCCCTTTCCTGCCAAGAGAGTGCAGAGGCTAATGAGAGCGAGCTTTGGACTCATTAAAACGCAACCTGCCTGTCTTTGGGTGAAAACTGCTGAGCACCGTGTTGGATGGGAATTTGTGTGTTTTCCAGCAAAACTCACCCGGTCCTTGTTATTGCAAGGAAAGGAGGGGGCAGGGCTGGGGAGGGGGGGGGCTGCAGGAACAGAGGGGAGGTGTTAGCTCAGCCCCAGCTCCCCATTCCTGCCAACCAGCTCCCACCTTCCGCTCCCTGCGAGGCTGCGGCTCCCCTGACAACTGCCACCACTCATTAGTCTTGACGAGTTTTCTGCTGAATATTGTTCCACGGGCTTTCAAACTGTTCACTAATTGCAATTAATCACTTACTGAAACAGATGTCAGGAACAATGGAATTTGGGAACTGGGAGCCTTGATAAAGCTGTCAGGAGGAGAGAAGGGGGCATGGATGTAGGCTCACCCCCCTTTCATAGAAATAAGGCACCTGGAACACACCGTCTCCCCCTCCCCACCTGGCCCGAGCATTCATTTCACCCACCTTGCAGGTGGCAAAGACCTAACGGACTTTGCCACCCCGAGCAACGAGGCAGAGGGTTTGCTTGGCTAGGGCACCTGCTCTGTCTAGACCAGGGGTTCTCAACCTTGCCAGCTTTCAGGTGTGGGAGTTCCAACTCCCAGAATTCCCCAGCCAGCACGCTTTAAGATGGGTGGGCTTCAAGTCCCAGAATCCCCCAGCCAGCCTGATTCTCCCAGATTCTGCACACGGGCGAGGGAATTCTGGGACTTGAAAGCTTGGAAAACCTTGCACTAAATTGGAACGATGTCCCTGGAGTCTTGCAGACCTGGATGTGGGAATGCAGCCCTCACTTTTAACGTGCGCCATCAGGCAGGGCATCACATTAGCTGACCATAGGATTTGCCCAAGCGTGAATCCAGCAGCGATGTCGGTATGGCACGTGTGGCCAAATTCAGTCTTTGTATAGATCAGTGATGGCGAACCTTTTAGACACCAAGTGCCCAAAAAATGCCCTGCCCCCGCTCGCTCTGCCCCCTGCCCCGCCCGCCCACAGGGCCACCTACCGCTTTTCCATGGTCCGCCGCAGATTGCCCAGGTGGCCCTGCAGCACCATGGCACTCAAGCCCTCTGCCCGCACCCCGCAGCATCATCTGCAATGGGGTGCGAAGGCGGAGTCTTGTCCTTGCGGCCCGTCTGCCATGTCCTTGGCCGCGCTGCTCCGTGTGGGCCACGCCCAGGGGCGGCTCTGCTCTGGGGGGGCTGCTGGTGAGGAGGGGGCCGCAGGGGAAGACGGGCCTGGGGCAATGGTTCATGTGCCCACAAAGAGGGCTCTGAGTGCCGCCTCTGGCACCCGTGCCATAGGTTCGCCACCCCTGGTATAGATGAATCCATAATCTCTCAAGGTGGGTGTCTCCCCTTCTATTAATCCAGACCCAATTTTCCTCGCTGGCAATTCTGCACAGGGAGATGTATACGCTGTATCAGCTCTTTAACCATCTTTCCCTTTTGATGCCCCCCCCCCGAGAAATGGACCTTAGTCTGGACTTGAGGAGGGGGAAGCTGTTAATTCCAGGTTTCAGTTTGCCCAAACTGGAAGCCCCGGAGAAAAAGCGTCCTCAAAAGCAGAAATGGCCCCTGCACCCGCCTGCCTGTCTCCTGCTGTGCAAGACGTCTTCATTTCACCTTCCTTCTTTTCATTCCAGAGCATAAAATGACAGGTGTGCCATTCCATGCAAGCAGCCGCAAAAATCACCTCTCAATTAACTGTCAGAACCTCAGCAGGCAACAACACCTGGCTGATGCTGGAAGTAAGCCTGTTTGACATGCGGGCAGGAGACCACTAGGGGATCCCACAAAATGCAGGCCAGACCAGGCAGCCAATGCGGGGGGGGGGAGGCATCCCACTTTGGCATTTTTGCCAGGAAACCCGCAGGGATGTGTCTTGGGGGTTGCCAGGATTCAAAGCTTACTTCTTGTTAACCCAGAGATATTTTGTCTCCAGTTTGAGTCCCCCCCCCCACACACACACCAAGGCCTGCCAGCACAAAAACAGCAACTCCCACTGATCACAAACACACAGCGGCTTTCCTGGAGGCTTCTCCACACACGCAGAAGCTTTAAAGCTCAGCACGCTTCCTTCAAAACCCACCAGAGCAGCGGTAGACCCTTGAAGTCACTGCCACCCACACGTGTGTGGCCAAAAGAGAGGTGGAATTGCAGGTGTCAAGCTCTGTGCAGAGAAAATCAAGCTGAAGGAGTTCACCAACATCCCCCAAATTTGCTATTAACCAGGACCACCTCAAAAGACACCTCAGTGCATTAACCCACAGTAGCCTTTCTTCCACCCTGTGGAGGGACTGCAGTCTTGAAGCAGTCAGGAGGGCATCACCCAGGTGGGCAGGCTTTCTGGTTTATTTTTCCTGGCTTGGGGAAGGTTTTCGAAGGTTTTCAGTCTGTCAAACACTGACACGTTGCGTTTATTTGTTTCTTCCAGGCCTGAAGAGTGAGATCACTCTGACATTTTCTGGACTTTGGACGCTGAGATGGGCATGGTGATGTTGATCCAAGAGTTTGGTGATCAGGTGACAACCCAGCGGGGGACACAAGCTAAGAGAGGACAGGGCGTCTGGACCGCAAATGGTTGGAAGCTGTTGACACTCACTCAAAACTCAACTCCTCTCTACCTCCCACGTCCGTTAACACCTTGATCCACATCTGATTATCTTGGCTTCAACCAACTTGAGTTGAGGTGGCCTACGCATTTAAACGTTTAGGGTAGCGGGATTCTTGCACCCATCTTCCTCTACCAGAAATACATCAGCATCACACAGTAACAATACCAACAACTATCCAAATTTCCACGCCACCTCCTGGTGCTCACAACAGGACATGGGCCTTATGAATTGTCCATGCTGAAATCAAGATGTTCCTGTCCTTACTCAACACCCAGAAAGAAGCCATGAGGAAGGCTAGTTGGGGCTGACCGTGGTTTGGTCAACCAACCAACGTTAAGCCAAATACAACTTAATGCAGCATTTCCCAACCAGAAGTCATTTTAAGATGGGTGGGCTTCAGCTCCTTTTGCTGGCTGGGGTATTCTGGAAACCCCCCTCCCATCTTAAAATGGCTAAGATTGGGAAATGCTGGCTTAATGCAAAGAGTAAGCCAGGTCTTTGGGTCCATTCCGAAGAATATTTGCAATGTCAAGACGTCCTTCCCACCTCCTTGCTATACAGTACACAGCACAGGAAGTCCTTGACTTACGACCACAACTGAGCCCAAAATTTCCGTTGCTAAGCGAGACAGTTGTTCAGTGAGTTTTGCCCCATTTTATGACCTTTCTTCCACAGCTGCTGAAACACTGTGACTGTTAAGTTAGGAGCACGTGACTTTGCTTGTCAGTGGGTCGCAAAAGGGGATTGCGTGACCCCCGGGGACATCACAACGGTCGTAAGTATGAACCAGTTGCCAGGCATCTGAATTTTGATCACATGACCCCTGGAATGCTGCAAGGGTCATAAGTGTGAAAAACCGTCATAAGTCACTTTTTTTCAGTGCCGTTGCAACTTTGAACGTCACTAAATGAACCGTTGTGATTCGAGGACGACTTGTGCTAGTGGGGGGTGAGAGAAAGGGAGAAGCCGTCCAACTTAACGCCGAAGAACCTTGAAATTGGAGAATTTTGCCAGAGATGCAGCCGAAAGGACGAAAACTGGGGCGGTTAGCAGTTTAGAGCTGCATTTTCCGAAGGTCACTTTCCAATGGCGGAGTGTGTTTTCTGCAGGCTGTGTAGGAAAGAGACCTCGTCGATGCCCCCCCCCCAAGATGTCAAGATGTCTTTGCATAAATATTTGGTCCCCCTCGCCTTCCACACGCACCGCTGGGTGGGGGCAATGATTCCCCCAATGGTGTGCGGTGGCAGGTGACAGATGCGAGGGCCTCAACAGCAACACAACCACTGGTGTGTCTTTCCCCTGTTCCACTCCAGTGAAGGAATGATAGCCGGATACGGGTGGGAGCATCTGGCGCCTTGCATCAGGTGTGTGTGTGTGTGTGTGTGTGTGTGTGTGTGTGTGTGTGTGTGTGAGAGAGAGAGAGAGAGAGAGAGAGAGAGAGAGAGAGAGAGAGAGAGAGAGAGAGGAGGGGGAGGGAGAAAAAGAGGGAGAGAGAGAGGGAGAGAAAGAGAGAGAGGGAGAGAGAGAGGGAGGGAGGGAGAAAAAGAGGGAGAGAAAGAGAGAGGGAGAGAGAGAGGAGGCAGAGGGAGAGAGAGGGAGAGAAAGAGGGAGAGGAAGAGGGAGAGAAAGAGAGAGAGAGAACCAAATCAAAGAACAGGCGGTCTGTTCTGTTCCTGAGCAGGAAGGGGAGAGAGGAGAGATTCTCCGGGATTCTGGGCTGGCTTGGCATGTTCCAGAAAAGATCTGGGAACCAATAAGAGAAGGGGGAGCACAGATGTGCAAGGCTGGGGGTCCAGCAGCCTTTCCTTGCTCTTGCTGGTAGGTTCAGGAACCCCTAAATAGTAGCAGTCTGGAGGGAGGGAGTACAATCTTGTGCTCCTGATCAGAAGAATGGTAAATTTAAGGCTGGGGCATTCCCATGACCCATTTTCTTTTTGCATTCACACCACCCTCCCTCTGAGGGGTTAACTAACAGACTAAGCAAGTGTTTCTCAACCTTGACCACTTTTAAGATTTCTGGACTTCAACTCCCAAAATTCCCCAGCCAGCACTTTACAATCTCTGGACTTCTGGGAGATCCCATGACCCCGGGACAATGTAACCGTCGTACATACTGTATATGGCAAATGCTAAGCATCTGAATTTTGATCACGGGACCACAGGGATGCTGCAACGGTCGTAAGTCTGAAAAGCGGTCACAGGTCATTTTTTTTCCCCAGGGCTGTTGTAATTTCGAATGGTCACTAAACGAACTGTCGTAAGTCAAGGACCATTTCTTCCAGTTAAAGGCAACCTTCTTTGGACAGCTGCGACGTCCAGAACAGCACACCTGCTTCCATAAATCTCAGGCACCTGGAGACGGGCATTTTGCTCACCTGTTCTGAAAAGCACGAGGCAAGCGTGTTCGGGAAATTCGAACTCGCCTGCGCCTCCCCCCTGGCCCAAGCCCCAATTTCAACGTGAGCACCAATGCCTTGCTCTGACACTTCTCCCGGAGCTGTTCAGCCAGATGGTGCTTCACGAGGGCCCCCAAAGTTTGCACGCTTTGCAACCGCCAGTCTGACTAACACCTGTTCGCTAACACGTGACAGATGCCCAGGGAGGAGAGATGCCCTCGTCCGCTTGCGCTCGTCTCTTGAACGCCCAGCCAGGCTCAACGTTTGCACTGGGCTTGCCCGTGCCCAATCAGGGCCAGCGTGCGGGGTGGGCCCAGTGCCCATCCGGGTGAATCATTAGCTGGGCACATGTCAATTCTTTCTGGCTGGGATGCTTAGGAAGGGCACACCCTACCTAGAAGGATTAAACAGATATTTATTCAGAGAGCATTCTGAGATGCCAAAGATTCCCCCCCCCCCCGTTTATTTAGCTTCTTTGAGAATTACACTCCCCTCAACACACAAACACACAAAAGCAGCCTTTTACTGTGAAGCAAGAGGAGAAACCTGTCTACAAGGAAGGAAAAACACACGCCTGACAAGCTTCCCAGGAACAATCATCTTTTATTCATGCCCGTCATATAAACTGCATTACCTCGGAAACAAAGGCATTTAACCTGGGTTACCTGGGCTGGAGGCAGCGGCGTCCATCACAGGAAGGGAAAGAAAAGGCCAAGAGAAGGGCAGGACGTGCGTGCGGCGCCACAACGTCCTTAGGCAACCCCAGCCAGCCCTGAGAAATGCCAGTTGCAGCACCGACCGACCGGGCACGGGGAAAGGGGAAGATTTCGCAGCTTGAGTTTTGACATTCAGCTGTTTGGATTCAGTTGCCTGCCTGGTTTCTATCCTTGATGAGGCTTTGTTGGCTGAGTCAATTCGCCTTTTGCACTAAGTCACAACCCACAGTTTGCAGACCACAATAGCTGTGTTGGTGCAGCATCTTAAGCCTCCATGGAGCCAACTCCAGGGCAAGAGGGTGCCGGGAGGGGAGGGGAGAGGAGGAAGGAAGGAAGGAAGGAAGGAAGGAAGGAAGGAAGGAAGGAAGGAAGGAAGGAAGGAAGGAAGGAAGGAAGGAAGGGAAGGAGGGAGGGAGGGAGGGAGGGAGGGAGGGAGGGAGGAAGGAAGGAAGGAAGGAAGGAAGGAAGGAAGGAAGGAAGGAAGGAAGGAAGGAAGGAAGGAAGGAAGGAAGGAAGGAAGGAAGGAGCAATTTCAGCCCAGGGAAAGAAGGTCAGGTGTTTTAGCAGCTTCAACACCCAGACGTCCCTGGAAGCCTCTGCTGAAGTGGGCACCAACAGCCCCAGAAGAGAGTAAACTACACAGCCTGGTTGGGGCGGGGGGTTACATACCTTGCAGAGGCAACTTAGGGTCCTACTTTGGCTGCCAATGTAAGGTGATAAACAACCCTGGTTGTGCCCTGTCTACAAAGGAGCTAGGAGAACTTCTAAGCTACAGACGTGTTCCTCAAGAGCAGCAGATCTCCCAAGTCCCACTTTGGATCCCCTAAAAACCCATCTCCAAGTTCTCAAGCCTCCAACAGGCCAACCTGATGGAAACTAATCAAGGAGAGAAGCAACCTAGAACTAAGGAGAATTACTTTTTCTCCTGACTGTGAGGACAATTAATCGGTGGAACTTCTTGCCTCCAGACACTGTGGGTGCTCCATCACTGGAGGTTTTCAAGAAGAGATTGGAAAGCCATTTGTCTGAAATGGTAAACTCCTGCCTGAGCAGGGGGTTGGACTAGAAGACCTCCAAGGTCCCTTCCAACTCCGTTATTCTGTGATTTCTCCCAGGCCCTGGGTGAGGGTGGTTGGGGACCCTTCCTGGACTGTGCGTGCCTGCCGTTGCCAGATCCACCATCTGTTGTTCTCCTTTCCTCTTTTATTCTTTTATAATTATTGCATTTCCCTTTTATGTCACTGGTTTTATTGCACACCACCCAGGATCGGCTGTGTCTAAACCAAGTACATTCAGCTAAATCAAATCAAGCTTCTAAGGAAGGGTGTTCTCCCCCCCCCCGTCATTCTAGATGCATCTTCCCTGGGGGAGAAGGGGATACTGTTGAGGTTTGGGGAGGGCAGTTGTGCAAGTTCACTGAAGTGAAGTATCCAATTCTTTCAGGGGTCGTGTGGATTCATCCCGGAGTTTAGGAAAGAAGACTAACTCCTGAATGGGTCCATCCAGGGGGGTGGGATGTGGGGAGGGGGGTGTTCCTTGTGACCAAAGTCAGCAACTGTTCTGGTCTCCGAGAGACTCTATAAAGTCCTCACTGCTTCCCGACAAGACAGCAGCCGGTGTATTACAAAAGGGCTTCATATTTAATAATGCCATTTATATTCCCTTCTTCACATAAACTATTGTAAAGGCAGACTAATGTAAAAATACATCTGACTTGTCAATAGTTTATCTTCCAGATCTGCATCTAAATGCCCGGGCAGTCTTGACTTATAGCAGCTCCAATGTCTAATGAATAAAAAGGTGCACATTATAGGCCTGGCTTTAATGCCCGTCATAAAATTAGATGATAGTTGCAAAAACCACATTCTCCAGCCCACCGTACCACAGCCAGCCATAAATACACGGTATTTAATGTATTCCAGCGCAGAGTGAAGCTAGGAAAGAGAGTGGTACTGCACAGCCCTTCAGTGGATCTGCCACCAGCTCAATGAAGTGATAACCGATCCATCATGAGGATTTATATTCACTGTCTGATCACAGAGTCCCAGCCTCCATGCTCTAAGCAGCCTCCGTGCTTGCAGCTTCTCCTCAGGCCAGTAAACCTGTCAAATTTGAAGTAAGCACCTTCAGGGGCACAACTAACCCAGATCCTTCCCTTCCCTTCCAGCTGGGTTTGCACACATTGATGATGATGATGCCCGTCTTGGCTTAACTCTGGCTTCATCAATAAGCCACGATGGTGTCGTGCAGCCTGGTGAGGACCCAGGCCCTTCTTGGCCACAGACCTTTTCCCCCTCTCTCTTGGTCTTTGTCGATTTTGGGGAAGCAGGAGAGGAAGATTGTTGATGTCTTTGAACTTTGATGTTGGAGAAGACTTGTGAGAAGACCACGGACAGCCAAGAACAAAAACCAATGGCTCATTAAAGAGATAGGTCCAGAATTGTCACACCAGACACTAAGGACTAATTATTCTACTTTGGACAAATTAGATGAAAAGCCAGTTTTCTGGAGACGGCCCTAATTTTGGGAAAGGTGGAAGGAAAGAGAAGAAGACGGATGAGGGACTGTCACAGGGAAGAGGGGGTCTACCTATTCTCCAAAAGCACCAGAAGGCAGGACAAGAAGCAACAGAAGGAAATTCATCACGGAGAGAACCAAGCTAGAACTGAGGAGAAATTTCCTGACAGGGAGAACAACTGTGGAAAGGCATTCAGAAGGTGGGGGTGCTCCAATCCTGGAGATTGTCAAGAACAGACTTTGTCTGAAATGGTTATAGGATAGGATCAGGTCTCCTCTTGAGCAAGGGGTTGGACTAGAACCGGGGTCCTCAACCTTGGCAACTTTAAGACTGGTGGACTTCAATTCCCAGAATTCCTCAGCCAGCAAAGCTGGCTGAGGAATTCTGGGAGTTGAAGTCCACCAGTCTTAAAGTTGCCAAGGTTGGAGACCCCTGGACTAGAAGACCTCCAAAGTCCCTTCCAATTCTGTTATTCTGGAGTCTGCCTGGATTCAGTTGACGTGGTGATGGAGACACCACTATCTGGAGACTTGAAAGGCCCGGTTATTTACTGTATCTGTGTGGTTGCTTGGAGTCAAAACCAACTTGATATGCAGATAAGCAGCCAATGCTCAAATCCTGATCTCCAATCCGACCTCAGAAGGTTCCCTTTCACGTGCAGAATCCAGCGCCTTCTGCTGAGCTCTGGATTCTGGAACCCAATCCGAGGTCTCACACCAGGCAGGAGACAGGATCTCGGTGCTCGCCAAAGGACAGAAGCCGGGTTCCCACACAGAGAAGACTTCAGCTCCCCCTGCACAGAGCCCAACCCTCTCCAGCCCGGGTCAGCGCACGACGGTTGGCATTCCCCAGGGCCAGAAGACGCAAAGCCACAGGCTGACCGCAGAGCCCCTGCAAAACGGCTCCACTTTCCATTAGCCGTTACTGCTCGGGATTACTCAAGCAGCCTTCCGAGGCTGGGCCAAGGAGGCAGGGGAGGAACCACGAATTGAAAACAGCTCCTGGGGACAACCCAAAATGGATGGCTCAAACAGAAACCGCCTCAGACAGATGCGCGGGCTTGATTCAGGCAGGAAGTGTGTGTGGGGGGGGGGAGTTGAGTTGGGGGGGGGCCTGAGATGAAAAGGTTTGGAGAAGAAACCAAGTGCACCCTGTCAAGAGCCCAGCCAGCTAAACTCGATTTTCTTCTCGGATCAAAGAACAGGAAGGAAAAAAAGAGCCAAACTTAGTTGAAATTTCCCTTCCTTCTTTCCTTCCTTCCTCCCTCCCTCTCTCCTTCCTCCCTCCCTCCATCTCTCCTTCTTCCTTCCCTCCCTCCTCCCTTCCTTCCCTTTTCTCTCCTTCCTTCCTTCCCTTCCTCCCTCCATCTCTCCTTCCCTCCTCCCTTCCCTCTTCTTCCTTCCTTCCTTCCTTCTTTCCCTTCCTTCCTTCCCTCCCTCTCTCCTTCCTCCCTCCCTCCCTCCCTCCCTCCCTCCCTCCTCCCTTCCTTCCCTTTTCTCTCCTTCCTTCCCTCCCTCCCTCTCTCCTTCCTCCCTCCCTCCATCTCTCCTTCTTCCTTCCCTCCCTCCTCCCTTCCTTCCCTTTTCTCTCCTTCCTTCCTTCCCTTCCTCCCTCCATCTCTCCTTCCCTCCTCCCTTCCCTCTTCTTCCTTCCTTCCTTCCTTCTTTCCCTTCCTTCCTTCCCTCCCTCTCTCCTTCCTCCCTCCCTCCCTCCTCCCTTCCTTCCCTTTTCTCTCCTTCCTTCCTTCCCTTCCTTCCCTCCCCATCTCTCCTTCCTCCCTTTCTTCCCTTCCTTCCTTCCTTCCTTCTTGCCTGCCTGCCTGCCTGCCTGCCTGCCCTCCCCTCCTGGCTCCTGCCCTATAGGAACTATTATGGGGGAAACAGCAACATCCTTCCATCCCTCCCTCCATCCTTGGCCTCAGATTGAAAATCTGAAACTTTACTAAATCAGGTAATAATTTGACCTAATCCTGATTAGCTTGTCCACAACTAACATCTGGGAGGAATTAATAGCAAAAGCTATAAACACGCAGGCAGCAAAACATTGGGAAACCTATTATAATTTAATCCAGGTTTAGGCTGCTTTCTTTCTTTCCAGCGCAGCCTATAAAGATTAAAAGCATTTTAAAAATCAAAAATGTACTCTCCTGGGTTCTCCCCTTCCCTCTCCCTTGGAGGGGCAGCGTCCAGGACCCCTTTGGTATCTCCTGCCCACCAGTTCAGGTCCGTCCCCATAAATAATGGAGAATGTTTGTATTTACCGACAGGTTGTAAAAGGATCACGGAGAGAATAATGTGAAATCAGGAGACGCTGAATAATTCATCAGCCTTCAAACTCCCCTCGCCTCACCCTCTGTGTTGCCTTTTCCACAGAAAACAACCTTCTGCCCATCTTCTAATAAAAATCAAGAGGAACCATTTAGCACGAATCCTCTTTAAACTGGGACATTTGTGAGTTAGCGAAAGAAGGGGTAACGTTAAATAAATCCCATCCAGGTTTGAGGGCAGGGCTACAACTCTCTGCATCTCGAACCCTCCGAGCAGGTCCCCGTTTTCTTCTAGGCTCCCTCTCGGAAGAACCTGTCTTTTCCTCCTGTCTCCCTACAACAACCTGCTGCAAATTCAGGATTCTGCCTCTTGCAACAAACACTCCAGAATTCTGCGGCGCAGAATGCAAACAAAAAAAATAACGAAAAGCCCACCAAATGGCCCAAAACCCCAGCAGAAAATGTGCATTTTGGTATAGACGCTAACAGGTTAAGAACCCCGAGATGGTGGCACCTCAAGAGGTTCTCGGCGGTAGGCAAAGGGGGCAACGCCTTCTGTTGGAAAGGAATTTTAGATTTCCCCGAAATGAATGTTAGATGTTTCCCGTCTGTCCTCCCTCCTGTTTTATTGGCCCAAACCTGCTTTTTTTGGGCACTCTGGGAAAAAGCCAGCAGAAACGCTGTGCATCTGCAGCCAGGAGCCGGTCCATCACGTGCGGCCGCTGATGCTCAAGGCTGCAATTTGCTGCTTGGTGCTCTAAAAGCCTTCCAGATGTGTCAGCTGTCTCCCCCCCCCTCCTGCATCAGTGTTTAAGCGGCAAGAGGACCCCCGGCTTCATTTGTTCAGACTTCTCCAGGGGATGACAAATGGAAAGGGGGGGGGGGAAGAGGACGCTTCAAGCTGTGGAAGAGACAGCTGACATGCGCCTGCCTGCACTGAGGTGTGCGCAAGCACACACACGCACACACACACACACACACACACACACACCACTTGTAAGACACAGGCACATACTGGCGCTGCATCTTAGCAAAACGCTGCAAATCCCATGGAAAGGAAGAAGAGCCGTTCCAGGTAGTCCTCAACGTACGACCGCAACTGACCCCAACGTTTCTGTTGCTAAGTGAAACACGGGTTCAGTGGTTTTGCCCCGTTTTACCACCTTTCTTGCCCCAGCTCTGAAATGAATTGTCGTGGTTGTTAAATTAGTCCAGATTGTTGTGAAGTCAGTCTGGCTTCCCTGCTGTACAATTAGTCCACGAGTAATACGGGGAGTCCTCGCTTTACAACCACACCCGAGCCCAAAATTTCTCTTGCTAAGAGAGACATTGATTAAGTAGGCTTTGTCCCGTTTTACGACCTTCCTTGCCACAGTTGTCCAGCCAATCACTGCAGCTGTTAAGTTAGTAAGCGAATCCCACGGAGTTTGCTTGTCAGAAGGTCACAAAAGGGGATCCTGTAACCCCGGGACACGGCGACCGTCATAAATGTGAGTCAGTTGCCAAGCGTCCGAATTTGGATCACATGACCATGGGGATGGTACAAAGGTTGTATGCATTTACAACTGGTCATGTCGCTCTTCTCAATGCTGTTGTAACTTTGAACGGTCACCAAACGAATTGTTGCTACCTCGAGGAGCGCCTGTAGCTCATCTTTCCGTGGGGCAGGGAGAAAAAAACCCAGGGAGCCAGGAGAGCCCGACTGCCAAGGGGCCTTGGCCTCCGACGCCAGGGATGGCCCACGAAGGGCAGCTGGTAGACGTCACCAGGAGAGACGAAAGGTGCTTCTTTCCCCCCCCCCAAAAGACAAGCGGACTTTCTTGGTTTTTTTCTTTGAAAATGTTTAGCTTCTCATCCCAGAAGCCAAATGTTTTCCAAGGAAAAAAAACAAAGGAAGTCCAGTCGCCTTTGGGGAGGGGAAAAAAACACCTTTAGGGCAACCATGACCTGGATGGTGGGGAATCGCCACAGACACGACAAAGAGAGCGACACCGGGATTTCCAAAGGATGCTACTTGGGTAGAACTTAATGGTAGGAGACCCGCCTTGTGTGCCCCAAGTCCCGGGTCTCCTGCCCTGTCTCAGTCTCTGAAAATGGACCACACAGGAAACAATGGGAAGACAACTGCCTGGTGGGCGCGGTGGCCGTTAGCCAGAACTTTGGAGGATTCAAAGAAGTGAGCCAAGCCACATTCTCCAAAGGGGTGGGGTGGATGGATTCCATAAATCCAACCTTCACACATCTGAGCGTCTTCTGCCTCCCACAAATGTTTGCGAAAGGCGAGAGGACCCAATTCCTGCCACTCAACGATCCTCTTCTTGAAGTCCAGCTGAGAGCCCCTCAAGCAGTCCACCCCAGAGGATTTGGAGATATCCTCCCCCCCCCTCAACCTCAGGGCCCTCCAAACAGGGGGAGGACTTCAGCTTCCAGGATTCTCGTCTGGGGAAACAGCCAGCTGCCCCAAATGCTCAGCAAGCCCAGCGGAAAAGAAGCACCAGGGGGAGTTGGCTGGGTCTGAACCTCAACTGGGCAAGGGCCTCCAGGCAGGAGGTCTTCTACCCAAGCCCCCAAACAGCAGAGGCCTGGCCAAGGAGAGGAGAACAGAAGCCTCTGCAACCCATCCCCGAGAATCATGTCACCTCCCCGGAGCCGGTGCGGATGTGCAGGAAAAGCTGCAACTACCTTCCACGTCACACGATAAAAGCTAGTCCCCAGCTGGCACAATTATTTGATAATTCTCCCTTAACACCCATCAAATTAAAGCCATGTCCAAGGTCTGCCTAAAGTGGCTCTGCTAGATATGAAACTTTAATGAGATTTAATGGGTCTGCCCTACATTCTGTGAGCGCTCGGGCCAACGTTTATGAACGTTTAATTTCCCAGGACTTGACCTCTTTTTCTCTTTTTTTCCGCTTGGTCTCTGATCCTTCCTCTCCCCTCCCCCTTCCTTCCCTCCTTGGTCTGTCTTGCTTGATCGCTCCCTCTCCCCCCCCCACTTTCCCCTTTACACACATGCACACAGATGGTTTATGTTAACACTCAAAGCATTGCCACCATTCGCCGGCCCAGCCCCGCAGCTTGTCAAAGACGATTGAAGAGATCCTTTGCAGGCCCTCAACGATAACCATCTTCCTGTACTCAGAGGGAAGGAGGGGGGGAGAGAGAGAGGCCGGACACCGCGGATCATATCAGCAGGGAGGGAAACAGGGATGGAGTGAGGATGAAAGGAGGGGGGGGGGTTGCTGCAAGTCAAAGCAGCCCTGGTATATGGGAGAAGTTCATTTCTTCCACCAAAGCAGGAACAAGTCCCTCGCCATTCCCAACCTTGAGACTTGGTTCTCCTCTGACTTCACAGAAAAGGAAATTCCCAAGAAAGGCTCCAAAATGCTGGATTCCCATCCCCAACTCCTCTGTGTCTGAGCACGCTGGGTCCATCCTACCAGATGCATGGATGGAGAAGCCTAGCCTAGGTGCAGATGTTCTCAGCTCCAGCAAAAGTCCAAGGTTCCTCATTATCCATCAAGCTTGATGGAAGGGGAGAGGGTCGCAGAAATGGTCTGGCCCCATGGGGGGAAAAAGAGCCCTCTGTGGAAATCTGCAGGGACAATGAAGGCCTTCCCAGATCCCAAGCTGGGGCAACCAACTCACAGACAGCGTCATACTTTTGCCCCCCCCCCCAATAATGCCCTTAGGAGCAACCCCAACCGTTTCAGATAGATCTTTGTGGTGGGAAGACCTAGGCACCAAAGCATAGAACAACAGCGTTGGAAGGGACCTTGGAGGTCTTCTAGTCCAGCCCTCTGCTCAAGGAGAAGACTCAGTCTATGCCATTTCAGACAAGTGTCTGTCCAATCTCTTCTTGAAAACCTCCAGTGATGGAGCACCCATAACTTCTGGAGGCAGGTTGTTCTCACTGTCAGATTTCTCTTTAGTTCTAGGTTGCTTCTCTCCTTGATTTAGTTTCCATCCCTTCCTTTGAAAGCACAGCTTCTCATGCTTTGCGGAATGCTCAGTTCGGGCACCAGATGCCCCTTATGAAGCAAGGACACAAAAGGGCAAGACATTATCTCTGATCTTTTGCAATTACAGTGGGCCATTTAGGATCCCTTCGTGGCTTGTCACACTGCATTACGCCGCCATGTTCCTTTCCCTGGTTCAGCATGCTTTGAGAATTCAACCAGTTGTGCCAGACCCAGGATTTTCCTGCTTATCATGCTGGACAAACTAGCCATCCGGAACAAAGCATAGCTTCAGGCGATGAGTCAGCCCAGCTGTTCTCTATTTTCTCCTGAAGGATGGTCCAACAGCACTCAGGTGGAGATGTGGAAGAAAGAGATTTCTAGCCCAGTGGTTCTCCACCTGTGGGTCGGGACCCCATTTGGGGTCGAACGACCATTTCACAGGGGTCGCCAAACAACGCAGTCCGCCATTTTTTCCCCCTTTTCCTTAGCTGTGCTACTCCCTTTTATTCTATTGGCTTTTGAAAGCCAATAGAGTAGACTCTCTTGAATAGAGTCTAACTCTATTGGCTTTCAAAAGCCAATAGGAATTGTCCAGGCTGTCTCTGCCCTGCTGAGCCCGCCAAAAGTCCCATTCTGCAAACGGTGCTGCACCGGTTGAGTAGTCCTCGACTTACGACTGGTTGAGTAGTCCTTGACTTACAACCGGTTGGGGGTCGCGGCATTAAAAAGGTTGAGAACCACTGATCTAGCCCCATCCCTCCATGCGAGGAGACCCTGCAGCCTCTGTATGTACCTCTCCATAGGAATGGTGGGAGCCAACATGGCAGATCACACAACAGCTGACATTGAACAAATGCAGCCAACATATGTTGCTGGGCCCGATTAGGCCCTTACACCCGTGTTTCCCACCCGTGGCCATTTCCAGATGTGTGGACTTCAAAACCCAGAGTTCCTCAACCACTATGGCCAATGATGAGAATTATGGGAATTGAAGTCCTCGTATCTGGAAGTTGCCAAGATTGGGAAACGCCACTTTGCACGAACTCCAGAAGATGCACCGAATTTAGCAGCCTGAAGCCAGAACGGAAAGCCATCTGACCCTCTCTGGGGTGAATTGAAATTTCCTACCTGGGCAGAAACATGGACAGCTCTGACATTGTAGCTATTGAGCCACAAACCCAGTTCTGACAACCCTGAGTGACAGCCACTCTTCAATGTGAGGGGGCTGAAATGGGGGGGGGAGAGATAGCTCTTTCTAGAGAGGCCTGGAATCCATGCACACATTGGAAAGTAAAGGCTGCCTTTGCATCAATTATCCTTAGACCCATGCAAGCCAGTATTGCTGGCACGGTCTGGCAGCTGTTCTCCAGCTGTTTTCTCAGCCTGGTTGAGGAACCAGAGGCTTCTTCCCCAACATGTTCTTTACTCAAAGCTGGGGATAAAACACCTTTCTCTTCCACAAATTCAAATTATTCTAACCCAGCCCTCCTCCTCCTCTCTTTTTTTGGCAAGAAGTGAGAAGCCAGGGGGGCCGGGGGGGGGGCAGGGGGCGGGGGAAGGAGGACGGTTATCAGTTTCCTCCGGAGAGGGAAGGAGGAGGAGGAGGCAGATCCGAGCTGGGGGAGGAATAAAGCAAGAGAAAAAAGAGAGGGAAAGAAAGGCAGCCTCGTCAGTGGGCTCACTTATCATTCCGGCCGCGTCCCGCATCTTGAAAGCGCAGACACAAGAATGTAATGTCATAACATTCGCAGTTCAGCGACCTCTGCTTCGCCAGGCGCCCTCACCAACCGTCAGAGCTGGAGGTAAACATCTCAGCTCAGGGGCTGAGCAGGCGCAGATAAGCCAAGGGGAAGGGAAGCAACAGCCTTGGCACCTCACACACAGGGCCTGTGCGTGTGTGTGTGTGTGTGTGTGTGTGTGTGTGTGTGTGTGTGTGTGTGCTTCTTGTTCTCCCCTGGCTGTTTTTTATCCTGGAGAAAGGCCAGGATAAAAAACGACCTGATCAACAGCCAGACACCTTTATTGTTCTGAAATGTCTGGCTGCCAAGTTATGAATCTGCCGCCTGACCCCAGGGCCGTCAACTGGTTCAACTGCAGGAACAAAAAAAAAAAACGGCACCTCAAAGGAAGGGCCAGCCTGGCTGTGCTGCGGGAGGGGGCCTCCCCAGCCAGGACTGAAGGCCCCCAGCAGAAGACTGCCATTGCTGACCTATTGACGGGGTCCTGGCCCCACCAGCTTGTGGGATGTGAGGCATCTGAGACTGCCCATCCATCACCTTGGGAAGGTACCCTTCTTTTTGCACAAATGGGGGGTTGGGGGGAGAGCGATTCTCAGCTGGGATGCTCACATGCCCTGGGCGAGAGGGAGCAGGACCAGAACATGCAATCTGGAACAAGCCCGGTTTTGGGACTCAGATTTCATTCTTTAAAATGCTGAGTTTTGCTTCAGGTCTCGGCTTCCGGTCAGCAAAGATGCCAAACTCCTGAAGGATAGCAAACATTCTGCAACAGAATAACAGAGTTGGAAGGGATCATGGAGGTCTTCTAGTCCAACCCCCTTGCTCAAGCAGCAAACCCTCTATCATTTCAGACAAACGGTTGTCCAGTCTCTTCTTTAAAACCTCTGGAGTTTTGGAGCACCCACAACTTCTGGAGGGAAGTCTTCTTCTCTCTCAGCTTCCTACTTGCAGCCAAAGTGGGCTTCGTGGGACACAATTCCACAAGTCACCAAAACCCACACGGATCAGCCACCAAAGTTTAAAAAAAAAAACAATCCAGCATAGAAATCTATGAAAAACAGCAGGGAGACAGACAGACCACCATGTCCAGCCTTTTCCAACTCTTGCCCGCAGCAGCCAAATATGGAGAAGGCAGGAAAAGGGCCTGCAGCTGAAGAGGCACCCTCGTTCTGGATCCATGTAACTCTGGGAGTTGAAGTCCAAGCATGCTAGCTGGGGAATTCTGGGAGTTGAAGTCCAAACTCCAGCCATCCCACCACCGTAATTTGAAACTCCATGCTGAAGTCCAAGATATCCGGAGGGCATCAAGTTTGGAAGGCAGAGCTCTGATTTTAACACAGGCCTCCCAATATCCAGACCTTGATTCCCCTCTGATCCCCCGCTAATATTCATGAGGACTAGCGTCCGCCTCTTAATTTTTTTCATTGGCTGAGAAATTGGCTTTGATTATGGGAGGAATACAGGTGGTCCTCGACATACGACTACAATTGGGAACAGAGTTGCCTGAGCAAGGTGGTCAGGTGAATCACGACCAATTTTATGACTTTTTTTGCCCCGGTGGTTAAGTCATTAAATGAATCCAGCTTCCGGATTGACTTTGTTTGTTGGAAGCTGGCTGGGAAAGATGCAAATGGGGATCAGGTGATCCCGGAACTTGTAATCAGCCCAGATATTTGCCAGTTGCCAATTATCCAAATTTGGATCAGGTTACCATCACGTGCTTGCAACTGTCATAAGGGCGAGGACCTGTCGTAAGTCACTTTTTTCAGTGCCGTTGTATCTTCGAACAGTGACTAAAAAAAACCAGTTGTAAGTCGAGGATGCATGTAATTTTTCTGCCTTGAGACAAATTCCAGAGAAGGAGAAGGTTACACCCCTCAAAGTGGGTTCCTTATCAACTTGATCCCCAAATTGTCAGCATGTTGCCTGCTCAAGTCATGTGGTGCAACAATGGTCCAGCAGGGGGTGCTCTATGCCTATTTTCAAATTATTAGGTGCAAAAGGCTTTTGAAATTGGGGGGCAGGGGGCAACAGCAAGCCTGGCATTTGAACCCCATTTTGTCCTCTGGCAGGTACAGTATTTTTAATAGAACAAAGGAGGAGGAACAAGAATCATCATAATTCTTTCTTACGTCCTGGGTCTACATATCATGCTTGATATTGGATGAATCCATTGCAGGAAACAATAAACTCTGTACCAATAAATCTAACACTGATGAGGTTACCTAGTTTGGGTAACAAATGTCCACAAGATAAACCAAGCTCAAAGAGATCAAGGACCCCATGGACCACCAAATGACCTCCTTTTCCTCCTCCTCCCAACAAACCCCATTAAGTTTGGTAATGAAATGTCTGCAAGAAAACATCCAAGCTCAGAGAGCACCAAGGACCCCACAGTCCTCGTCCTCCTCCTCCCACCCCACTCCTTCTAGCACTGATGATGTTCCCTAGTTGGATGATGAAATGTCTGCAGAAAAACAACCAACCTCAGAGAGCACCAAGGACCCCATAGTTGTCCTCCTCCTCCTCCCCCCACCCCTCTCCCTTCTAGCACTGATGATGTTCCCTAGTTTGGGTTATGAAATATCCGCAAGAAAACAATCCAGCTCAGAGAGCATCACAATGCAGTGTCAACTGACTCACAACGAAGTGTCAACTGAGGGAAGCAGGGCTGCTTTCCTTTGCAAGTTTCCTGGAAATTCTCCGAGGCAGTTTGTGGTCAGAAGAGGGAGCGGGGAGCAAAGATCAGCCTATTCCCACTTAGCCCCTCCACTACTGGGGGGGGCGGGGGGCACCAAGGGCTGGAGAGAGAGAGGGGCGTCTCTTCCCCTTTTCAACACTGGTGCCCGCTTGGCATCTCTCCCTCTCTCGCTGGCAGGACCAATGCCAGCCAGTTGGCCCCCCCAGCTTGCCTGCTGTCTGCCATGCAGTGGGAGGAGACAAGACGGGGGGGGGAGGGAGATGCGACCGCCCGATCACAAGGCAGGCACGGGGCCCTGTCCAGCAGTGCCAGCTCAGCCCGCTTGGAGGGCAGCCCAGAGCTCAAACAGGGCTCAAACGGAGATTATCACTTGATAGGAAAATGGCAGGGGGGAGGGGCTTGGAGGGGGGAGCCCTCCAGGATACCAGAAAGTGGGGAAGGAAAAAAGCAGGGAGGGGGAGGAACAGCCACCCCGGGGCACTTTGCAGGAGAGGCCCAGACGTGTCTTCCCGGGAATCAAAAGCCCTTAAGGTGCCGCTTTCAAGGCTGCCACAAAATATCACCAAAGCAAAACCGAAACAAAACAACTCCTCCAAAATCATTTCCTAAACTCCTGCTTTCCGGGCACGTTTTTCCAACAAAAGTCAAAACTGTTGAAACTGCAGAGCTACACAGATCTAAGGGAGGTTTAAAAAAACAAACAAAGAGAAGGTTGCAATGTTTCTGCAAGGCGGCAGAAGGGCAAGGGAAGGACGATCCAAACAAACAATCCTGCAAGGCTACATCGACAACATACACACTGCAGAAAGAAACGCAGATGGATGCTGCCGCTTAGCTGGGTAGGGAAAGGTCTGCAGGCAAAAGAACCACACAGCTCAGAAACCCCCAAGGATTGATTCCACGGTCCCAAAGGTGCTTCTCAAGAGGCGAGGGGCCTTTCTTGTTGCTTTCCTTGGAAAAAATGCTTCACTTCTCATCCAAGAAGCTTCCTCAGTTCTCTTGGATGAGAAGCAAAATGTTTTTTCGAGGAGAAAACCAGGCGAGCCCAGTCGCCTTTTGAAAAGCACCTTTGGGACAATCGTGACCTGGATGATGGAGGAGCTCCAGAGACAGGGCCTCTGTAATTCAACCCCCAACTCCAGATATGTTCTTCTCTTTAAATAAACTTTCTAAACTTACAGACACAGCAGAAAAGAGCAGAAAAGCTGATCAGCGCATGGAAAACTCATCTGCAGAAACCTCCACCGGTTCTCAAGGGGGCAGGCAAGGAGGGGAGACAACACCCCTTCGGAGAGAGGCCGACTTGCCTGGGGAGGCAATGCAGAGCGGAGGACACCGCCACTAAAAAGGCCCCGTCCCGTGCCAGGGGGGATCGTCCTACCTAGGAGTTGCACCGGATTCGGCTGGGCTAATTCTCCCATTTTCTACTACAGGGTTTTGAAAGCTGACCGAAGAAGGCAGCCAAAGGCATTACAGGGAGTCCTCAATTTATGACTACAAGTGAGCCCAAAATTTCTGTTGCTAAGTGAGATGATTGCTAAGTGTGAGTTTTGCCCCATTTTACGACCTTGCTTGCCACACTTAAGTCAATCCTGGCAGTTGTTCAATGAGTCACACGGTTGTTAAATTAATTTGGCTTCCCTGTTGATTTTGCTTGTCAGAAGGTCGCAAAAGGGGATCCTGTGCCCCGGGAGGCTGTGGCCGTCACAAGTATGAATCAGTTGCCAAGCGTCTGAATTTTGATCATGTGACCAGGAGATGCTGCAACAGTCATAAGTGTGAAAAACAGTCAAAAGTCACTTTTTTCAGTCTCATTTTAACGTTGAACGGCCACTAAATGAGTGAGTGGTTGTTGAGGACTATCTATACTTCTGTGGGGTCCTGGTCAGCCTCTGCTAGCCGAGGTCTCCAAGAAGAAGCAGCAACTGCAACCCCTTTAATGCCATCATGGGGCACGACACCCTGGATCCCCCCTGGCTTGCCAAGAGAGACGGGGGGGTGGATTATCGTGCCCTGAATTCCCAAGCTGCCCTTGTTCACGCACTCAAGACGTGCCAAGGACCTTACAAGCCAAGGCCAAAATGGTTACCCAGAGAACTGGAGGGCAGAGAGCACCCCCATTTCCTCCCATACCCCCAAATCTACGGCTCCTAAAAGCACGCAGCCCTTTAAAAAGTGGGGCCCGGGAGATTTGACAACAGAGGCCTCGGGGTTGAGAGTGGCCCCGTGCCAAGGACAGGACAGTGGGCTGCCTGGCCGCTGGCTCTCCGCTTGCCACACCAGGCTGGCGCCCGGCCATCTTGACACAGAAAAGAGATCTCAAAGCAGCTGGCATGGGGAGGGCTGGCAGCGGCCAAGAGGGTCACTGGTGCCCTCCCGCCAACCAGGAGCAGCCCGGCACAAGGACGCTTGCGGTTGCTGTGGCAGCTTGAGGACGTGTTGACGCCAGGCTTGCTGGGCAAACGCTCCCCAAAACACCTGCTAAGGTCGCAGCGCCCCAGGGCAAGTGTTCCCGGAAAGAAAGAGGGCAGGAGGCGGGAGAGGAGGAGGAGGAGGAGGAGGGGGGGAGGCCACAGGCCTTGCAGCCCGCCCGCCCCTTGGCAGCGCAAGGGAGCTGCAGCTGCCCAGAGCAGGTGACAGACCCAGCGGAGCTGACTTGATTAACAGGAAACAGCCAGCCTGCTCAGGCGAAGGTGGGGGGGGTGGGGGGGGGAAGCAGGCTGGAGATGTTTGCAACTCCAGCCAGCCGCCTGGCCGGCACAATGAGGCGCAAAGCTCAGCTGTGGGAGGGAACGTGAGCATCAAAGAGGAAGGGAGAAAAGAAGGAAAGAGGAGAGAGTCAGACTGGAGGGCAAGGAGAGGGGAAGGAAGGGGGTGAAGGCAAGGGGGTGGGGGCTTCTGAAAGGGGGTCTGCCCACGAAAAGGGTGAGAGATGGAGGGAGCCCGGAATTTTTAAAAAAGTAAAATTAAAGAGCTGTTTCTTGCTTGAGCAGCTGTTTCCTCCTGGATTGCTAAACCCCTGCCTGCTGGACGATTTCCCACTGATGAGGAACGGAGCTCCACACAATCACCGGAGCTCCACACAATCACCGGGCCGGAGGAACCAACGTCTAGTTTTGCTCTTGAAAGATGTAAAAACGGCAACTTCACACATCACACTAAGACTCACACACGGGCTGAGGGACGAGCCAGGGTGGTAGTTTATGCCAGTGCGTCTCAACTTCAGCAAAAGTAAGCGGGGTGGGCTTCAACTCCCAGACCTTCCTTGGCTGGGGGATTCTGGGAGTTGGAAGTCCACCCATCTTAATGTTGCAGAGACCGAGAAACACTGTACACCTTATATTTACCCCCGAGGTACCAGGTGCAAAGCAGGACACAGCCCGGCCTACCTTCACAGGCTGGGCATGATGGGACTTGCCATCCAACATCTTTGGAAGGGAGTTCTGTTCGAGACAAAGCTGGTACTTCAAAGCCCAACAATGTCCCAACAGCCAGCAAACCAAGCAGGCCTTCCTCCCTTCTCCAGAAGACATACTACGCAAACACACACACACACACACACACACACACAGCATGCATTTGTTGACTTAGGCACCCATTTGCTTAGCTTTTACAACCACCTTTCAGAATGTTAATTTTTGACTAACTCTGCAAATACCCAACTGCTCCTGCCCGTAGAGGCCACCTGAGTTGAAGCACAAAGACCTTCCTGCCCCCTCCCCTCATTCCCCAGCCAGGCTGGCCAGGGCCAGGAGAGCACAGCCGGGCTTAGCGCTCCTGCCGGCTTGGGACTGCATCTCCCAGAATCCCCTCCTGAGATTTGGGTCACATGGATATTTATGGCATGCTAAAGCTAAAGTTAACGTGGCTTTTAAATATCATCCTGTTAGACATGCCAGCTGGGGAATATGGAACAGCTGCAAAGCCAGGTTGTTCCCGGAAACACCTTTGTGGCCCTCAGCACAAGAAGCATTTTGTAGACGAGAAATGGCTAACTGGTTGTGAGATACTACACAAACTCCATCAAGGAGAACACAAAGATGCTTTTTCGGGAGGCAAGTGGACTTTCTTGTTTCTCTTTGAAGATGTTTTGCTTCACGTCCAAGAAGCTTTTCCAGCTCTGACTGGATGGTGGGGAATGGGAGGATTTATATAAGGATTTGTATAAGGATTTATATTCTTATATAAATCCTTCCATTCCCCACCATCCAGTCAGAGCGGAAGAAGCTTCTTAGATGCGAAGCGAAAGGTCTCCCAAGAGAAAAAAGGATGTCGTCCTGTTGCCTCCTGAATAAAGCACCTTTGGGACAACCGCGACCTGGAGGACGGAGACATCCAGGAGAAAAGGCAATCAAATCAAGACAAGGGCTGATGGCAGAGAGTCACCAAAGGGTCCCCCATTGGGAGTCATTAGCAAGGTTTAAAATAGACATCAAGAATTTGAGGGTTTGAACACTGTAGGGCGGAGTTTGGAACAGAATTGTATATAAAGGACGAAGAGGTGATTGTTTCAATGTACAAACTTCTACTGACTCTGTTTGACCATACAGGAGGATAAAGACATCATGTGTGCATGTGGCCACATAGGTTTCAAACGTCCAGGGCTCCTGGACTTGCCCGGAATTGCCAAAAGGTAGGATAGAAAGAGTACCAGGATGCCCCTCCCCCGTTAGTCAAAAGATGCAAACTTAGTTCTGAAAATGGGGGTGTCCTAAAACTCCTCAGAGGCCATCATTTTATTTGGCCAATTGAAGGTTTATTTCCCCCCCCCAAAAAAATACTTTGCAAGTTTTTAAGATTCCCAAAACTGTTTGCCAAGTAAACCATCCACGTCTCTTGGGTGAGAGCACCCTAATGCTTCCAGGGACACTTTGGTCAAGGGGGTGGCAGTCCTGGAGGGAGCACCGGAAAGTGTGTTTCTCCCCCCCCCCAAAGAAAAACAACAACCCCAGGCCAATCTTGGAGAGCTTAAACTCTCCTGCCCTCCCTCCTGGATTTCGAGATCTGGAGCAGATTGCGTCAAGTCAAGGGTGCCGTTTGCACAAACGAAGGCCTTGATGGGTTTACGATCCTCCCTGGAGAACAATAGGCAAAGAGGCACTGCAGATGTGCAAGAACACACTTCCTCTTCCACAACAGGCTGAGCTCACACCCCTCGGCTGTTTGCCTGTTCCAACCTGCCTGCTCGAACCCTCCCCTTTTCTTAAAGGTAAACAGTTCAGCTCCTGACAACAAGGCAGAACAGCCTCCTTCCACCTTGACAGCTTGAAGATGGGTGGACTTCAACTCCCAGCGTTCCCCAGCTGGCAGGACAACAGTTCAGCCTTTCTCCATATGGCATAGGGTCTCCTGCTTGAGCTGGGGGCTGGACTAGAAGACCTCCAGGGTCTCTTTCAACCCTGTGATTCTGTAAGGGTCTCCTGCTTGAGCAGGGGGATGGACTAGAAGACCTCCAGGGTCCCTTTCAACCCTGTTATTCTATGATTCTGTAAGGGTCTCCGGCTGGAGCTGGGGGTTGGACTAGAAGACCTCCAAGGCCCCTTTCAGCTCCGTTCTATTCTAATCCATCTAGCCTGCACCTAATTGCCTCCTGTGTTAAGGCTCTGGCTTCGCTTTTAAATCCTAGCCAAGAGCTAGCGGGAGCCTGCTGGAAATCTACAAAGATCTCCTCCACTCCGGGCAGAAATTATCTGGCCCAGAAGTGCCCACACCTTCACCCTTCCACCCGAGATAATTCCCTCCAAATCCACAGCTCTTGCGAACCGCCCATTAGAGGCCAGCATCAACGCTTCACCTGCCCCACAATTTCTTGCCGTCCAATTAAACTCTGAATTCCCAAAGAGAGCAGCAAACCAAGAGCAACGGCCCCCTCTGGGAGCAATCTTCCCAGAGACGCAGGCTCCAGCCGGAGGGACGTTATTATCCAAGCCAGGCGCTCTCAAGACCTCAAGGGCCCAACCAGGAGCCTTAAAACTTCCCCGTGTCCATTTCCAGGATCAGTTCTCCTTCCTAACCCCGAGCACAAACCCCATCGCACGACCAATTTAATTTAAAGCTACCCAACAAAGAAAGCACCCCTCAGAGACGTGCAGGCAGTCCTCCTGTGAACGAGGTGGGATGATGAGAATTTCATTAAGCGAGTCAATTACGTGATCTTTTTTTTTTGCCACAGTTGTTGAGTGAACCGGTTGGTCATTCACTTAACCTGGCTTCCCCCATTTGACTCTGTCGGAAAGTCTCAAACGGCAGCAACAAGACACACACACACACATTCCGCTGGGGTTGCTGCCACCCCTCCCCCCCACACACACACAAATACATGCTGGTTTTCCAAGCATCCAAATGTTGATTTTCCAAGCATCCAAATGTTGATCCTGCGGACTGTCGCAAGCGGCAAGGACCTGTACTGGATCAACTTTCCCCAGGGCTCTTGCAGAGTTCTTGCAGGGTGGGGGCACTTGTAAAAATCCCCCCCCAAAAAAAGCACTGACAAGTCAAGCCGCTAACCCTCATGGCCTCTCTCCGAAACCCACACCCACCGCTGGAAGAAGCCGCAGAATATAAATGCGCAAATCCTCCTCTTGCCCCCCCCCCGCCTCCCCCTCTGAGTCATTAGTGGGGCACTCGGTCATCCTGCGGAGCCCGGCTGAAGAAGAAGAAGAAGTCCTGGACTTGGGAGATTAGCCAGCGGGCTGCGTGTGGGTGGCTGGGAAGGCCAGACAAAGCAGCAGAGGATTGCTCTCCCCACAAGGTCACCAGGCCTGAAAGGGAGATAACAAACAGGGAAGGAGCAGGGCAGGCGAGGGGGGGAGCTTAAAGGGCCAGGGGGGGGGGTTAAGCAAGAGAAAACTCCTGGCTGGGGGAGGGGATGGCCAGGACAGACCCACAGGGAGATGCCCCTATCCTTGTGCCCCCCCACCGCGCAATTTCCCTTCAATGCAAGGGGTAAGAAGAGGGAAGGGGCTGACCAACCCCCCCCCAAAATGGAGGTAGCCAAACTCCCCCCTCAAGAGGGGGAAGCTGGCTTTCCTCAATTCCTGTGTCTCCAGCAAGGGCAGATTAAATGGACGGTTAGGGTCTGCAGAGGTCAAGGAAGAGCAGCCGATGTGGGATGGAGAGGAGTTTTGGGGGTGGGCAGGAACCACAGAGCCCCAGGCCTGGATAAAGCCACTTGGAACAGTCTGGGAGGGTCAGGGTTGGCTGCTGAAAGACCCCCCATTCCTCAGTCTCCCCCCCCCCCCCCCGCTCTTTGAGGATTAAGACCATCAAGGCATCCATGAGGGGGCCCTTGCTTACCACGCTTACACATACCACGAACCCCCCAATCGTGCAAGGCATTGTCTGAAGCTTCTTGGATGAGAAGAGAAACATTTTCAAGAAGGGGGGAACCAAGAATGTCCAATTGCCTATTGGGGGGGGGAGAAGCACCTTTGGGAGAACCATGGCCTGCAGAACTGAGAAGCTCCGCAGACATTCATCCATCTCAACCCTGAACCACAGCTGTTAGCCCGGTTGATTGCAATTATGGAAGCTGCAGGCAACAGGCAGATGTCTCAGCCACCACCCTACCTCCACTGCACCCCAAGACCCAGCACCAGGAAGGCACGATGGGACCTTCTAGAGTCCCTCAAATGCAACAGATAGCTCTGTGCTCCTCAGAGGGGGACAATGAGCCTCCTTCTCCTCCTCCTCCTTCCTCTTTCAAACAATCACCCACAAGGGTCTCTCTGGAAAGGCGAAGGCTCCCTTCCCAGGCCTGCCTTGGGAGAGACTCACACATCCCCACGGCCCGATCATCGTGCTGCTAAGAGAGCGTGGTAGAGCCGTAAAGAGGATTTACGGTTAAATGCAAAGGGCCTTAGCAGCCATAATTTCTCCTCCTCTTGACTTAAATGGATTTTCAACGTCAGAAAGAAGAGGCAGCTGCACACCGGGAGATAGATGCCTGGTGAATGCAGGAGGTCAGCGATCACGTTAGGCAAAGAAAGGGAGCTTTTCCTGCACAAGGCAACCAAAGACGGCTATTCGACCCCCAGCAGGCCAGGGCTAGCCCAGGGGTAGGCAACCTTGGCTCTTTTATGACTCGTGGACTTCAACTCCCAGAATTCCTGAGCCAGCCTGGCTCAGCTTGGAAACCTCTCCCCTTCCCCTCAGCATGGCTGGCTCGGGAATTCTGGGAGTTGAAGTCCACGAGTCATAAAAGAGCCAAGGTTGCCTACCCCTGGGCTAGTGAGATTGATAGCAGCCAGACGTGGTCAGAGGCTGGACCAGCGCCCGTCAGCCACTTGCAACCAAAAACACAATCTAATTTTGCACCCCGTATCCCAGGGGCTGAGAAGGGTGAACGCCAGGGCGGGGGGAGAAAACTGCAATTTTGCATGGCTGCAATTATAAGAAGACTCTCCTCTTCTCAGTAGCCCCTCACTAGCGCTGATGATCTTATCTAGTTTGGATAATGAAAGGTCTGCAAGAAAACCACCAAGCCCAGGGAGCACCAAGGACCCCACAGTCCTCCTCCATCCAAAAAGCATTGGAAGAAGAGGGAGGGGGGTCCAGATGGGTCTTCCACCTTAGCAACCTTAAGGGGGGGGTCTGTAGCAGCCTCTCCCTAAGCTCCAGTGCTTCCCACTGGACCGCCTGCAGAAACATCTTAATCAAGTGACAATGGATAAAACCAACATCACAGCTTGCCGAAGAAGCCATGGGCTCTTGCAATGGGTGCCCCTCGTGTTCTGGGCTCCATTTGGGGGGGGTGGAATTGGCAAGGAGGGTGTCCCTCCCCAGGGCCTTCCTATTCAAAATAAAGAGAGAAACTAACTCGGGGCTGCTGACTCACACAATCTGTGCAACGTAATCTGGGTTCAACTATCGGCCCAAAGCTGGAAAGGACAGACCAGAAGGCCTTTTGCAGCAGAAATCCCCCCTTCCCCCAAGCAGGCAGTGGGGTGGAGGAGCAGAGGCAGAAAACACCCCCCCCCCCCAGGGACTGGGCCAGCCTCCTCCCCTCCTCCCCAGGGCTGAGGGAGGATTTTTAACAGCATGCCAGAAATTCTGTTGGGACAAGCCACAAAAATTCCTTCTCCCAGTTCAGTGGCCTCGCTGTTCTTGCCCAGGTCTCCCCCTCGGCTCTGGAACTACTCCAGGCAAATTAGCGACACTCCAGGCTGGGCAACCTGTAACCTTAGAAGGGAGCTGCACATCCCCAGGCCTTTATCAAAGCCACTGTTTGATTTGCAGCCAGCCTCTGTGTGTGTGTGTGTGTGTCTGAGAGAGAGAGTGAGTGTGTGCACACCCGGCACATACACAGGCAGGAACAAAAGCCCACAGAATCCCGGCACATGCCTCGCACGCACACAGAAGCCCCCAGGGGCACCTTCTGTGGCACTCACAGACATTTAAAGTGTCTCTTTAAGGTCTGCATTGGCTTAGTACACTGACATGCCTAAACGTGGCATATATACCCAGTGGCCGGTCTTAATAATGGTATGCTGAATATTATAAAACAAGCAGGGTTTACAGAATGCATTAACCAGGGACATCCAATACTGGCCACTTTCAGACCTGTGAACTTCAACTCCCAGAATTCCCCAGCCAGCCATGCTGATTTAACAGTTCGTGATTTACCAGTTGCAACCTCTGAATTTTGCAAGTCCGGCTTTCCACCATCCTTCCCGCGGTAACATTTCTGATGAACACCTTTTCCCCAAAGGTTGGTTTTCTCCCTTACTGGATGATTCCTGGCTATCTGGGACAAACTCAGTTCTATCTCTAAAAACAGAGCTGAAAACTCCATGTAAAGAGGCGGAAAATACAGGAGAATGCGAACAGGGACCTGGCCTGGCTGGATGGAGCCAATTTTCCAAGCCAGTGTTTTGAAGTGTGGGGCAAGAGGGGAAGGGAACCACACCATTGTACAATGCACATATGAATACTGCATCCAGTTTTGGTCACATTATAAAAAAATTGTTGAGATTTGGAAAGAGTGCAGAGCAGAGCAACTAAGATGATTAAGGGCCTGGAGACTAAAACATATGAAGAATGGTTGCAGGAACTGGGCATGGCTAGTCTAGAGAAAAGAAGGACTAAGGGAGACATGATAACAGTGTTCCAATATTTGAGGGGCTGCCACAAAGAGGAGGGGGTCAATCTATTCTCCAAAGCACCAAAAGACAAGGCAAGAAGCAACGGATGGAAATTAATCAAGGAGAGAAGCAACCTGGAACTAAGGAGAACTTTCCTAAAAAGTGAGAACAATTAATCAGTGGAACTGCTTGCCTCCAGAAGTGGTGGGTGCTCCATCACTGGAGTTTTTTAAGAAGAGACTTGGACAGCCACTTGTCTATAATGGCATAGAGCAGTGGTTCTCCACCTGTGGGTCGGGACCCCATTTGGGGTCGAACGACCATTTCACGGGGGTCGCCAAACAACGCAGTCCGCCATTTTTCCCCCCCTTTTCCTTAGCTGTTGCTACTCCCTTTTATTCTATTGGCTTTTGAAAGCCAATAGAATAGACTCTCTTGAATAGAGTCTAATTCTATTGGCTTTCCAAAGCCAATAGGAATTGTCCAGGCTGTCTCTGCCCTGCTGAGCCCGCCAAAAGTCCCAGTCTGCAAACGGTGCTGCACCAGTGGAGTAGTCCTTGACTTACGACTGGTTGAGTAGTCCTTGACTTACGACCGGTTGGGGGTCGCAGTATTAAAAAGATTGAGAACCACTGGCATAGAGTCTCCTGCTTGCGCAGGGGGTCGGACTAGAAGACCTCCAAGGTCCCTTCCAATTCTGTTATTCTATTCATGTAGACTGTCTTGTTACAGGTAGGTTTGTTGTGCTAATACACATCTCGGCTTTGGGAAATAGTTTGCTTTTGAAAGTCCTAAGCCCCACCATTTCTTGTTAGAAGACCTTCAGGGTCCCTTCCAGCTCTTATTATTCTGTATTCTATGTTCCTGTTTGCAACCACTGGTCACCATTTGGCTCTCGGCAGTCACAAAGACTACCTAATCACTGGGAGAAAGGCCAGGGGGTCTTCCCTCCCACCCCTTTCCGTTGCTGCACAGGCTTTCATTTAAAATCTCTTGTCAAAGTCTGCTTGTCTCCCAGCCCAGTCAGCCCCTCTCGGCTGGGCTGGCGCGAGGCCCTTGACAAGCTTCATCGGCAAAGCCAACTCGATGCTGGGCATCCTGACTGCAATTTCCTGCCAACAAATCAGAGTTTCTCTTGTTCTTCTTTGTGCAGGCCCTGCTTTTCCCTACATTTTGGCCACTTCTGCCGCACACTGTTTCTGGATGTCGCTCGACACTCCGTTCCCTGCCAACCTCAAGAGTCTGGTCGGCTTGCCAACTTGGGTTCCGCGCAAGTCCCCCCACGTCTGCACCCCAGAAAGATTGTGCCGGTGGGGTTACTTTGAAAAAGAGGCAGATCCCATCCAAAGGGCATGCACAAAAGTAGGACTGGCTACTGTGGATGCAGCCAGCCCATGTCGCAACTCTGGAGGGGCTTGCGGGTTTCCCAAACTGTCCCGAGTCGATTGTGTTCTTGAAAAGCATTTAGATCAGTGGTTCTCAACTTTTCTAATGCCACGACCCCATAATACAGTTCCCCATATTGTGGTGACCCCCAACCACTTATAACATCACCGGGTACCAGGGGCGTGACCAAAGAAAAGGGGGAAAAATGGCGGACAACCTTGTTTGGCGACCCCCGTGAAATGGTCGTTCGATCCCAAATGGGGTCCCGACCCACAGGTTGAGAACCACTGATTTAGATTCAAGTTTGCCTCTTCTTTGTCTATGTGCTCCTTCATGTTTGTACCGTTTTTAAAGGAACAAGAGGGGATGCTAAGGGTTAGAGCACACTGGGTAAAATCCTCACACTTTGCAGCAGTTCTCTTCTCCAATTGCAAATCAGGGAGTAACATCCATGGTCTGGGCAACTGCACTGGAGGTTTTTAAAAACAGACCAGGCAATCATTTATCTGGGATGGTATGAGGTCCCCTGCCTTGAGCAGGGGGTTGGACTAGAAGACCTCTGAGATCCTTTCCGGCCCTATCATTCTCTGGTCTATGTTCCAACTAGCAAGCTGCACCAGAGGGCAATGCAAAATTGGACTCATGCAGCCAAAGGCCCCAATCGCTGCACTTTTTGGCTGATTTTACATATATAGGTCTATAATTCTTCGATTTACGACCATAATCAAGCCTGCAATTATGGTCGCAAGTCGTGGTGTTTGTTAAGCAGGTCGTCAAGTGAGCATGCCCAATTTTTTTTACTGCAGTCGCTAAGCGAACCCTGAGTTTGCGCTGGAAATCAGAAGTAAATGGGGGCCTTTGCACACACACACGCATGCACGCATGCGCACACCAAGATCACATGACTGCACTTCGGGCACAGCATCCAATCTGCATTTGTGCTGTTTGCAGCATCCTGTGGTCACATGACCACAATTTATGACGTTTCTTGATGGAAACCGGCAATCGCTACACTTTTTGGCTGATTTTACATATAAAGGTCTGTAATTCTTCGATTTACGACCATAATCAAGCCTGCAATTATGGTCATAAGTCGTGGTGTTTGTTCAGCAGGTCATCAAGTGAGCATGCCCAATTTTTTTTACCCTGCAGTTGCTAAGTGAACCCTGGGTTTGCAATGGAAATCAGAAGTAAATGCTGGTTTCCATCAAGAAACGTCATAAATTGTGGTCATGTGACCACAGGATGCTGCAAACAGCACAAATGCAGATTGGATGCCGTGCCCGAAGTGCAGTCATGTGATCTTGGTGTGCGCATGTGTGCATGCATGTGTGTATGTACATGTGTGTTTTGGCCATCAGAACTTCGAATATGCGCTGTTAAGTATCTTTTAAGGCATTGTTTCTCAACCTTGACAATTTTAAGGCATGTGGACTTCAACTCCCAGAATTCCACAGCCAGCATTGCTGGCTGTGGAATTCTGGGAGTTGAAATCCACATGCCTTAAAATTGTCAAGGTTGAGAAACACTGTTTTAAGGGTCCATCATAAATCGAGGTATATACATACATACATACATACATACATACATATTCAGATAGTCCTTAACTTGCAACAATGTGTTCAGTGACCATTCGAAGTGACCATCCAGCATTGAAGAAAGCGACTTACAACCCTTTTTCACAGTTACGACCATTGCAGCATCCCTGTGGTCACGTGATCCAAATTCAGACGCTTGGCAACCGGTTCCTATTTACGACGGTCGCAGCGTCCCAGGGTGTGGAGGTGTCACGGGATCCCCTTTTGGGAACTTCTGACAAGCAAAGTCAATGCGGAAGCCAGATTTACTTAACAACCATGTGACTCGCTTCACAACCACAATGCTTCATGTCACACCTGTGGCCAGAAACAGCGCAAAGCTCCCTGAGCAACCATCTTGCTTGCTTGCTTAGCAGCAGAAATTTGGGGCTCCGTTGTGATAGGAAGTTGAGGACCCCCGGCTTTGTTTACCTTGCCCACTCCCAGGAATTCTGGGTAGCTCACAAACTCAAGCACGAAACCCCAGGCGCTGTTCATAAACTTAGGGAAGCTTTACGGCCTGGTTCTGAACTCTGCTCCCCGCTGACCTGATTCCAGGCCATTTCCACCACCACCCTGTTCCCCGAGTCCAGCGGGGTGTGAACTGGGACACAGCACCAGCTCCTCACCCATCCAGCCCGGAGCAGCTGCTGCCTTGCAGCCCCACCCGGCCAGGTAGGTGTGTCCGGTCTTGCCGCTCGACAGGTAACGATGCAACTGGGCCAAACACCTTCCCAGGCCAAGCCCTCGAGCTGATTCAGGATGGATGCTCACCTGCGCTGAAAAGAGCCGGGTTTGGGCCCTTCGCACAACTGCAACCCGTGACCACCATCAAGCCCAACGTTCACGTTGAGAAGTCAGGCATTCGTCAAGCGAGTTTCGCCCCGTTTTACAACTTCTCTTGCTGCAGTGGTTAAGGGCATCGCTGCAGGGGTCGGGGTTAGGCACACGGTTGTTAAGTGAATCCGGCTCCCCCCTCCGTCAACTTGGCTTGCCAGAAGGTCACAAAAGGGGATCAGGTGACCCCGGGAGACCCTGTGACCGTCATAAAGGCGAGTCAGTTGTCAAGCGTGCGAATGTAAACCATGTGACCCTGGGGAGGCGGCAACAGGTGTAAGTGTGTGAAAAATGCTCAGAAATCACTTTTATCAGGGCCGCTGTAACTGAGAAACGGTCGCTAAACGAACTGTTGTAAGTAGAGGATTACCTCTGTTGCAGAAGGGAGCCAGGGAAAAGCCAGAGGAGATTCAAGTAGGAAAATGGAAAACGCTGCCTTTGACTCGGCCCCCGAACTTCAGCTGAAAACCGCCGGAGCGTTGGCGAATTCAATTCCACCCAGAGCATCAAAGCCGTCCTCTGAAGATGGAGATTTATTTCTCTATTTCGATAATTTAGGGAAACACCCATCTTCCATGCCCACACATCCCGAGAACTGGCAGCAGAAGGCCAGGGAGTCTGGTTGGGCACACACATCGCATTAAGCCATAAATCAGGGTTTGCTAACCACAATGACAGTGTTCAAATACCACACTCAGCTGTAATCCAAGAAACAGGGTGTGGAACCAACCACGTTTACTCCCCTAATTCAAGGACAGCAGAGATGCAACTCTCACCATTAAGGCCGCTGCGATGCAGTGCATGAAAGCTGGTGAGCATTTTTAACCAAAGTTTGTGGAGGAAGCATAAGCGCAGGATTTGCATCCACGCGGTAATACATCAGCCACGTATACCCGATCTGGATTATTAACCAATTCTGATACCTTCAAACCCATCTGATCAGGCTAAGCTGCTACTTTGAGAATTTCCATCATCTTCAAAAGTGATCTTTCTAGGCCAATTGCTTTCTTTCACAACATCAAGGCCACCTACAAGTAGAGGCCACCAACATCATCTTGACTTCTAAAAGACTCTGAAGCCTGTTTGACTGTCAGAAACATGCCACAATTAATAACTGAACTGTATTTTATGCTGCTATAACAACAGAATCTTGAAAACCTGACAGCATTCCTCTTAAACCAAAGACAGTTGAGATGGAAATCTTGGTCTGCTTTCTGACACTTTCCCGTATTCCTGGGTCACGTTTTACTAACAATCACTATATATTTTCTTCAAGGTCATTTTTGTACATTTCTCCAATAAGGGGACCACAACTGCCTAGCCACTTGCCGTGGGCAATTAACAGTCCACCAACACAACCTCATTGCTTCCTTAAGAATTGTTGAGCATCTAAACATATGAAGAAGGGTATTTGCAAGGGTATACGCAAGAATTGGGTATTTCTAGTCTAGTGAAAAGAAGGATGAGGGGGGACATGATAGCAGTGTTCCAATATTTGAGGGGCTGACACACAGAAGAGGGGAGTCAAGTATTCTCCAAAGCACCAGAAGGCAGGAAAAGACGTACGGATGGAAACTCATCAAGGAGAGAACCAACCTAGAACTAAGGAGAAATTTCCCAACAGTGCAAACAATTAACCAGCGGAACCACTTCCCTCTAGAAGAGTGGTTCTCAACCTTGACAATTTTAAGGCATGTGGACTTCAATGCTGGCTGTGGAATTCTGGGAGTTGAAGTCCACATGCCTTAAAATTGTCAAGGTTGAGAAACACTGCTCTAGAAGTTGTATTTGTATTTCATCACTGGAGGCTTTTAAAAAGAGACTGGATCTCCACCTGTCTGGAATGGAATAGGGTTTCCTGCTTGAGCAAGGGGTTAGACTAGAAGACCTCCAAGGTCCCTTTCGATTCTGTTATTCTGTTACTGTTCTGTTACTGCTGCCATTTTTGCATATGCTGGTAAGGCAACATAGATCCCTACCAGTTCCCCTCCCTAATCCTCTTTAAGATATCCCCCCCCCCTTTTTTTATTTGGTAAAGCCTTTTCTTCTTTCGAAGCCAATTATAAAATTCAGTTACAAAAAGAATACATGAAATTATGAAAGAAATTACGGAAACTACCTAGTGTATATGTCTGTAGGGCAACTTTTTATATCAAAAAACAGAACAGGACTCACTTTCTGGAGGGAGGATGAGCAAGCAAAAAGAATGATTGCTTTCAAAATTTGGCTGGATGGGACCAGGACGACAAAATATTCCTGGGAAATTGCTTATGGGAAAGAAGGTCAGGAAATGAACTTCTTAAACTAGTGTGTGTCTCAACTTTAGCCACTTTTAAGTGGGGTGGACTTCAACTCCCAGAATCCCCCAGCCAGCCACAGCCACCTCTCTTAAAGTAGCCGAGGTTGAGAAATTCTGTTCTAAGCCGTTGACTCCTAGCGGAGTCACCTGATCCAAAGTGGAGAATATACAGCAAGCCCTGAGCTTCACAATACACACCAACACACACAAACCGTCCGCTGATTACCAAAGAAAACGCAAAGCTTCTTTGCACTGCTCTAAAGGGGCTGGGAAGCCGTCAACAGAAAACAACTCTGCAGCTTTTCTCTCCTTTTTTTATACCTTCCTGATGGCATTTTAAGTTTCATTTATTTCCTTTTTTGATGCAATGTGCTGGAGGGGTGCTTTTAAAGCCGCTTTAACTGCGTGCGTCCTTGCTCGCCTTGGGCACGCTTGGAAGGGAAGAGGCAAAAAATGGAAACAACGAACTTCGAATACTGCTCTGTAACCAGTATCCCCCCCCCCTCGCCCCTCCAGCCATCTGCCTTTTAAACTCCCAAACCCGAAGCCACTTTAAAACCCGGTGCCAGAATCCGCTCACTACACGTGTTAAAGAAGACGATTTATCTACGACTTGTCCAATCCAGCAAGATTCATGCAGAAAAACCGCGATTCCCTTATTATAGGATTCTTTCATCGAGTCTCTTCCAAGTTGACCCTGAAAACACGCGCGGAGGAAAAGGCTGCGCCAGACGAGCGCATTCAAGCTGGGGATGGGGGGGGGGTCTTCTTCTCCCCCCACCCCCTGCGCCGCAGAGATCAGCAACTGGAAGCCCCGCAAGCGAGACAGGACGGCGCAGGATCGCTCGCCACTGCGAGGCACCGCTGCCCATTCATCTTGTGGCGGGGAATTCCCCGGGCGAGCGGACGCGCCAGAGGTTTCCCGGGGGGGGGGCGGATTTCCTGGCGAGGGGGGGGGGCGAGCAAAGCGGTCATGACAGACAGATGCGCTTCCGGGCCGGAGAGCGCGGCGCTTCTCACGAGCCCCCTTCCCCTCCCGGGCTCAGCAAGCGCCTCTTCGCGGGCTCTCTCCGTTGCGACTCCCTTCCCCAAGCCGGGATGCCGACCCCCAAGCGGGACGCCCCTTCCCCAAGCCAAAAGCGGCTCCGACGCGCTCCTTCTTCGGGGCAGCCGGCCAGCATCCCCGGCCGCTTTCCAAGCCGCCCACGCCAGGCGGGGGGGGGGAGCCAGCACCTCTGAGCACGTACAGAGAGCCCCCCCTCCGGATGACGTCAGCCTGCCCTCCCCTTGCCCCCTTCCCTCCACCCCCCCCTCCTCTCCTTCGGTTCGGGAACGTCGCTCCCGGACCCTTCTGGGCTCGGCCAGCCCCGGGAGCTCCGGCAGGGCAAAGCTGCGCGCCCTCCCCGCCCGCCCGCGCCCCCTCCACTCACCCAGGCCGGGGGTCCGGGCAGCCCAGCGGGGGCTCCTCCGCTCCTCCATGGCCGGCGCAACTTTGCCGGGCGCGTCCCGGGCGGAGCGGCAGGGCGCACGGCAGCCCTCTCGGCCTCGCTGCTGGCGGCTGCCTGGCCCGCCCGCCCCACTTCCTGCTTCTGGCGCTGCTGCTGCTGCTGCTGCTGCCGCTGCGCTCCCTTCCCCCGCCCGCCCGCCCGCCGCGGGGCCCGGCCCGAGCCAGCCCAGCTGCTCCTGTTCCGCCAGGAGCTGCGCCGCCGCCACCGGGTGACTCACCGGCTCCAACCGGGCCGCGGGGGCCTGGCCGCCTCCCGCCCCGGGAAGAGCCGGGCACGCAGGGGAGGGAGGGGATCCCCACGCGGGAGGGAGGGAGGGGGGAGGGGAGGGTCTCGTCCTGGGAAGGCAGCCCCGTGGCCAGTGGCCAGGCGGAACGGTGCGGGGGGGCAGGCAGACTGGCAGACGCCGGCCAGTCTCTCTTTTGGGGGGGCGGGCTGAGGGGGCAGTGGGGAGCCGCAGCCGGGCCGAAGCAGCGCTCTGCACCCGCTCAGGAAAGCGCTCCGCACGCCCTCGCCCCCCGCCCGGCCAGGCAGCTTGCAAACTCCAGCCCAGTTCAGTGGTGCCCAGCGGCTGGCGCGCCGTCCCCAAAAGGTGGTCCGTGGCTTGGCCCGGCACATGGCGCACGGCTAACCTGGGTCGGCTGGTTCGTGCTAGCCCAGACCTCGCTGGTGCTCAGAGCCGCTGTTGGCACAACCGCGATCCGCTCAATAAACCCCCCCCCCGTGCTGAAACCCCGCTTTATGGTCTGCCACAACTGGGTTGAAAGGGCAAAGCCAAAAGGGACACAGACGAGGGTGATGGGCGAAACCAGCAAGCAAATTACAGCTGAGGGGGTGGGAGGCATTTCCTGGACACACTCACTCCCCCCTTCCAAAGAGGAACTGAGTTTGGAAGCTCCCCCAAAGTTTAAATCAGAAGCGGGGCGAGGAGAGAAAAAAAGAGGATCTGGGTCTCTGCAAATTTGGATTTATTTTTTTTTAAACAGGCCCTTAGGAAACCCTTATAAAAGCAGCCCCCCCCGCCCCGCAAAGCTGGAGAACATTTCAACAAAGAGGGGCTTCAGTCAGATCAGCCTAGCAGCAGGGTGTCCACACAGATAAGCAGTCCTGGGGGGGGGGAGCTGGGGAGGGGTCCAAGCTTTGCATTTTGGCAAACTTTGCTGGATTATTTACTCAGTGCGCGTGGGCGCCCTCTGGTGGCGGCGCTGAACATTGTAATGCCTCTCAGGACTTGGGAGAAAGGGGGGCCGGACAGCAGCAAAACTCACTTGGAAAAACTTTTGTTGTCTCCCCCCCCCCCGCAAAAAAAAGCTGGTATTCCCCAGATGTTGTGGGAAAATGTTGAGGAAACCAGGTGGGAGGGGAAGCTGGAGCTCTGAGATGGTATAAAAATAAAGCCGAGAAGCCCCATAGAAACTCTCCCTAAAGTCCCATAGAAAGTCTCCCTAATACAGGTAGTCCTCAACTTACAACAGTCACGTTTAGTGACCATTCAGTTACAACCGCACTGAAAAAAGCGACATATGACTGTTTTACCCGCTTATAACCATTGCAGCATCTTCCCCCCCCATGGTCATGTGCTTAAAACTCAGATGCTTGACAACTGATTTGTGTTTATGATGGTTGCAACCTTCTGACCAGCAAACTCAACGGGGAAGCTGGATTCACTTAACAACCATGTGGCTAATTTAACAACTGCAGGGATTCACTGAACAACCGGGGTGAGGAAAGTCTAAAAACGGGACAAAACTCACTTAGCAAATTTCTCGCTAAGCAACATAAAATCTGGGCTTAACTGTGATCGTAAGGCGAGGACCACCTGTAAAGCCGAGAAGCCCCACAGACGGTCTCTCTAATGCGTGCTGGATGGGGAATTCTGGGAGTAGAAGCCTGCCCGTCTTAAAGGTGCCGAAGTTGAAAAAACTCTGCCCTAATATCTTGAAGGCGGCTTGTATCCTGCCGACGGTTAACTTTGTACCTTGGCAAATGGTGAGATCTCCGGGGACATACCGTAGAGAGGTTAAAAATGGAAATTTAAAACAGACGGGCGCCTTTATTCCTTGCTCCTAACACCCACGAAATCATTAGCTTTGTTTGTGCCCGGAGATGGGACAGGGGAAGGGAGGGAGGGGGTGAGCAAATATGCTTTTTCTTTTTTCTTTTTTAAGGAATCCCTGGCCTGCAAATTTGGGAGCTGAATCCTATGCGGCAAAATTACAGAGCAGAGAGCTTTTTCCGGCGGGGGGAAATCTTAAAGTACACATTTTCCCATGCCGACTGCTCCAGATTCCCAGAGGAGCCTCTGGAATCAGACGTCAGCAGTTTTGTTTTCAAGCCGGGACGGAAACGGGGATTTGGGGTGGGTGCAGAGCTCACCCAGAACCCTCCAGCCACTGCACCTGGCCAGCTGCCCTGCAGGCAAAGAGGCTGGGCAAAATCAGATGCCCCCTGGGTAAGTGGCAGGGCTGGCCGGGTGACCCGAAGTCAGAAAATGCAGCCGGCTGAGAAAAACTGGAATGAAGGTCACTCTGGGAAATGAGTGTGATGAGAAGGCAGCAGCAGAATCCTTGCTCCCGGAGGGAGGCGGGGGAATAAAAAGAAAGTATTTTCTGGAAAAGCGCCTGCTGGAATGTGTTTGTTGGTCTTGAACTTCCTGCAGAAAGCCTACCCCCCTCTGCTGCAAGAGGCCAGCGCAGAAACTCCCCGGGGACCCCCCCCCCGTCCATTTGGGGGTCTCCCTCCAAGGATCACCAACGCTTCCAGACAAGAATTTGATTGCGCAATGGGTGGCTTCATTCACAGAATTTTAAGGGGGGGGGAGAGAGAAAAGATCGAGAAGAATTTTCCCTTTGCAGATTCCCTGTGCCATCCCCGGCTTCTCTTGCAACATTTTCCCACAAAGTGGATGGGGGGGAGAGAACAGGAAGAAGGCTGTCGGATGGCTAGCCGTTGTGCATATGCAGGTATTCCTCGACTTACGACTGCAACTGGGCCCAAAATTTACGTTGCTAAGTAAGACTGTGTTTTGCCCCATTTTATGACCTTTCTCGCCACTGTTGTGAAGGGAATCACTTCTTAAGTTAGGAACCCAGTGGATCTGGCTTCCCCTTTGACTTTGCCTGTCGGAAGGTCGCAAAAGGGGATCACGTGACCCTGGGCAGATTGCGACCGTCATAAATAGGAGTCCCTTGCCCAGCGTCTGAGTGATCATGGGGGTGCTGCAATGGCACTTTTTCCAGGAGTCGGTCGACAAGCACCCCAATTCTGATCATGGGACCGTGGGGGGCGTAGCAACAGCTGTAATGCAAGGATTGTGGTAAGCTTCTTTTTTCAGGGCCAACTTTGAACGGTCACTAAACAAACAAGCCGAGGACTTCCTGTCTCTAGTAGTATCCTTCCTTGTCTGAGTGGCAGAGGCTTGGACTTCAGCCGCGCAGCTGCAGGAAGAGTTTCCTGAAGCTAAACACATTCACACGTGCAGGGGACTCATCCGTCCCCATCGAAGCCCAACCCTCTTAAGCCATCTCTTCCCATCTCCTACTTCCCCACTCGCATGGCCCGGAGTCCCAGGGTAGGCAACCGTGGTTCTTTTATGACTTGTGGACTTCAACTCCCAGAATTCCTGAGCCAGCTGTGGTGAGGGGAAAGGGAAAGATTTCCAAGCTGAGCCATGCTGGCTCAAGAATTCTGGGAATTGAAGTCCACAAGTCATGAGGGGGCCATAGTTTGCCCATGCTGGCTCAGGAATTCTGGGATTTGAAGTCCACGAGTCATAAAAGAGCCAAGGTTAAGGAGCCCTGATATAGGGCAGGGGTAGGCAACCTTGGCTCTTTTGTGACTCATGGACTTCAACTCCCAGAATTCCTGAGCCAGCCGTGCTGAGGGGAAAGGGAGAGGTTTCCAAGCTGAGCTATTCTGGCTCAGGAATTCTGGGAGTTGAAGTCCACGAGTCATAAAAGAGCCAAGGTTGCCTACCCCTCACCAAAGCTCCCATCATCCCCAGACATCACGATCACGTGCAAAATTAAAAGTTGTGCTTCAGTGCTGCCTGGAAGGGGCATCACGTTGAAGGAGGATTTACACAATTTTGGGACCTTTCCTTGGCATGAAAAGGACACTGAGATTATCCCACCCCCGCATTACATCTTTACAGAAAGACCAGTCATCAAGTGAGGAACAGCTCCAGACTGAGCCGTTCATATCCTGAGTGAAAAGAGTCCTTCACGTTTGCCCCTTTTATATCTTTTCCTTCCCCCCCCCATTAGAAGCAAGACCACCCCTTTTCCAGTCTGGACGCTGACCCATCCCTGCATCGCATGCGTTGGGCAAGATCTGTTCTCCCACCTAGCATATTTCTCACTGGTGTACATGCACACAAACTTAGGTGGACACCCTCACCTCTCACCTCCCACATACACACACACACACACACACACACACACACACACACACACACACACACACACTGGTGTAGCAATCAGCACAGCACTTACTTGTAGCTGGTGGGGCTGCTTCGTCCACATTCAACGTGGCCCTGCGGTCCAGCCTGGCTCCGTTCCCCACAGCCGTGCCCTCTGCGGTGCCGGGAGGACGCTGGGCCGTCTCGTCTGCCACCCCCGGATTTGCAGAAGAGGCCTCTGAAGGCAGAAAGGGTGCCTAGAGCAAAAGAAGAGAGAGAGAAAGGGGTCAGAGGGCACCATCTGGATCCTAGGGCAGGGGTCCCCAACCTTGGCAACTTTTAAGACCTGTGGACTTCAGCTCCCAGAATTCCCCAGCCAGCATGGCTGGCTGGGGAATTCTGGGAGTTGAAGTCCACAGGTCTTAAAGTTGCCAAGATTGTGGACCCTTGCTCTAGAGGTCATAGCTGAACCTCATTTGAGCTCTCCAAAGAAGGGTAGATGATTTTTTCCCCATGCAGTTGGAAGTGGGAACATGAAGAAGACCCCCTCAGATACAGAGGCTGGAGCTCCTTCCAGCTTGACATGGACCAGAGGCAAACATCACCTGGATCCAGGCCAAGTTCTCAGATCTGGGCAAATGCCATGAAGAACGTCCACCAGGCCACATCTATAAGCCAAATCTTTGTGCTATGTAGGGCCTACTGCGTTCTGGAGACACATGACATGGAATCGGCATGAAGTCCCCAAATTGTCAAAGGAGATAACTGCAAGCAGTACGAGATTAGCAAGCCCAACTGAAAACGTTGAACCGTGTCTCCAGAGACTTTTCACCAGCATCTTTCTAATGGGCAGTCCAGGATGAGACCCCCCCGGGAACCCTCCCCAAAGACCCCTAAACGTAGAAGGAGACAGGACCCCTGTGCAACTGGATCCCAGGGTGGTCTTCTTCTGTTCCAACTCTTCTGCTCAACACCTCCCAGCTTAGACCTCTGCAAGTAGGATCAGCTTGAAGCCTCCTCAGCTCTTTGGTGAGAACTCCCAAGTCCTGATCCACATCACTTCCAGGATCAAAGAGACCAAGGTGTTCCAGGCCAGGTGAACACAATAAACAAAGGTGTGGCCTTCCCAGCTAGTCCTTGTTTCACCTTTCAAAACCACCATGAGTTTGACACAGGTGTCCTTCCTTCCTTTCCAGCAGGAGTTTAGTTGTGTAGGTGGGAATGTGTGCCCACACACGTGAAAAGGTTGGCATTTCACACGGGTATGGGAAACTGAACCTACTCATTTTATTATTTATTTACTAATAAGTACCAATAACTATTGGAGGAGGTGACCGTATTAAGTCATCATCTTAATAAATCCTTAGAAATATTATCCTTCCTTTCCTCTGGGCCATTCTTTCTTCAACCTTGGCTACTTTCAGAGGTGTGGGTTTCAACTCCCAGAATCCTCCTGCTGGCTGGGGGATTCTGGGAAACGGATCTCACCTTGGTCTCCTCCAGGTGAGCTCCTTGTGGTTTCATTTTTCAAAAGAACAAAACAACCAGCCCCCTCCATCCCTTCTCAGAGAGTGCAAAATCTCACCTCCTTGGAGATTCAAACTCCAGCCCTTTGTCTGTCTGCCTGCCTGCCTCTCTCAATGGCTCAGATTTAATCAGGCAAATGCTATGGCCAGGGAGTTCAGGGGCCTGGCTTAGATCAGCCCATGGCTTCTTCTCATTTCTTTGATTCTGCCCCCCCCCCGCCCACTCAGTGACCAAACCTGGCATTTTCACCATTGTTATTGTAGTTCTGGATTACACAATGCCCGGATTTTCATAGTAAAAGGGTGTGTCTTGCAGAAGAAACAAACAAACCGGGAGCCCAGCCTCTGCCTCTGCCTGCCTCCCCTTCTTCACGAAAGGCAATCCAGAGATAACAAACCCAGTGAGCTTTTCCTATATAAGGCAGGACCCGCATGCAAAACTTGTCAGCTGTGGGGTGACAAGGCAAAGCAGGAAGACATGAAAGGGAAACTGGCTCCCTGTCTCCAGTGTTTTGATTTACGACGGCACAGTCCTCTCCGGTTGATAAATAGAAAAGGGTGGGTTTTTTTAATAGCTGATCCAGTTTTTTTTTTTTTTAAAGGATTAGTCCTCTAAAGCCAGAGCCGCTAAATAAGATGAATGCTTTGCGCTGAACGCGGTGGCGGCTGCCGTTGCCACAAAGCTCTTAGGTTCAATGAGGCTCGCAGGCACGCAAAAGCATATAAATCTACCGTTTGCTTCCTGCAATGGCTTAATTTATGGGCTCCATATGGTAATACCTCTCCCGTTTAAAAAAAAAAAAAACACCAAACACCCAGCCCTCCACGGATCCCACAACCTTCAGCATGGCTCTGCCACCTCCCCAGCAAGCAGGAGGCCACCTGGGGAGGGCCCTAAGGGAAACAGGGGGCTGGCTTCCCTGCCACAAAGAGGAGGAGGAGGTGAAACCAGGGCCAAGGAGCACCCCAGATCACCATAGAAAAAAGATGCTGAGACTCTGGAAAGAGTGCAGAGAAGAGCAACAAAGAGGATTAGGGGACTGGTGGCTAAAACATATGAAGGACAGTTGCAGGAATTGGGTAGGTCTAGACCAGGGGTTCTCAACCTTGGCAACTTTAAGACTTGTGGACTTCAATTCCCAGAATTCCTCAGCAAAGCTGGCTGAGGAATTCTGGGAGTTGAAGTCCACAAGTCTTAAAGTTGCCAAGGTTGAGAACCCCTGGTCTAGACTCTAGAACAGTGGTTCTCAACCTGTGGGTCGGGACCCCATTTGGGGTCGAATGACCATTTCACGGGGGTCGCCAAACAACGCAGTCCGCCATTTTTTCCCCCCTTTTCCTTAGCTGTGCTACTCCCTTTTATTCTATTGGCTTTTGAAAGCCAATAGAATAGACTCTCTTGAACAGAGTCTAATTCTATTGGCTTTCAAAAGCCAATAGGAATTGTCCAGGCTGTCTCTGCCCTGCTGAGCCCACCAAAAGCCCCACTCTGCAAATGGTGCTGCTGCACCAGTTGAGTAGTCCTCGACTTACGACCGGTTGAGTAGTCCTCGACTTACGACCGGTTGGGGGTTGCGGCATTAAAAAGGTTGAGAACCACTGGTCTAGACTCTAGTCTAATGAAAAGGAGGACTAGGGGAGACATGATACCACGGTTCCAATATTTGAGGGGATGCCACAAAGAGGAGGGGGGTCAACCTGTTTTCCAAAGCACCTGAAGGCAGGACAAGAAGCAATGGACGGAAACTAACCAAGGAGAAGACCAACCTAGAACTAAGGAGAAATTTCCTGACAGTAAGGACATTTCATCAGTGGAACGGCCTGCCTCCAGAAGTGGTAGGTGCTCCAACACTGGAGGCTGTTAAAAAAGAAACTGGACAACCCTATACTATGTCAGACAAATGGCTCTCCAATCTCTTCTTTAAAACCTCCAGTGTTGGAACACCCACAACTTCTGGAGGCAGGCAATTCCACTGATTAAATGTCCTCACTGTTAGGAAGTTTCTCCTTAATTCCAGGTTGCTTCTCTCCTGGATTAGTTTCCATCTGTTCTTGTCCTGCCTGCAGCTACTTTGGAGAAGCCCCCTGGCAAATAGCCATTGTTCTTTTTTTTTTATATTATTGAGAATTTTTAAAAGTTTTTACAAATAACAAAAAAAGAACAATAACAAACAAACAAAAAAACAAAACAACCCTCACCCAACCCCTCCCAAACCACCCCCTCCATCCCCCCCCCAAGCTTCCCAGAGCTGAATATAGAAATAGCCATTGTTCTTTGCAACCTCTCAGCTAAGGATTAATCCAGGTGCATTTGGAAAATCCAGACCTTTATTCTCTTTCTTCCTGTAGGCCAGTGGTTCTCAACCTTTCTAATGCCGCGACCCCATAATACAGTTCCCCATGTTGTGGTGACCCCCAACCACTTATACATCACTGGGTGCCAGGGGCGTGGCCAAAGAAAAGGGGGAAAAAATGGCGGATTGCGTTGTTTGGCGACCTCCGTGAAATGGTCGTTCGACCCTAAATGGGGTCGCGACCCATAGGTTGAGAACCACTGCAATAGAATAAAAGGGAGGAGCACAGCTAAGGAAAAGGGGGAAAAAAATGGCGGACTGCGTTGTTTGGCGACCCCCGTGAAATGGTCGTTCGACCCCAAATGGGGTCCCGACCCACAGGTGGAGAACCACTGCTGTAGGCTGAGGGGTCTGGATTGATGAGTGTCCATGAAGATGGTGAAGTTAAAGGTCCTGATTTCTTCCGGACAATTCCAAATGCAGTTTCTCAAGAGAACGAGCAAAACCCCTCTTTGGGACAAGGTTGTAAACAACAGCATGGGAAGCCTTCACAACTGGAGCCGAAGACAGTCACAAGATGGAAGGGGGGCTGCTGCAATACCAGCGATCAATCTCCCCCATCTTAAAAACAGAACTATCAAAACTCAGCATCCCAGGAAACTTCAAGCTCATCTCTGCTTCAAAGGAAGCAAAACAAAGCTAAACAGACGTTTCTAGTCCTGAAAATCTGAAGGTGAAAACAAGTCTCCAAGGAAGGGAGACAATTTTTGGTCAAGCTTCAGAGCTTGGAGGAGAGACACACAAAGGGGAGAGGGGTCAGAAGCAAAAACAAAAACCCACTGACTTCAGATCTGCAGAACCAAAGCTTTCCCTAGATGTGCCTTAGATCCAACTGTGTCCGGGGCAGAATTCACCCAGCCCACCCGATCTTCCCTTTTCTTTCAAATGGCAACCAAAGGCTTTGCCGCTACAGGGGTGTTAGAAGGTCATGTAAGGTAAATTCTGGGAGCGACAGAGCTGGTAATGAGTCACTTGCCATTTATTCTTTGAGTTGAGTGGGAAGGAAGGAGGTCTGCTGCCCATTAAGGCCTATGTAACTGGAGTGCAAATTCCCAACTTTTGCTGGAAGGAATTTCTGGGACCTTTTCTTGGGGGGGGGGGGCTAATATTATAATGGCAAGGCAAAGAGAGAGCCAGCTTCATACCAAAGGAGTAACCTATATAGCAGGGATCTTCAAACTTGGCCCTTTTATGACTTGTGGACTTCAACTGCCAGAATTCTGGGAGTTGAAGTCCACAAGTCATAAAAGGGCCAAGTTTGAAGACCCCTGCTCTATACTCTCCAACACACACCAGCCTGCATGCCTTGTAATTAGATGTTCACAGCTGTGAGGCTACAATCTCCCAGGTTCAAAGTGGGTGGCTTGTCTTCTTCTCAACCGCTCTTTTTTCAAAAAATAAAACAAAAGCAAGGGAAGGAATGGAAAGCCTTGAGCATGGCTAATGAAGAGTTCCTACAAGAGCTGAATTCCGTTAGAAATTTGCCCATTAAGATGAACAAAGTTAGGGTCTTGTTCATCTCTGGCTGGCAGAATATGCCACCATTGGGCTGAATTACATCCTGGCTCACATAATTACACAGTTCACAACAGATTAATCCCACATCATGGCTTTGGGCAATGGGAAAAACATTCATGATTAGAGAACTGTAGAGCAAGTGGTTCCTTGGAGAGCATTTCTGGATCTCCATTGCACTGAAGCAAACACTAGTCATCTCTTCATGTCACAGCATCACAGAATGGAAGGTACCTTGAAGGTCATCTGGCCTATCCCCATGGCCACTGCAGGAATGCAGTACTTGAGTAACTCTGGTCAGATGTCCTCCCTCACACTCCAAGCAGCTCCAGCTTCATGTCCGCATCTAACCACAATGCTGAACTGCATCATAGGACATCACAACAACGCCCCCAGTCCGTTCTTGCAAAATGGTGCCCTTGTCACCTGCCCCCACTTTCTCATCACTAGAAATGCCTGTGAAGAATTTCAGGCCATCAAAACATCTCAAACCAAGGAGATCTACCTTTGATTTCGATCAAGCTGGGATTATTTAATTCCAAAGACACAATCTAGGCATGGTGCTAAGCCACAGCGTGCCTTGCTTTTAGCTAAAAGTGTAAGATATGAACCAAAGAGATCGTGGCTTAGGATAAGGGATAAATACAGCTTAATTCTGCCTCCTGTCTACTAAGTTGAGGGCCAAGCCACACGGCTGATCTATTTGGAGAACTGGGAAGATCTGGCAGCCTAAAAGAGATGTGATGAATGGGTGGTGGGCAGCGTGGTGCAAGACTTCAGGCCAGGATCCCTCCTCATGGCTCACACTGCCGGATCATGGCTTATCTTGCCTAACCCATGTTATTCTCCAAAGCACCTGAAGGCAGAACAACGGATAGAAACTAATCAAGGAGAGAACCAACCTAAAACTAAGGAGACACTTCCTGACAGTTAGAACAATTAACCAGTGGAACAGCTTGCCTCCAAAAGTAAGGGTGCTCCATCACTGGAGGTTTTTAAGAGGAGACTGGACAGTCCCTTGTCCAGAAGGATACAGGGTCTCCTGCTTGAGCAGAGGGTTGGACTAGAAGACCTCCAAGGTCCCTTCCAACGCTGTTATTCTGTTCCCTGCACTAGGACTCCGAGGGAAGCAAGGCCTGCTGAGACCTTCAAGCCCCATCCTCAGGGGGTCCTCTGCTTTCCAAGAGACAGAGTGTACCCTTCCCTCAAACCAGCATGTGGCCTGCTGCAAACCCATCTCAGCTTTCACTTCAGGCAAAAGTCCATTCCAGCTTTTCATTTATCCCCTTCTTTGGGAAGGCAGCCAACCTGCTTGCTAAGATCTGGGAAGAGCAACGGGCTCTTTTCCGCCTCCAGACAGAATGCTGGAAAACGCAGGAGTGGATTAAAAAAAAAAAAAAACCCACTTTTTTTTTTTTTTTTGCACACCACAAGTAATCAAACCAGTTTTAGCAAGCCTCAGGCTGAGGGTTTTGGAGAGGGAAGAAAAACAATTGCTCCCAAAGGCAGCCAGTGCCTCCGCTCCATCAGACCCCGCAGATACAGCTGTGTGGTCTCAGTCCTGCTGTCTCTTTTAGCTGCCTTAGATGCAATGCAGAGGGGATCCTGGCTGTGGCTTGGGAGATGCGGGGCTTTGCAGGCTGAAGGGGGGAAAGCCCCTCAGTCCTCTGGGGAGGGGGAGGAGGGATAGAAGAGGAGGAGGAGTGGTAGAGGAAGAAGAAGAGGAGGTACAGAAGGAATGGAGCAGGAGGAGGAGGAGGAAGCACAGCTGTCAAATGCCAAAATAGTTTTTTCTTTTCAAGAAAAAGAAACTTGTTGGCCATTAAAGCAACTTCCACGGGTAACTGGATTGTGGTGATGTTGAGACCCCCATGGAAGACCTGAAGGACCAGGCTGGAGCAGGTTTTTCCATGGGGCCGCAGAGTCAATACTGATCTCCTAGCACAGTGATGGCGAACCTTGTAGAGACCGAGTGCCCAAACTGCAACCCAAAACCCCCTTATTTATCGCCGGGTGCCAGGTGGGCGTGGCCCACTGGGTGGGTGTGACTGTGGTCGTGGCAGACTGGGTGGGTGTGGACAAGGTGGGTGTGGTCACCTCGATGTTGCTTGTGGGGAGGGACGCCTGTGGGGGCCGGGCAGGGTTGGGGGAGAACCAGGGGGTCTCTGGCAGGTGGGGCGGTGGGCAGGAAGCTCGTCCTGTGGGGTGAGGCAAGGCGAGGCAGGGCAGGGGTGCTATTGCCGCAGGGCAAGCTGAGGCAGGGGCCAGAGCAGCTGCTGCCTGACACTATCGGCCCCCGCATACAGAGGCCAGTGAGCGCAAGGGGGCCAATAGTGTCCGTCAGCAGCCACAGCCTGCCAGCCCCTCGACCGACGCACTCCGCAGCCCACCATCAGAAGTTCAGAGAAGCCGCCTCTGAGCTGGACAGATGGCCGACAGCTGAGGAGGTGATGCAGTGGGTCGTGCCCAGGAAAAGGAGAGCATGCGAGGCCAGGAGGGATGGGATGGGGGGAAGGAAACCAGCCGTGCTGGGATGCATCCGGCCATGTGAAACCTCGCGGAGTTAGCGGGCGGCTGGTTGAAGAGGAACAGTTGCCATCTCCGGGTCATGGCACGCGTGCCCACAGAGAGGGCTCTGAGTGCCACCTGTGACACGCGCACCATAGGTTCGCCACCACTGTCCTAGCAGCTCCTCCTCCCCATCATCATCTATGGGATAATTAGGTAGGCTGAGTTGCACCAGTCCTTCTAAGAGGCAGAAAGAGGCCCCAGAAGCAAAGGACAGGAAGTCCGCCCCAAAATCAGGAGGACTGAAAACCAGACAGCTGAGGAAAGAGCCAAAGCAAAGGGCTGTTTGGAGAGCTGGTAGAAGCGCCTCGCTCACTTTCCCAAGGCCAAACTGTCCAGATGGTTGCTTCTCAGTCCCTCCTCTGGCCTCTCCAGGCGCCTCCAAGGATCACCTCAGCTGGGCTTTGTCTTTTGACCGGCAAGCAGGCACGTCTCCCAACGAGAGGCAGTCAGGGCTGCATGGCGCCTTCCCAGGAAATCAGGAGGACGCTGGAGCCCTGGACTGTGGATTTGCAGCAGGCCGCCATCTCCTGCCTCCGTTTATTGCAATTAAAAGCATGCTTTAAGAACTATCCTCTAGGACTGGAGCTGCAAAGGACAGGGAAGCAGCACAGCCTCTCCTCCGCGGAGCAAGTAGAGCGTCCTTCCTATAGAAAGCAAGAAATTAGGGCACCCCCTGGGTCTAAGTGTAAACTTGGAAGGGCTCTCCTTAAGATTTTTTTAACCAATGTGGGGAGGCATTGCTGCTGTACTTGAGGTACAGGCAAGTTTGGTACAGGCAAGGGTGTCCTCTTATGTGTGGGACTTCCAGTCCCATCTCTCTACCAAGCATGGACCATGCAAACCCAGAGCAGGAAGAACTGAAGACCAGCAGGTCTGGAGGACGTCAAGTCAAGGAAGGTTGGTCTAGACCAGTGGTTCTCAACCTTTCTAATGCCGTGACCCCATAATACAGTTCCCCATGTTGTGGTGACCCCCAACCACTTATATATCACCGGGTGCCAGGGGCGTGGCCAAAGAAAAGGGGGAAAAATGGCGGACAGCCTTGTTTGGCGACCCCCATGAAATGGTCATTCGACCCCAAATGGGGTCCTGACCCACAGGTTGAGAACCACTGGTCTAGACAGCACCTCCCTGAAAAATGAAAGATTGATCCCAGCTCCATGAGACTGCAAAGGCACAACTCTTAGAGCAGTGGTTCTCCACCTGTGGGTCGGGACCCCATTTGGGGTCGAACGACCATTTCACAGGGGTCGCCAAACAACGCAGTCCGCCATTTTTCCCCCCTTTTCCTTAGCTGTGCTACTCCCTTTTATTCTATTGGCTTTTGAAAGCCAATAGAATAGACTTTCTTGAATAGAGTCTAATTTTATTGGCTTTCAAAAGCCAATAGGAATTGTCCAGGCTGTCTCTGCCCTGCTGAGCCTGCTAAAAGTCCCATTCTGCAAACGGTGCTGCACCAGTTGAGTAGTCCTCGACTTACGACCAGTTGGGGGTCACGGCATTAAAAAGGTTGAGAACCACTGTCTTAGAGCTTGATCAGAGATTCAACCCCCCCGAGATGGCCTCTTTGGATGCACCTCCCCATCTCACCGTTGAGCATGAACTCTGCCACCTGCTGTCTAGGCTCTGCCCTCCCAAGGGGGCGCAGCCAAGGATTAACAGGAGGACGAAGGCCTTCCGTGGTGCCAGGCTGCCAAGGAATCCAAATGAACAGCAGGGGCTCACGAGGAAGAAGCATCTCCCTTCCAGCTGAGTGGGAGCCATCCCCTCCCCCTTGGAAGACCACAAAGGCGATATTTGGGGCAGGAACAAGCCTCAGATGCAAATGCGTCTTCCCTTTTCCCTTCCCTCCCTCCCCCTCCCCTTGCTATCTGTCAGAAAATCATCCTCACTGCACAGATAAGGAATAAATGAAAGCAAAGAGCCATCTGTTTGCAAATGCAAAGTATCTGCTGAATTAAGAAGAATCTGTCCAGCCAGATAAAGCCTTTCTCATCCCCTCCTGGAAGCCCACCACTTCCAACCAGATCCTTTAAATCTCATTACCCATCCCAGTCCAGCTGAGGGATGAGGGTGCTTGGGGATTACCTGATGCCCCCTACCCACCCACCGTGCCCTGGCATTCTGGGAAAGGAATGTGCCCATCTCTGGACTCAGAGGTGGACAAGACGGTTGCAACTATGAGCATCAATCCTTACCAGCAGCCAAGTCCCTCTATCAAAATTGCATGCCCATTTCCTCTTCTGCCCATCAGCCCCCAGACCCAAAACAAGTGCTGCCAACCCGCAAGAATTATCCCTATCAAAGACCTCCAGGTTTGGTTCCTGCAGATTCAGCAAGCCGGGGTCACCATGAGCAGATGGCCTCTGTATTCCCTCACTGGCCTACTCATCAAAACAATCCAAGGATTATTTTAGGGAGCTGAGTTCAGCTGCTGTGATCCGGGAGAGATTGAGTTGTCAGCCACACAGGCCTGACCCAGGCCGGTGCGATATTCGAGAGCAGGCTGACCTACTGGCCTCCTGGATCTCTGCTTTGAGGAAATATGTCAGCTTCCTTCTGTGGAATTGGAGATATGATGACTTACTCGAAGGGGGGAGGAAGAAGAGAGAAAGGCAGACCCACACCAAGGAGCTTTTAACCAGCAGAAGGATAACCAGGGAACGGGAAGGCACACAGGGGATGCCTCTCTAGGAAGTCAACAGATGCCTCTCTGGGAAGTCAATCCTGCAGATTCAGAAAGCCTTCCTTGAAATCAGCCCAGAGGGAAGGGGCAGGTTCCCACCCATCCAGCTGCAGAGAGAGGGGGGGAGAGAGGGAGAGAGGGGAGAGAGAGAGAGAGAGAGAGAGAAAGAGGGAGAGGGAGAGAGATAAAGGACAACCAGCCAGGTTCATGGTTGTAATTTGAGAGGCTGCTTGCCCTGAGAAGGGGAGCAAACATAGACCCATGAAAACATAGAGTTGGAAAAGCATCAAATCCACCCCATTGCTCATCCCACTGGAAGGAATAGCATGGCCTTTCTCTAAAGAAGGGCTCTCCAAACTTGGCGACTTTAAGACCTGTGGACTTCAACTCCCAGAATTCCCCAGCCAACACAAGTTTTTCTTTGGCTCTTCTTAGAAGGAGGGCGGAGGCAGGGAGATCTTGAGTTTCTTTCTCACTCCCTCCTCTTTCTCAAGCCTGAGCTGATATTTACATAACTGCTCTCACATACCTTCAAGGTTGCCTCCATATTCTTCAACATTGAGAAACCAGCCTGTGGTTTTGCTTTCACACAACTGGACAGGTTGGGTCAATGTCTCCAGATCATGTGGTTGGCCCTCTTGAGGCCGATCCTTCATAGCTTGCTGGTTTGGGCACGAATCAGATCTTCTTGGGTGAGCATAACCCAAGAAGAGGCACGTTCACCTGAGATGTAGCACCTTAGGACTTCCAGGAGACTTGTAGGCAGCTCTCCTTCTCAGCCCTTCCTCTCCTAGGTCAATGCTGTGAATTCGCTTCCAGGGTGTGTCACGGGGGAGTTGTAGGAGAGAGAAACAGGACCCATCTTGCCTCCTGGAAGGCCAGGAGAAGACCAAGTTGCCCACGCAGCGCGGTGCCTTTCAACCCATCCCAGCTCATGAGTTCCTCCACTCTGCAAGATCTCCCAGCCTGGAGAGGGTGGCAATCTCTGGCTTACCACAAAAATGAATCTGCCTAGAAAGGATTAAATCTTGCCAGGGCTCCAGAACAAGGTTCAACCTGGAGAATGGACCTAAACCACAACCCTGGGGAGAGCTTACCAGAATGGAAACCACCAGGACACGAGGGCCATCTGCAAAGCAGCTGCCCTGCCCTGGCCAGGTGTTCAAAACCTTCTGAGCTCCTCTTGTGAAATCCGCTTGGAAAGAGACGTTCAGCATTGAGGAGAGGAGCCGATTCCTTAAAAGGAGCAATTCCTTTTCTCTGACAAGACTCACAGCTGCTCATTCTCGCCAACTTTTGCCTACTGTAAATCTCTGTTTTGATTTTGGCCATCCTGCATTCATTCTGCCTTTTCTCCCGAGACTCTGATCCAGGTTACAGGGAGGGGGGGTGGGTCAGTTGTCCAAAGGGCCACCCGCTTTTCAGGAGGCAGAGAGAAACATCTGAACTTCTTCTGGCTTTATGGAAGAAGCTCCCACCCACGAAAAGGATGCCCGTTTGGATGATCAGATACGAGAGGGGGAAAGTGATAATTCCTCACCCCAAATTCTGCCTGTTTTTGGTACCTGATCCCCCTTCAGTTACACTGCCCTGTGTAGACAGTTTGGGGTGAGCAACTGGTGTGAAGAGTTGAGGGGGGAGGCTCTCTGCCTAGGTCACCCAACTGCTACGTGCAAGAGGGGAGGAGAGGGGACACCCAAAGGCCATTTTATAGGTCTTTCAAACCACAAGCTTTTGTAGACTTTCTTTGCAATTAGAACAGAGTCTAAAATGCACAAGCTACTGCATTTAGTGCCCTCTCCTGGTCCAGTTACTACCTACAGCTTGACTTTCCCCAGAGCAACAACTTGCAGGCCAAAAATCTCATCCATGCAGCTGCTATTTTTCTACTATATCAAAACATGTTTATACTTCCACGCAATAAATTCTCAATGCAGTTTAACTGGAGAGGCTCTGACAGACTACAAGAGCATATGAAGCAAATCCAAACGAACTAGATCATTGTTTCTCAACTTTTGCAACTTTTAAGAGGTGTGGAGTTTCACTCCCAGAATTCCCCAGCCAACCAGCCACAAGGGAGGGAGGGAAGGGAAGGGAAGGGAAGGAAGAAAGATGGAAGGTAAGGGAAGGGAAGGGAGAATAAAGGTGGAAGGGAAGGGAAGGGAAGGGAAGGGGGAAAGGGAAAGGAAAGAAAAAAAGGAAAGAAGGAAATAAAAAGAGGGAGGGAGGGAGGGAGGGAGGGAGGGAAGTAAGGAAGAAGGAAGGGGAAAGGAAAAGAAAGGGAAGGGAAAGGAAGGAAAGGAAAGGGAAAGAAGAAAGGTAGGAAAAAAGAAAAGGAAAGAAGGAAATAAAAAGAGAAAGGGAGGGAGGGAGGGAGGGAAGGAAGGAAGGAGGAAGGAAGGAAGGAAGGAAGGAAGAAAGGAAGGAAGGGGAAAGGAAAGGATCTATCTGAGGGTTTGCATTCAGTGCTCACTAAGTGTCAAATAAAGAAAATTGCCACTGAACGTCTTACCCCTCTGCCCTCTTTTACGACCTCGGTGAAATTGCTGGAAACGCTCTGGACCCTCTCAGAGGACAAGGGCGGAAAAAAACCCAACAGCCGTTGCTCATTTGCATCAATGCAAATGCACTTAAAAGACATTCAAATGAATGCCTGCCAGTGGGGGGAGCGTGGGGGGGGGTGAGAGAGAAAGAGAAGAGGAGCAGCCCAGTAGCAAGAGGAAACCTGGCCAGAAGGCGGCTTTCCTGGCTTTTTAAAAGGATCTTCTTCCTGCCCCCATAAATTTTCTTTCTCCCTCCCTGCGGGATGGAGAAGCAGCACCTGGGATCCTGAAGAGGCCAGACTTAGAATATCTCCAGTCCTGCCAGCATGCTTATAAGACCACCTGCCTCGTCTAGCCTGTTTAGTACTTGGATGGGAGACCACCAGGAGTTCCCATTGGGAGGCAGCTTCTGTGCTAGGGCCAAGTCAAACTATGGACCCACCCGGAGTTCAGCTTGGCTCGATGGCATCTTCCCCGCTTCCCCAACGGGAGAGCTGGACTTGCTAAAAATTCAGTCCTCATCCACAGGTGGTCCTTGAGTTATGACCATAACGGAGCCATCTCATTACAGTAATTAAGCGGCGACGGTCACAAAGCGGAGCCGTTCACATGACGGACCTGATCTGACAATCTTTGTGGTGGTGGTGGCTTTTGAGCCAACGCTGCCGTCATGAAGCAAAGGCACGGGCTGCAATGGGCCGGTTTTGCAAAAAAAAAGCAAACAAAAATGACGTTTGGCAAAGCCGTCTCATAAAAGGCGCTCCTGGGCCTGCGGAATATGGCAAAAGGTTCATCAGTGCAGACCGGCTGCCGAGCACCGGAAGTCCAGTCATGTGATAGTGGGGGTGATGTCTGACTGTCCAGACTTGGTCATACGTATCCCCCAAGTACGTCCATCCTAACTTCAAACAATCGCTTAGCAACGGGTCATAACCCGAGGACTGCCTGTATTTCCTGCTTGTGAAGAGCCCAGGGACTTGAGGAGCCTTACCCTCTGATACCCATCAGCAGAACCTGCAGATCCCCCCCCCCATTTCCTTGGGCCTTCCTCAAAGTCCCTGCTGCATCCATCAGGCTGCCCCCTCCTCTTTAGGACCCCCAGCCCACCCCCTCCTTATTTCCTGAAGGCCGGAAAGGGGGGGGAATCTGCTTGCAGCAGATGGAGAGTGAGGTGAGGCTGGGAGGAAGACAGCCCCCCCCCACTCCCCCATTCTCACCAGGCAGGGGAAGGGGGGGGACCGGCCATTGTTTTCCTGCTTTTTACAAGGGGGGCCCTGCAGACAGATCGGGGTCAGGGGGGAGAGCAGCAGTAAGTGGCTTATGGCTGTCGGGAAGGGGCTGAAGCTGCAGCGCCCCCCCCCATTAACAAAGACGGCTTCTGTTCTCGGCCGGGTCATGTGGAAAAGGCTGGCCGGCCCCCATCCCTTGGCAAGCCAAGCCAGCCTTGCTTCCAGAGACGGGCAGGGGGTCTCCGGCAAGGGGGCAGGGCAGCATGCAGGCCGGAGGGCAGGGGGCTCCCGGGGAAAGGGGACTCTGGCTGCAACAAGCTGGGCAACTTCTGTGTGATCAAGGAGAAGAGGAAGAAGCTGGAATTGCAAAACTGAGTGCAGGCAATTATTCCATCTGGAGGCAAGGGGGGGGGGTTGCAAGCCACAGGGAAGAAGCATTCTGTCCAAGGTTCAGCAGTCCGGGTAGTCCTCCCTTAATGACTGCCCTGTTTAGCGACTCAATGACATCCGATGACTACTGCAGCATCTGCAGTCAACCGATTGCCATTTGCATACTTCACAGCCGGATTCCCACAAGCAGTCAAAGAAGAATCCAGCAGTAAAATCACAAATGGCGGTCAGAGGATGTCTCACATAACAACTGCACTGCTTAGCGACAGAGGTACCGGTCTCAACTGTGGTCGCTAAGTGAAGACCCCTTGACACAACGGATGACATAAACACTTCACAGAACATGGCGGCTCTTGCACACCTTCACCGATGGCTTGAAGATGGGTGGACTTCACCTCCCAGAATTCCTCAGCCTAGCTGGGGAATTCTGGGAGTTGAAGTCCACCCATCTTCAAGCTGCCAAGGTGGAGAAACCTGCTGTAGAGCGTGAAAATTTGGGAGGTGAATCCACTCTCTTTCATGCTGGGAGGAAGAGGATCTCATGCCAGGAGGGGCCACCAGGATTCACCCACCTGGTGTGGCCCTCAGGCTGTCCGAACCCCACTGCAATGGAGGCATCTCCCCCCTCCCCAGGCAGCTCTGCATCCCCAGAACCCTCTTGATCCCACAACATACTGAAACACAAACAGTCCAACTCCTCTCCAGGTGTTGTGAGAACCCAGCTGTTCTCCGGAGTGGTTTGGAGACTGGCCTGGTTTAAATGCCGGCAAGGTACAGGAGCTCTCCTAAGTGAGCCACAGATCTTGGATGTCAATCGGGTGGTGTTCGTGGTGTTCGGAGACAGAAACAACCATGAAAAAGATACAGAGGCAACTGCTTTAAGCCTAGATTTGCTCACATGCCCCACGCATGTAGGGAGAGGAAGTGGTTTTCAAGCAGGCGAAGGAGAAAGGGTGAATGGCAGCCCCCCCTTGTGAGATTTCCTTGCAAACTGGAGACGCCTCTCCAGGTTGCTTTTCATAAAAATAAAACACACTGAGCCCCTGGCATACATAGACACACACACACACACACACACACAGAGAGAGAGAGAGAGAGAGAGAGAGAGAGAGAGAGGGAGGGAGGGAGAGAGAGATTGTACCCTCAACCAGCAGCCCCCCCTCCCTTGTCCTCTTGCATTCCTCTTTGACACAGGCCAAACCTTTAAGCTTCCTTCTTTTAATCTGCTTCCCAGATTAATCTGCTTCAACCGCTGACACATTTCTGCCAAGCCAATAAAAAGAGGCCGGGAGAACCGCTGGCAGAAGGAGTCACCAGACAAAACTGTGCCCCCTGCAACCTGACAGGAAACCTCACGCCTCTTGCACCCTCCGTTAAGCACCTTGTGAACAGGACACCCTGAAGTTGCAGCAAGAGACAGACAGACCACTATCCCGTCTTCCGGAAGGGACGCTGGAGAGGTGATAAAATCATGCGGGGGGGGGAGGGGGGAAAGGGAGGAGTGAGACATACAATCTTTCAGCAAATCTTGAAAGGTGTCCTTGCAAATGGGGTGCAGAAAAGGTTGGGGTTTCTGGTCTCTTGCAAACAACCAGACTCAATAAATAAGAGAATCTCAAGATCCACGGGGTTGGCAGGAATCACCAAGACCCTGGAAAACCCCTCTCTGCTTGGAGCAGGTCTCCAAAGCCAGGCAAAAGTGAGGAACGGATCTCCTTCTGGGTCACTTCAGGAACTGTCATCTCCCCATCTGGCCTTCTGCATCAGGCAAAGGGATCTCACTCCTAAGGCATCTCATAATTCTCCAAAACCGCAGAAAAATGATCTCTTCTTACTCTTCAAAGGTGAAGTCTTCTTCGAGGCAACTCCCCACATCAAGTTCGTTTTCTTGGTCCTCCCCCACAAGCAAAAGGCTGCCTTCCAAAAAAGCGTTTCTGACTCTAGCCTTCAGCCTTGGGATCACCTGGTGGTCTTCAGTCTGAGTATTAAGCACCTCTGATCCTCCTAAGCCAGTGGTTCTCAACCTGTGGGTCGGGACCCCATTTAGGGTCAAACGACCATTTCACGGGGGTCGCCAAACAACGCAGTCCGCCATTTTTTCCCCTTTTCCTTAGCTGTGCTACTCCCTTTTATTCTATTGGCTTTTGAAAGCCAATAGAATAGACTCTCTTGAATAGAGTCTAATTCTATTGGCTTTCAAAAGCCAATAGGAATTGTCCAGGCTGTCTCTGCCCTGCTGAGCCCGCCAAAAGTCCCATTCTGCAAACGGTGCTGCACCAGTTGAGTAGTCCTCGACTTACGACTGGTTGAGTAGTCCTCGACTTACGACCGGTTGGGGTTGCGGCATTAAAAAGGTTGAGAACCACTGTCCTAAGCCAAGCTGAGCTAGATGCTGCCTCTGCTGGAGACCGCCCCTTCCTGACCTCCCAAATATCCTGCAAGATCTAAGTAATGCATCCTGTGGCTAATAATATGGGAAGGTGGCAAGGAATCTTAGCTTAAGCGTAAGAGTTTGTCCTTCTGCACCAGGGCTGTTATTCAACAGGAGCAGCTCCTTCTGCTCTCCCCACATAGCTGAGCCTTTAAACCAGACCCTGAAACAAACCCTGGCTAGTCCCAGCAGGGATAAACCGATTGTCTTGTTCGCTCTTGCACTGCCCCCTGGTGGCCCTGGGGAGAAGCCACACTCAATTAAGTCAGAAGTGGGTTTCTGGGGGGCCCGCCTCCACCCTGTTTTGCACCCCAAGAGCAGCAGAAAGAATGAGCCATTTTGCATTTAACTCTTGCGGTCCAGAAAACAGGGAAACCAAAGGCCCAAAGGCTGCATGACCTCACCCCCGGGTCCACAAAAACGAGACCCTGGAAAACAGCTAAGATGATCAGGGGACTGGAGGCTAAAACATCTGAAGAACAGGCTGCAGGAATTGGGTATGACTAGTTTAATGGGGGGAAAAAGGGGGATCAGGGTGACACGATAGCAGCCTTCCAATGTTTGAAGGGCTGCCACAAAGAAGGGGGGGTCCACCTCTTCTCCAAAGCACCAGAAGGCAGGACAGGAAGCAACAGATGGAAGGAAACTAATCAAGGAGAGGAGAAACCTAAAACTAAGGAGGAATTTCCTGATAGTGGAGACAATCAATCAGTGGATTGCTCTTAGACCAGTGATTCTCAACCTTTCTAATGCCGTGACCCCATAGTACAGTTCCCCATGTTGTGGTGACCCCCAAATGGGTGTGGCCACCAATAAGAGGGAGTAGGACAGCTAGGGAAAAGGGAAAAAAATGGCGGACAGCATTGTTTGGCGACCCCCGTGATATGGTCATTCGACCCCAAATGGGGTCCCAACCCACAGGTTGAGAACCACTGCCTTAGACGTTGCGAGTGCTCCATCCCTGGAGGTTTCTAAGACGAGATTGGACAACTCTTTGCCTGAAATGGTAGAGTATTTCCCGCTTGAACATGGGTTGGACTAGAAGACCTCCAAGGTCCCTGTCAGAACAACTCTCGGCTCTCTCAGGTAGCAATAATCACTGAAAAAGGAGGGCCAGGGAAGATCTTCTGAGCCACCCACTCGGCAAACGTCAGAGGACTCTGCTGCTGCCTTGCAGTGGCCCCAGCTGCCCCCCCCACCCTCATTTCAAAGGTGCCTAGCCTCAGAGAGGACCCTCCACCTTCTTCTCACAGGCCGTCTCCAGAGAAGGGGGCAAGGCCTCAGGAATGGGTCCAAAGTGCTGGAGATGCCAACGGTGCAGGAGCCACCGAGGCTAAGGCGAAACCACGCCAAGGCATGCAACAGGCCAGCTTTCTCCCACGCAACTGTGCCCAACAGCTTGCTGCATTCAGGACAAGCTGCTGAGGCCAGCTAGGACAATCCTGGGGACTTCCTCCACCCCCAGCAAGACGGTGCCAGAATTGTGGGGCAACCGGACAGGGTGGAACAGGGACGGTCAACAGGCACGGAAGGATGATCACTGCCACCCCAAACACGGAAAGGCAGAGATGTTGGCAACGCCCCCTCCCAGCCATTCACCCCTCCCTGCTGCGTCTCCCACACCTGCTTGTCACCTTCACCTCCCCCCCTCTGTGTGTGTGCATGTGCTTGCACATGTGTATGTGTGTGTGTGTGTGTGTGTGTGCCAAGGAGCAACTGCAGACATGAAGCACCCCACTCTGGGGGGGGGGGGCTGGAAGCTGTCACCAGCTGATCCTCAGAAAGCCCAGTTAAAAGATCCCCGGTTGCCGTGGGCTGAAGGTTAAGCCACAAAGCCATAAATCAATTTCAACAGTTTCCAGTTTTATTTTGGATGCACCCTGAGTGTATTCAGCTTGTTTCGGGCCCTGTAAGGTGAAACGTGTGGACCTAAAAATATATATTGCTGTTACTCATTTCTACCAAGTATTTCAATTTGCAATTTATGGACTTCCCTAAATGTGACTTGTTGGCATCAAAACCAGAAGCAACAAATAAAAATGATTAAAAAAAATGAAGATGGTGCAAATGTTGAAGACTGGGGGCTGGGGAATTCTGGGATTTGAAGTCCATCCATCTTTAAAATGCTGGGGTTGAGAAACCTTGATTTTACCAAACTTGTTAGGTGCAGAATGGGAATCGAATACAGAATAACAGAGTTGGAAGGGACCTTTGGAGGTCTTCTAGTCCAACCCCGTGCCCAAGCAGGAGACCCTGTACCAGTTGGAGGGGTCACTTCCAAACTATTGATCTTCTTCGTGTCTCATTCTTTTTGACATGACAGCTGGACTTGACTACTGCTGTTGGACAATCCAAAAACTTGCAGGAAGCCAGCTAGGAAAGAACCAGCAGCCCTGAGTCTTCAGAGCTGGGGAGAGCACAACCATCCTCTCTGTCCTGGAATGCAAGGCTGACCTGGACACAGAGGGACCCACCATCCAACACAACTGCTGTTCACAGCTGCAAAATCTGGGCTGATTTCAGAATGCCCTTTATCTCCTCTACACTTCCTTTTTGCAACCTCTTGAAAACCATCTGCCCTAACTCCCAGAGGGTACTGGACTCATCTGGGTCAAACGAAGCTGCCTGTGGAGCTTCTTCATGAAATCGTGGAAGTGAGTGGCAAGCGGACTTTTCTTGATCCAGCTTTTTAGAGGGATCTATCAGCAACATCAGCACGAGGGAATCTCTGTAGGGCAGCACCCTACACTGCCAGCTAAAGCGAGAATGGAACATCTGGCACCATTTTCAAACATCTTCCCACAGGGAAGCGGTGGAGACTACAAACCATTATCCCAGCCAGCACACCATACATATCTGAAGAGAAGGCAGTTGGGAAGGTGCTACTTAAAACTATTTTCCAGGGATGACAGTCTCCCTTTTCAACACATCCCAAATTTTCTCGGTTCCAGTGGAGCCCTCTGAAGCCAGCAGGGAAAGATGGGGGTGGATGTTCACATCCCTCAGATCATGGTACCCACATCAAGAAGAAGGTGGGATGTCACCCCCATTAATGGCTTGGTCTCCAATTCTCTGACACCAACAGACAAATAATTTAGAACAAGACAGCATATTGGGAATCAGCAGCAGGCGAAGAGGCCACCTCCTCACTTGTTCTGCTGATGTCAGGGGTCCCAGAAGGACTAACTGAACACTGAAGGTACCAGGATGATGGATGAAGTCAGCGACCAAAGACCCATCCACCTGGAACAATCAAACCTGCAGAGGTCAAGTCCAGAAAGCAGATGGTTTCCAGTTTGACTCTCTCCATCTCGATCATAGTTACCTTAGTTTTTTGTTTTGTTTTTTTACAAAAAGCTTGAAGTGACCCTGTAGTCCTTAGTTGGCAACTTGAAGATGTGTGGACTTCCTCCCATGCTAGCTGGGGAATTCTAGGTGTTGGAGTCAACACATCTTTGAGCTGCCAAGGTGGAGAAACACTACTATAGAGAAAGTCTACACCAGTGGTTCTCAACCTATGGGTCAGGACCCCATTTGGGGTCGAACGACCATTTCACAGGGGTCGCCAAACAACGCAGTCCGCCATTTTTTTCCCTCTTTTCCTTAGCTGTGCTACTCCCTTTTATTCTGTTGGCTTTCAAAAGCCAATAGGAATTGTCCAGGCTGTCTCTGCCCTGCTGAGCCCGCCAAAAGCCCCATTCTGCAAATGGTGCTGCACCCGTTGAGTAGTCCTCGACTTATGACCGGTTGAGTAGTCCTCGACTTACGACCGGTTGGGGGGTCGCGGCATTAAAAAGGTTGAGAACCACTGGTCTACAGCCTGCTTGCTCCCCTTCACTTTGTCAAAAGGCAAAAGGCAAACCAGAATTTGCATCCCCGCAACAGGACACGAGGACCCCCATGGCATCTTCAGTTACCCCAGGCAAGTGACTGATGGAAAGCTTGGAGGGTTAATCTTCTGCTTCCAGCCATTTATTCTCTCCCATCTTTCTCTCTAACATTTATTTACGCTGTTTTGGCCCCCCCCCCCAGCAGTGCAATCCACAAGAGTCCCAAAGATGCTCTTTCACCAGGCAATTGAGCTTTGTTAGTTTTCTTTGAAGATGTTTCGCTGCTCATCCAAGAGGCTTCTTCAGCTTCGTCATCTCATTTATTTATTTTATTTATTTTATGAGACTTATATACCACTTTAAGTGCAAGCACTCTCTAAGCGGTGTACACCAGTAAGCAATGTATATATATATATATTTACATTGCCCCCAACAATCTGGGTCCTCATTTTACCTACCCCGGAAGGAGGGAAGGCTGAGTCAACCTTGAGCCGGTGAGATTTGAACCGCTGACCTGCTGAACACAGTCAGCTAAAGTGGATGAGAAGCGAAAAGTCTTCAGAGAAAAACAGAGGAAGTCCAGTCGCCTGGTGAAAAGGCAACTTTTGGGACAACCGTGACCTGGATGACTGAGAATCTCCATAAACCCACAAGAGTATTTTAAAACACTGGAACACAACCTGGAGGGCAATAGATCCTGGTGACCAGCCACAGTACTTAGAAGAACTATCTCAATCACCACAAAAACCAGAGGGGGGGGGGTTTCTTGCCATCCATCTCACTGGGAGCTGATTCTCAAGAGGTTCACCTCCAGAGAATAAAGCTTGGGACAAACACACAGAGAGAGGCAAGATTCACAAAGGCAACTGTGAAGCTCAGCTGCACCTGTCTATAGATATATTTTCCAACAAGGCACCAGTTGGCAGACCTAAAAATGTGTAGTAAGTTTCCCAAGCTAGTCCAACACAAAGTCTTCAAAAGAGCAAGTTCTGGGAATAAACACCAGCAAAATCCATCCACTCTCCAACCTCTTACTTCAAATTTACCAGAAAAGATTTGATTTTTGAAGGCCTGGATGCTGTTGACCCCTCCCCCATCTTAAAAGATCCAAAACATTGCCAATTTCAACCAGGAAAGGTAAAATGTCATTGTTTGTCCTCACACCCCCACTTAAAAAAAAAACAACAACAACTCTTCTCCATCACATACAAGCAGGTGCAATCTGCAAATTGAGCTTAGCCCAAACTTTTTCCAAGACCACGGCTTTTCCCCCAGTTAAAAAAAAGCACCACCAGACAATTAAGAGCACTCCAACACATCCTAAGGTAAAATATATTGCAAATTGGAAAGAGGGATGTGCAGTCGTGGATCTAAGCAACAAGTTTTAAAAGTGGGGAGGAGGGAGAGAAAAGCTGGCCTTGTAAATACGAGAGAGAGAGAGAGAGAGAGAGAGAGAGAGAGAGAGAGAGAGAGAGAGAGAGAGAGAGAGAGAGAGAGAGAGAGAGAGAGAGAGAGAGAGAGAGAAGAGAGAGAGAGAGAGAGAGAGAGGAGAGAGGAGAGAGAGGAGAGAGAGGAGAGAGAGAGAGAGGAAGAAGGAGAGAGAGAGAGAGAGGAAGAGGGAGAGAGAGAGAGGAGAGAGAGAGAGAGAGCGCCAATATTTTTGGACTTCTGTTCGGTCTATGATCTATCCCTCTCAGTGCAGGAAGCCTTTTACAAAAGCTGCAGTTTCTGGAGGGGGTGGCAAAGGCCCTGGCTCCCCAAAATCCACCTCCCCCCCACCCGCACTGCAATCCAGGAGGGGAAACCCCGGACAATGAAAGACATCCCAGTCTCGGTTGCACGTACCTTAGAAACAGAGAAAAGGGAGACTTTGCAGGGCAGAGGACGTAGCCAAACCGCCACCCTCTCCTGGAGTGGACTGATGACAGATTGGGGAGGGGGAGAACTACAAAGGCGAGGGAGGGGGAGGAAAGAGATGGTGGGGGAGATCTCTGTGAATCCCTCTCCTCAACCTGGAGGTGATGGAGTGCAGAAGGGAAGGAGGAAGGGAGGAAAGGAGGATGGATGGATGGAGAAAAGGGAAACCTACAAATCCCCCAGTAGTAGCAGAAAAAAAAAATCACACAATGATTGGGGGAGGAGCTGGGGAAGGGGGGGGGGAAGCAGGACTGAAAGGGAATTTCCTGCAATTGCCTCGTGTTTGGGGTGGGGGGGGCGATGCACAGGAGGAGGGCGGATTTCTGCGCGAGAAGCAAATCAGAAGAGGCAAAACCTTGACACAACAAAGAGACAAACACCGCAAGGGCAACATACGGTGGGGCAGCCTGTAAATTAAACATAAAGGGGACATTAGATAATTAATGAGCGCCTGCCCGCCTGCAACGCCCCCCCACCCCCACCCCGGGGCAGAGCCAGCCACTGCTGGCACAAGAGGCAGACTGGGGGGGGGGAGCAGCCCACACCGCGGAACCAATCGGAGGCAGGAGAAAGTCACGGGGAGGCTGAGAAGGAAACCACCTGTAAGGGCCAGGGCCCCACGGCCCCACGCCTAGGACGGCAGCTGCTCTGGCTGGCATCTGCTCGGGTTCTCGCCAGAAAGAGGAAGAGGAAGGGGTGGAAGGCTGGATGCCGGATCTGGAGTCGGAAGCTGGGAAGAAAGAAAGCTGGATGGATCAGATTAACAGCTCCCCCAGTGATGACCCCCCTCCCCCACAGGTCCAAGGGGTCCTTGGGGCTCTCCAAGCTTGGTTGTTTTCTTGTAGACGTCTCACGAGCCAACTAGGGAACACCAACAGTGCTAGAAGGGAGGGGGGTTGCGAGGAGGAGGAGGGGGGAGGAGGGGGGGATGACTTTGGGGCTTTCTGAGCTTGGAGCTTTTCTGGCAGACGTCTCATGACCCAACTAAAGAACATCATCAGTGCTGATGTCGATGCTGACTAGGTAACACTGAGGATGTTGTGAAACGTCATGAAACGTCAGCCAGAAAAGCGCTCAGAAACCACCGAGGACCCCACAGTTCAACCCTGAGCTACAATATTCTCCTCTACTGGTACTAAATGCTCCCGGTCCGACAACCCAGCAGGTGTGGAGTATCAGTGTTGAAGTCATCTTATTGAGGAGAGGAGTGGCATAGATTATGGCACAGCTTTCCTCTAATGCTTGGCATACCGGTTTGCTTGGCAGTTTGGCACACACCCATCACTACCTTTACGGACAATCTCCCCATCACTCTCTCTCTCCCCTCTCTTTCTCTCTCTCTCCCTCCCCTCCTTCTCCCTCCCTCTCTCCCCCTCTTTCTCTCTCTCCCTCTCCCCCCTTTCTCCCTCCCTCCCTCTCTCCCTCTCTCTCCCTCTTTCTCTCTCTCCCTCCCTCTCTCCCCCCTCTCTTCCCTTCCTCCCTCCCTCTCCCTCTCCCTCTCCCTCTCCCTCTCCCTCCCCCGTTTCTCCCTCCCTCCTTCCCTCCCCCTTTCTATCTGTCTCTCTCCCTCTCTCCCCCCTTTCTCTCTCTCCCTCTCCCTCTCCCTCTCTCTCCCCTCTTTCTCTCCCTCTCCCTTCTCCCTCCCTCTCTCCCTCTCTCCCCCCTTTCTCTCCCTCTCCCTCCCCCCTCTTTCTCCTCCCCTCCCTCCCTCCCCCCTTTCTCTCTCTCTCCCTCCCTCTCTCTCTCTCTCTATCCCCCTCCCTCTAACATCTTGTTTTCTCCCATTTCCTCATCTGGGTGTCTGCACACAAGCAGATGCCAGAGATAACCTGACCAGGATCCAGACAGGCAAAAGGGGGGGGGTGGGGGGCAAGGCACACAAAACACATTCCCCCCCCCTCTTTGCGCACCCCTTTGAAATGCAAAGTGTGTTTGTCCTGCCTGGCTCAATTGAAGCCTCCTTCAGCCTTTGAGTCACATCCAGGCACACAAAGGGGAAGGCAAGGAGGGGGCTGGGGTGGCCCAACACACTCCAACCTGCCCACCCCCCCACCCCCAGCTCCATCCCACACATTGTCCTATGCCGAACAAATATGCTTATTAATCTCTGTCCCAACTACAGCCCCCCCCTGCAAACACCCAGGCGCAAAGGGTCTCTCTCTCTCCCCTCCCTCCCTCCCTCCCTCCCTCCCTCCCTCTCCCTGGGTGTGAGTGTTAATTGTCTCTCCAGCCTCCAAGGACAGCTGGGGGGGGGGTCACAGAGCAGATGCTGCCACCAGAGTTCAAGAGAGAGAGGGAAGGAGGGCAGCGTGGCGATGCAGCTGAATTCTCCGCGGGTCAAGATGGCTGCTAAGTCAATACCCGGGCACTGTTTACCGAGCAGGGGTTACCGAAGCAGCTGTTCCTCCCATCTCTCAATATCTTTCACACACACACACACACAGAGAGAGAGAGAGAGAGAGAGAGAGAGAGAGAGAGAGAGAGAGAGAGAGAGAGAGAGAGAAACACTCACACTTACACAAAAGAAGACAGCAAAAAATAGGGATTAGGGAGCGTCTGCAAAGATTGGCCGCCAGCCGAGGATGAAAAAAGGGGATGTGTATTAGTCATGCAGGATTTGCAGCTGTAGAGGGATCTGGAGGGGTGGAGAGGGGGAGACTGGCCTTGTCAGAACGGGGAGGGGGAGGCACACAGCTTCGCTTTTCCCAAGAGCAGGGATGTAGCCAGGATTTAGGGTTTGCAAAGGCCAGGAGGAAGAGCACCATGCCAGCCCTGTGCCAAGCCCAGGACCAGATTTGCAGAAGCAGCTGGTTATTTTGGACAGAACAGAATAACAGAATTGGAAGGGGCCTTGGAGGTCTTCTAGCCCATCCCGCTGCTCAAGCAGGAGAGCCTATACTATTTCAAACAAATCTTTGTCCAATCTCTTCTGGAGGCAAGCTGTTCCACTGGTTAATTGTTCTCACTATCAGGAAATTTCTCCTTAGTTCTAGGTTGCTTCTCTCCTTTAACAGTTTCTACCCATTTCTTTGTGTCTTGCCTTCTGGTGCTTTGGAGAAGAGTTGACCCCCCCCCTTCTCTGTGGCAGTCCCTCAAATACTGGAAGACTGCCATCATGTCACTCCTGGTCCTTCTTTTCATTAAACTAGACCTGCCCAATTCCTGCAGCCGTTCTTCATGTTTTAGCCTCCAGCCCCCAAATCATCTTTGTTGCTCTTCTCTGCACTCTTTCCAGAATCCCAGCATCTTTTTTGTGGCCAAAACTGGATGCAGATTCTAAAGTGTGGCACATGACACCTTTTTCAGTGCTGTTGTAATTTCAAACGGTCACTAAATGAACTGCTGTAAATTGAGGATTATCTGTAGAGTGCATTGGGGCCCTTAATTACATACAGTCAGGAGAGCAATGCTTTTGCAAACCTTGTTACACGTCTTCTTTAAGCCAAGATTTGCTGAACCAACCCCACTCCCCTGCCTGGTTCACCCTTTTATGCAAAGCCCCCAAAACTGTGGCTTGCCCAGCTCATTAGCTGGGTACCTTTCATCAAAACAAACGGTGGCTAAATCATGACTTGGCACCAATGAATTCCTGGGAGCCGTGTTCCTCTCCTGCCGTCTCCTGTTACAAGGAAGTCAGAGACCTGGCGCAAAATCGCCGCCCGCCCGTCGCGACATGCTGCACAGGCTGTGCGGGCAAAGAGCTGACACACAGAAGCAGCTTCCGAGGTGGACTCGGCCAAACCAGAGACGCCAAGCGGCTGGCGTTGATGTCTGTGATCTGATACGCTCTTTACTTAAGGAGGCCTCCAGAAAAATATCCCAAATCCTTTCTGGGCTCCCCCTTTTCCTTGCCGGTGATTGTCCTGCAGAGCACCACCTCCTCCTCCAGCCTTGCAGCCCAAAGCTGCTTCTGGCCGTATCCTGGCAGGAGGGCAACTGCTGTGAAATGTTTTGCACAATCTATCCAGAGTTATGAATCAGAAACCACAGGACCGGCCAAGAGCCTCAAAGGGAGGGGTCCTCCCTGCACGGAGACCAACTCCCCCCCCCAGAACGATGCAAGAAGCCAATGGCTCAACTTGGAACAGATTAAAGGAAGCCTTGCTGACAGCTGAAGGAGGTCTTGGCCCACGAGCAGAGGACACTCCGAAGAGCCCAGAAGGCAGAAGATCCAAGGCTAGAGCATCTTTCCAAACTGTTTGGGTTGTCCCTCAATGGAAGAGCTGGCTGGAGAACATCTGAAAGAAGAACCTCAACAGGCAACGCTGGAGCTGAGAGCCTCTTCCTTGGTCCAGAGTCAAGAGGGATCCTAAGGGATCAAGTTCTGCCGGCAGAGACCTGGTTTTGGATCCGCCCCTGATCTTCACTCAGTAGCACCAACATCAGTTGCTGGATCTTCTCTGCTGGCTTGGAAATTTGGGGAGTTGAAGTCAACCCATTTCAAAGTTGCCAAGGTTGAGAAACCCTGCCTTAAGACAATCCAATTTGGAAGGTGGATATAAATAAAGGGGAAATGACAAGAGCCCCATTCTGAAAGGGATTCTCTCTCAAGATTTTATTCACATGTTCAAAAAGAGGACTGCTTCTCATGTGGCCTCACATTCAAGTCCTCTGCTTATCTGCAAAGATGGGCTCCTCCCTTTACAGTCTGAGTTTTAACACGGCAACAGCATTTGTGAAGACCTCGCCTCAATTCAGGAATCCATTTGCAAAGCAAAAGCTGTTTTGAGGGCTGCAAATTCCTTAACCAGCCGGTGGTCCTTAGTTTGTCTTCAACCAGCCCTGAAGAACAGCAACTGGGAAGACTCCCAGCAAGTGTCCAAACAGAAGCTCTGGGAGACCATTTTCCTTCCCAGCCCATCTGCTTTCCGGCTGCTTTCCGCCTCCTCGTGGCAGTTCAGTGAGCCTCCACCAAGTCTACTGTCTCCATGAGACCCCAGAGATTCTTTCTGCCTTCCCCACATGCAACAAGGGGGTGAGTGGGTTTACAGCTGCTTAAGAGCATCTGAAGCAACTCAACTGGAGGAAAGCCCCACCACCTCCAGAATCTGGGACTTTTCTAGGGAAATCCCCCAACAATAGCAAGGATTGAAGTTCCTCCTGCTGTTCTCCCAAACGGTTTCTCTTCAGCCAAAGGCAGAGGGGTGCCCCCACATACTTCCACCGGCTTGCAATTCAAAAAGGAAGTGTCCTACACACCAGGGAGCAAGGACCCCTCAGGTTTTTTGGTTTTTTTTAATCATTCCCAGGCCTCCTTCTGATTGCTTTGAGGAAGGGAATACATAAAAAGTAGAGATTGATTCTGTGCTATCAAATTAGTAACCACATAGATTTTTCTTCAGGTGGATCTGCTGGTCCTCCAAATCTCCCAATAGTGACCCTTTGCCATGGTATCCAAACCCTGTATCCAAACCCACACACTACTACTACTACTACTACTACTACTACTACTACTACTACTACTACTTCTTCTTCTTCTTCTTCTTCTTCTTCTTCTTCTTCTTCTTCTTCTTCTTCTTCTTCTTCTTCTTCTTCTTCTTCTTCTTCTTCTTCTCTTCTCCTCCTCCTCCTCCTCCTTTCCTACCTACCTACCTACCTACCTACCTACCTACCTACCTACCTACCCTCTTGCAGATATCACAGACTTCTGAAGGGAGCTGAGTCTTTGTATCTATTGATTAAGCCCCATCAAGTCAACTTTTGCTTATCAACCAGATAATTACTACTATAATCCTCCTCCCAGGCGGATAAGGGGTCCAGGGCTTTGAGGAAGACAGATCTCACTCTGGAATGCAAGGAAGCCCTTTGAATAAATTCCACTCATTCATAGCCAAGCATCCCAATCGGATGTGTGTATAGGTTTACTTCTCTTCTGTCATGTTCTCATCCTACGCTAAGTAAATCCCCATTGGATATCTTTGGCAAAAACAAGGCGAATCCCAATTCAGGGTGCAGCCCGCCAGCGAGCCAAGGACCACCTCTCTGCCCAGCTGAGCCTGCAGAAAAGAGGAGAGGCAGAACAGAGCTGGGGGGACTGGCGGCTTCCCCCCTTCCCCCCTTAAGATCCCGTTTCTTGGAAGCAGCTGGGAAGAGGATGGGAGGGACAAGAGGCACAAGGGGGGAGGGGGGAGATGGCATACATCATGGCTGAAACATCTGCTAATCATGTCTCTGGGGAATTATGAAAGCCCAAGGTTTTCGCCAGGGGCATCCGAAGGGTCAGGAAGCCAGGCTCCCCTGCATGAGAAATGCCAATAGGTTCTGCTGCGGTCAGTTCCCCAAGGTCCTTCTATGCTGTTGGGAGGCCGGCCTTCTAGATGCGACGAGCAAAACGGTTTTCTTAAACTGAGAAAAAAATTAAGCGAGAAAAGAGAGGAGGAGGAGAAGGAGGATCAGCGCCCCCTAGAGTGGGCTGCTGTGCCTTTGTGACGTTGTGGCGCCCCCTAGTGTGGGGTGGGAGTTATGACACCCACCGCTTTGCAAGGGGGGAAGCCTAGGAGAAGCAGTTCAAAAGCAGGAGGCTTCGGGCTTGTAGCAAGCCCTGGTGCAACCAGGATTTGCCCACGGAAGGGGCTGGGCTCAGAGGATGACCCTGGCAAGGAGCGGAAGCCACTTTCCTCTTGGGAAGCCCGTCTTCTCTCTCCCGAATGAGCTGCCTCCCATTCTGCGGTCAGGGTTAGCCGTTTGGCTGTAGCGGGTTGCAGATGTCAGCGCAAGCCAGCGAGAAGCGGGAATGCAGGCTTTGGGCCAAATGCTTTTGTTTACCCTCCCATCTCCTGCCAGGAGTGACCATCAGGGACAGACCAGCCAAATAAGGGAGGCAGGACTCTGATCTTCAACCTCCTGCTTTCCTCACCTGGTCCCAAAGCATTTAAGGGCCCCAAGGTGGGGCCTTCCAAAGCCTCCTTGATGGACAGGACCTTCCTCCACCCCGCAAGAAGAGGAAGTCGGGTCGCTTCGCCCCAGGTCTGTCTGACCAGCTCTGGGCAGGGAAGGGCATGGGGAGAGGTTTCCTGGCTTCAGTGCGGCTCATAATCTTGGTGGCCTTCAGGCCGGCCCAGCTGGCTGGAGACCCTCGGAGAAGCGAACAGGCAAAAGGCAAAACTCTGAGGATGTTAAGACAGGGCTGGCCTAGGACGGTAGCAAAAGGGGGGGGGTCTCAGGTTCATGCAAGGCATAAGAAGCGATGGATGGAACCAATCTAGAAGGAAGGATAATTTTCCTGACAGTGAAAACAGTGAAAACAATGGCTACTCCATCAACTGGAGATTTTTTTTATTTAAGAAAAGATTGGACAGCCCTTTGTCTGAAATGATATAGGCCAGTGATGGTGAACCTTTTAGGGACCAAGTGCCCAAAAACTGGCCCAGCCCCTGCTCCACCCCCTGCCCTGCCCCTGCTCCGCCCCCGCTACGCCTGCCCCCAGGCCACTCACCGTCTCCAGGGCCCGCCGCAGATCACCCAGGCAGCCCAGCAGCGCCATGGCGGCCACGCCCTCTGCCCGCATCCCGCAGCATCAACTGTGCGCAATGGGGCGTGAGGGCAGAGTCTTGTCTACGCTGCCTGGCTGCCATGTCCTTGGCTGCGCTGCTCTGCTTGGGTCACGCTCGGGGGCGACTCTCCTCCAGGGGGGCTGCTGGTGAGGAGGGGGTCACGGGGGGAGGCAAGGTTGGGGCAACGGCACGTGTGCCCACAGAGAGGACTCCAAGGGCCACCTCTGGCACCCGTGCTATAGGTTCGCCACCACTGATATAGGCTCTCCTGCCTGAGTAGGGGGTTGGACTAGAAGACCTCCAAGGTCCCCTCCAACTCTGATATTCTGTTATTTTGGTATCCATGCTTACGCTCCTTTGATTTGGCAAATGGAATCATATTAAATCTGACAATAGTAGCAACAATATTGCTAATTACAACCATTCATTTAATGACCCTTGCAACAGCATTGAAAAAAGGTCTCTTGCAACAGCTCCTCGCACTTATGACCGTCACAGCATCCCCATGGTCAGGTGATCCAAATTCAAACGCTTGGCAATCGGCATGTACTGAGGACAGCTGCAGTGTCCTGGGGGTCACCTGACCACCATCGGTGACTTTCCCAGGCGTCTTCCGACAAGCAAAGTCAGTGGAGAAGCCGGATTTACTTAGCAGCTGCAGTGTTTCATTTAACAACTGCAGAGAATCCCTCCAACGCAGGAGCAAGTACCAATTGGCTCTTTTATTTTTATTTTTTGCTTTTAAGCACTACAACTAGGGCCACCAGCAAGGCAGGGGGCAAAAAAAGTCAAGATGGTGCCCATAACTGTAGGCATCTGAGCCTGGAGATTTTATTTATTTATTTATTTTTAAGATTATGCATTGCTTTACAACCGCTTGGTAAACGTGTATTAAGTTTGCTAGCTGTATCGGGTCTCCGTGAGTAAATTGGAACATCTTTTTTTTTTTTTTTTTTTTTTGTAAAGAAAGTCAAGCCAGCTCTGTTGAGATCAGGCCAAGCTTCTTGACCTCCGGTGTCATAAAAACACTGAAGCCCTGGATTTGGCCCAGCCTTTCCTGAGTAAAGCAGCCGGACCAAATTCAAATGAAATGAAGACACCAGGGATGCATCGGGGTCTCTTTCTCCCTCCCTCTCTCCCTCTCTCCCTTTCTCTCCCTCTGTCTATCTCTCTCCCTCTCTCCCCCCTCCGTCCCCTCCCTCCTTCTCTCTGTCTCTCTCCCTCTCTCTCTCCCTCCCTCTCTGTCTCTCTCCCTCTCTCTCTCCCTCCCTCTCTCTGTCTCTCTCCCTCTCTCTCTCCCTCCCTCTATCTCTCTCTGTCTCCCTCTCTCCCTCTCTCCCCACAGGACTAATGAAGTGGAGCCGTGAACTGCAGAACCAACTGAGCAGTGGTAGAGATATGGGGGGGGGACTTTGTAGCCCCAGCCCAGCCTCCAAACCAAAGAGACTGGAGGACTCAGCTGTAACCCCAGGCAGCCTATATTTTTCAGCCCTACAATACACAATCACACCGCTGACCTCCTAAGCAAGGAAGATTTAGAGCTCCCTGCAGAGCTGAGGCCTCATTTATTTAAAAAAATAATAATAAAAGGAATTAAAAGTATGCAAGAGGAGAAATCCTCTGGGGGTCTCGGGTTTACCTAGCGATCTGCATTTGCTCCTCCCACCCCTGGGCACCAACCATCAAAATGAGACGACAGGAGTTTCTGCATGGGCAACCTCAGAAGTTTGTAAGGGGGGTTTCCCCCCCACACACCATGACTAGGAAGAAGGGTGGGGGGAGGAAGAATAATACAGCCAAAGTTCTTCTCTCACTCTTGATGGAAAAAGTGCTGCTTTTTTTCCCCTTGACCTGTGACTGCAGGAATCTTCCAGATAAATCATCTCGGGGAACTTTAGACAATGAGGCTGCGGACTCTCCCGAGCAGGACAGAGGGGGGCTGGTGGGGGGGAGGCTGAGGGGAGCCAGAAAGAAAGGAATTTGGTGGAAATCAGAGGCAGCTGGTCCTGGATCGGAGGGGGACAGCGGCACTCAACTCCTGGGGGAAGATTACAAGCATTCTCGCTCGGGGCTCCACGCAGCCACAACAAAGCGCCCCAGATAGGGAGGGAAAGGAAACCATTCCCAAAGTTGCCTTTGCCCCCTTGCAAGGGGTGAGGAAAGCTGCAAGGGGCCGGACAGAAGAGGCTAGCAGCTGCTCCTGGGAGAAAAAGGCAAGCCCTACGTGAAGTAAATCAGGATTGTTCAATCTCAGAAGGTTTAAGATGCGTGGACTTCAAGCCCCGGAATTCAGCATGCTGGCTGGGGCAGTGGTTCTCCACCTGTGGGGTCGAACGACCATTTCACGGGGGTCGCCAAACAACGCAGTCCGCCATTTTTTCCCCCTTTTCCTTAGCTGTGCTACTCCCTTTTATTCTATTGGCTTTGGAAAGCCAATAGAATAGACTCTCTTGAATAGAGTCTAATTCTATTGGCTTTCAAAAGCCAGTAGGAATTGCCCTGCTGAGCCCGCCAAAAGTCCCATTCTGCAAATGGTGCTGCACAGGTTGAGTAGTCCTCAACTTACGACCGGTTGAGTAGTCCTCGACTTACGACCGGTTGGGGGGTCGCGGCATTAAAAAGGTTGAGAACCACTGGGCTGGGGGATTCTGGGACTTGAAGTCCGCATATCTTAAAGAGGCTAAGGTCGAGAGAGGCATTAATGAAATGCACTAGCCGGGTTTTCTATCAGCCAAACAGCAGCTTTGGGCAGTGGTGGGATTCAAATAGGTGAACAACCGGTTCTCTGCATGGATGCCGCTTCCGGAAGTCCATTCTGGGCCTGGGCAACAAAAAATTAGCTACCGGTTCTGCCGGCTGAATCCCACCACTGGCTTCGGGTGACCACGAAGCTTCCTTGGGGAAAGACGCCAACCCTCATCTCGGCTTGCCCATTCCTGCTCCCCCTGGCAGATTTTCCGCAACTTTGGGTGGTGAAGCTGAAGGCTGACCCTGGGTGGCCAAACAGCCAGGGGAGGATGCAAACTCCTACGGCAGTGTTTCCCAAACTTGACAATTTTAAGGCATGAGGACTTCAACTCCCAGAATTCCACAGCCAGCAACGCTGGCTGTGGAATTCTGGGAGTTGAAGTCCACAGCCAGCAACGCTGGCTGTGGAATTCTGGGAGTTGAAGTCCACATGCCTTAAAATTGTCAAGTTTGGGAAACACTGCCCTACGGGTGATCCTCGACGTGTAGTCGTAAGCCCAAAATTGCTTGTCAGAAGGTCGCCAAAGAGAATCGCATGAGCCCCGGGGACACCGCAACCGTCGTAAGTATGAACCGGTTGCCAGGCGTCTGAATTTTGATCACATGACCACACTGGATGCTGCGAAGGTCTTAACTCTGAAAAACGGTCAAAAGTCCATTTTTCCGGTGCCGTGGTTACTTCCAAAGGTCACTTAACAAACTGTTGTAAGTCAAGGACTAACGCTAAGCTACCAAGGAGAAAAGAGGGCAATTTTGGGGGTGGAAGAAGGCTGTAAGTGCAATCCAGATCCACATGGCCCGAGCAGGGTTGCGGCAGAGAGGGAAGCGCCAGTCAAACCACCCACAGATTCACCCCACACACACATGCACAAACACACACACACACACACAGCCTCCCAGCCTCTCTGCTCCCAGCCTCTTGGAGCTGTGCCGCCTCCCTCCCCCCCTCGCGGCACCCCCCCCCCCCCGCCCCGGCATTCCTACAAGGTAACGCAAAGTCAGGCGCAAGGAGACAGTGTGAGCCCTATCCGGCTTGCCTCGCACCAGATGTTTGCATAAACAAGGCAGCTGCCCTCTAAGCTAACAAGGTCACTCCCTGGCTCCAGCAAGCCGAGCAAACAGGCCGGGTCTTGGCAGCCACACAAGCTCTGGCTTGGCACAAGCTGCGCTTCGGCTTCCTGAATTCTTCAAGCATCAAGAGAAGCAAAAAAGAAAGAAAAGAAAAGAAAAAGTGATGAAAAATAAGCATCTTAGCAAAACCCCGGGCTCCCTGCCACCCTGCTGCTTCCCCCGCCTGCTTCTCTACCACCGCCTGGAAATAAGAGGCTTCCTTTGAACGGCACCCACGGGGCCGGTCGGGGTCCCAGGGTGGAGGGGATGCGGATGAAGGGGGGCCGTGCCCATGCTGCCCCGCGCCGTGGGCACCGAGAAAAGGGCGAGGATCTCCCTGCAACCCGGCAGGAAAACGCAGGTCGAGGCTTGCAGGATGTTGTGGCTTAAAAGTGAGGAGGAAACTCGATCCCGTCTCTCTTCGGTCAAGGGCAAAACCCAGGCGGCTTCAGAGGAGTGTGTGAAGCCAGGGTTAGCTTGAACTCAGTTTGTTTAACAAGCCACCCGGGTCTCGTTCGCACATCATGCTATGCTTTACAGCACTGGTTCTCAACCTTTTTAATGCCGCGACCCCCCAACCGGTCGTAAGTCGAGGACTACTCAACCGGTCGTAAGTCGAGGACTACTCCACTGGTGCAGCACCGTTTGCAGAATGGGACTTTTGGCGGGCTCAGCAGGACAGAGACAGCCTGGATAATTCCTATTGGCTTTTGAAAGCCAATAGAGTTAGACTCTATTCAAGAGAGTCTATTCTATTGGCTTTCAAAAGCCAATAGAATAAAAGGGAGTAGCACAGCTAAGGAAAAGGGGGGAAAAAATGGCGGACTGCGTTGTTTGGCGACCCCCGTGAAATGGCCGTTCGACCCCAAATGGGGTCCCGACCCACAGGTAGAGAACCACTGCTTTACAGGCTACGATCAAGGGTTCACCTATCATGTATAGCCAAATAAGCTGTGTTATGCTCCAGCATAGTGTTTCTCAAACTGGGCGCTTTTAAGATGGGTGGACTTCAATTCCCAGAATTCCCCAGCCAGCACAGGGAGTTGTACTAGATGACCTCTAAGGTCTCTTCCAACTCTGTTAAGGTTTCGGCCAAGGCATGTGTTTGTGCATGTTCCTATCTTTGCAACAGGTAGACAAGTGTGGCGTCCAAGACGCAAAAGCTGAGCAGAATCGTCCCACCCCACAGGGTCGCAATAAGGTTAGGAAGGGCGGCAGGCACTCTGCACGTGTTTGTGTTTGTCGGAGCTTGCTCCTTCAACGAACGGGAGGATGGCCTGCCTGTCCCAGTCTCCCCCTCCCACTTCTCATTTGAGCCCTTGCCAATGAAGCCAGTTCAGCTCAAGTCTGCTTTATGGGCCACTAAAAAGCCCCATGGAAGGGGAAAAACAAAGGAAAGTGGGAGGGGGGGTTGTGTCTGCTGTTATCACCGCATATTTTCCCAGCATTTCACCTCTACCAGCAGCCTCCCAATCACCGCCCGCCCCATCTCGGCGCCTGCAACCCTCTTTGTTTTAAATATTATAAAGCAAGCCAGATGCTGCCTCTAATCCCCCCAGCTGGTGGGGATTTGCAAACACGTTGGGAAAAGGCAGCCCTGTTTCTGAGCCAGCCTCACCACCGCTACTGCATCTCCCCTGCCTGCCTGGCTTCCCTCCCTTCCTTCCCTCCCTTCCTTCCTTTTTTCCTCCCTCTCTCCCTCTCTCTCTCCCTCTCTTCCCCATCTGATGAAAGCTGATGAAAGGGGTCCCTCCAGGCCCACATGGACACAGGCTGGGGATGGGTGGAGGGGTTCCCCAGGGGAGTGTCAGCCCAGGGGAGTGAGGAGGGGCTGGCACAATGACTTGGCAAGCTGCAAAGTCTCTGTGGAAGTCTCCCTCCAAGCTCTAAGGCACCGTTTCTCAATCTTGGCAACCTGAAGATGGGTGGACTTCAACTCCCAGAATTCCCCCGCTAGCTAGGAGTTGAAATCTACCCATCTTCAAGTTGCCCAGATTGAGAAACTCCGCTCTAACCTCTTTTCCACCTGATCTGCTCCAAGGTTTTAAGACTGCAGGTTGCAAACACAACCCCGATTGGAAAAAGGCTGGTTTGGATCATCTGGGTCAAGAAGCCACCTTCAGCTCAATCCCGACGGACGTCTGGGGGAATCCCATGGCAGGAAGGAACAGATGTCGGAAGTAGGTGAGGAAGAGGGCAGAGCTTTGAGCTGCTCCAGAGGCACCTGGTGAGTTATGGGTAGGTGAGAAATGGGGGGGGCATCCATGTTCTGGGGTCGGGGTTGGCCTCGCTCCTTGATGCTCCCACCAGGTAGGTCAACGCAGAGGAAGAAGACCACGTCCTGAACATCACAACCCGAGACATGTTGATGTGTGACTCATCCCAGTCCTTGGGTGACCCTGAGCAGACGCCTCCTTTGCGATAACCCATAATAAAGTGCTGGCTTTGGTTTTCACTCTGTGTGAACCTCATGCCTGGGATTCCTTCATCACGCTGGGATGAAACAAACAAGGACTGGCGCTCAGCCTCCACTGAGTCACTCATTGTGGCTTCGGGGGAAATGACCACATGGATGGCATTCCTGCTGCAGATTGACATCATCCGGGGCCGGAAAGTACACAGAATGACAGAGCTGGAAGGGACCTTGGAGGTCTTCTAGCCCAACCCTCTGCTCAAACGGGAGACTCTATACGGGGGTAACTTTAAGACGTGTGGATTTCCTGGCCTCCCCCCCCCTTCACTTTGCTTGTCAGAAGCTGGCTGGGAGGGTGGCCAATGGTGATCACATGACACACGCACAGACACACACATGCACCTTTCCAGGATGCTGCAACTCTCCTAAATACATCAAGGTGTGTTTAAACCATTTTTTTCTTTTGCATTATTTATTCAACTGGCTGCCATGGTTTGTAAAATTGTGGTTGGCTGACAAAAAGAGGTCTGCTTAAGCAAATCATACTTCACCAATTGCAGGGGCTGAGTTGACAAAACCGCTCCAGAAGCCACAGGAAAGCTATACAAAAGGTACACAATTCGATGAACTCACGAGTGTGGCGGGGGAGTAGTGTGGCCGATGGTTCCTGTGTGGCTCCAATTGAACTGACTCACACCTGACCCCTCCCAAGACCCCTCACAAGCCCTCACTTGACACCCCCGCCCCCAAAGCCCTTATAAACAGAAGGACACTGGCATCCCCTAACTCTGCTGAAGATGTTACCTCGCCTGGTAATGCAACGATCAGAAACCAACCCACAAGCTCAGAGAACAGGGGGTTGGACTAGATGACCTCCAAGGCCCCTTCCAACTTTATTATTATTATTATTAGAAGAAGAAATCTGCTCATGCAGCAAAACCCTCAAGGTTTGGACAAACCGTGCCTAAACCACAGCCGCCCTCACCCTTCCCCTCTGTAAAATGGGCCTCCAATGAAGGCGTCTGCAAGTAAGAACAGCAGCCAGGAGGGTCTGCAAGGGAGGGCCAAAGGCAAACCACGGCTGGCGAGGCAAACCGGGTGTGACATCAGAACCCAGATTGATGGTTTGCACTACATTCATGATCCACAAGATCCTCCTGCAGGCAGGCTCACGAGAATCTCTGGTCCTGAGAACTGGGAGACACAGCTAGTCCCAACGGACGACCACCAGGGAGCCCCACGTTTCTGTGGCCAAGCGAGACACTTGCGAAAGTGAATTGTGCCCCATTTTATGATCTTTCTTGCCACAGTTGTGAAGTGAATCACTGCAGTTGTAAAGTTAGAAACCCGGTCGTTAAGTGAATCCAGCTCCCCCGCTGAATTTGCTTGCCAGAAGGCCGCCAAAGGGGATCACGTGACCCCAGGACAGGCAACCGTCATAAATCTGAGTCAGTTGCCAAGCGTCCGAATTTTGATCACGTGACCCTGGGGATGCCACGACGGTCGTTAAGTGTGAAAAACAGTCATCAGTCCTTTTTTTCTCCGTGCCGTTGTAACTTCAAAGGGTTACTAAATGAATTGTTGCAAGTCGAGAACTCCCTGTGCTTTAGCCCCGCCCAAAAGCAAACCTCCAAAGTGTGGGGGGGAAACAAACAAACAGGGGGTTGAACTGGAAGATCTTCAAGATCACTTCCAACCCTGTTGTTCTATCTTCTATGAAAGGAAAGAAGAGGCTTCAAATGGAAAGAGCCAAACACTGAAACGTAGGAAGCGAAGAACAGAACTACGGGAAAGAGAGAGGGAGGAGGGGTGTGTGTGTGTGTGTGTGTGTGTGTGTGTTTAGCATGGGGGGGGGAAGAGAGAGAGAGAGGTGGTTTGTTGATGACCCAAGTCCTTTTGGCAAGCCTGCCCCGGGAACACTGGCCACCGGCCCAGTTCAGCGCTGAACTTAAACAAACTTCTGTTGCAGCCATCTGCTTGATTTTAAAATAAGTCAAACAATCTGTTGAGCTGTGGGTGATCAAGTTTCCATCTGCGCGGACGCCTGCTCGCCTGCCTGGAGCCTCCAGTGCCTCTCACAGCCAAACCCTCCCAGCAGCCCATGTGGCCGTCCTCATTCTCCAACAATAGGAGCAACCAGACATGGCCACCTCTGGTGCCACCACCTCCATCCCTGGTGGACTTCTTGGTTCAAGACGCAGCTCTTTCCATAGATAATTAACCACCAAAGATGGGGTCTAAAGGGAAGAAGGGATAAAAGGTGGTTCTCTTGGCCAAGCAGGAGGGCAAGGGGAGACCTATTCAGCCCCAGGGAGCAGTGGAGCAGGTGTCACGGCAGATCCAAGGCCAAATTAGGTGCGTAACGGGGAATCAAGGATGGTTCTTCACATCTCATAAGGCTCTGGAGTGGATCTAGTGTTCTTCAAATTTGACAGCTTTAGGATGGGTGCACTTCAACTTCCCCATGCCAGCTGGGGAATTCTGGGAGTTGAAGTCCACCCATTGAAAAGTTGCCAAGTTTGAAGAACACTAGATCCATCAGAGACGAAGTTCAACCAACGTCTTTGGATAGACCCCAGCGGGTGCTCCATCACTGGACAGCCATTTGTCCCGAACGGTAGTAGGTCTCCTGCTTGAGCAGGCGGTTGGACTAGAACAGTGTTTCCCAAACTTGACAATTTTAAGGCATGAGGACTTCAACTCCCAGAATTCCACAGCCAGCGTTGCTGGCTGTGGAATTCTGGGAGTTGAAGTCCTCATGCCTTAAAATTGTCAAGTTTGGGAAACACTGGACTAGAACAGTGATGGCGAACCTTTTAGAGACCGAGTGCCCAAACTGCAACCCAAAACCCCCTTATACATCGTTGCGTGCCGGGTGGGTGTGGCTCATTGGCTGGGTGTGGATAATTGGGTGGGCGTGGCCCATTGGGTGGGCATGGCTGTGGTGGTAACGGCAGACTGGGTGGGACTAAAAAGTTCAATCAATTAATTCCAACTTTGCGAGATCTTTTTTTTTCCCGCGAGAAGTTGAAATTGACTGAACCTTTTTTTTTTTTTTGCGCACGGCGGCAAACGCCTAAAGCGAAAAGGTTTTATAAAAACGCAGCTGAAGGCCTAGGACTGGGGCGACGGCATGCGTGCCCACAGAGAGGGCTCTGAGTGCCGCCTCTGGCACCCGTGGACTAGAAGGCTTCCGAGGTCCTCTCCAGCTTTATTCTGATTGATTGATCGATCAAAATTTGGACACTTGGCAACCGCATATATTTATGACAGTCGCAACGCCATACGATGACCTTCTATGACAGTGGTTCTCAACCTTTTTATACGGCGACCCCGGTCATAAGCAGGCGGCGTGCATGCGCGGCAGTGCCCCCTGCGCGGCACGCATGCGCGGCGGCGCCCCCTGCACGGCGCACATGCGCGGCAGCGCCCCCTGCGGGGCGCACATGCGGGCGGTGCCCCCTGCACCACCCCATGCGCGGCGCACATGCGCAGCGGTGCCCCCATGCGCCACCCCATGCACAGCGCACATGCGCAGTGGCGCCCCATGCGCTGGCTGACAAAAAATGGCGGATCACGTTTGGCGACCCCCGTGAAATGGTCGTTCGACCCCAAATGGGGTCGCGACCCACAGGTTGAGAACCGCTGTTCTATGACCTCCTGACAAGCAAAGTCAATGGGGGAAGCCAGTCTCGCTTAACAACCACTTGACTTGCTTATCAACCATGACAAAAAAGGAAAGTAGAACTGAGCACAGCACATTTTGCAAACGCCTGGCTGCAGCAGTGCAAATCCTGGCCCTCACTGGAGTTGTAAGTCGAGGCTTCCCTGTCTCGGAGCATGCATTGGTGAGGTTAGGGCAAATCAGCGACAGGTAAAGCAAAAAAGAGCTTGAGCCAAACAGCAAGAAGCAGGAAGGAAGGATGAAACCGATCTCTGGCAATTGCATGCTTTTTTTTTTTTTTTTTCATTGTAAAACGCTGCCTGCACCGATCCCGTAAAGCAGCAGGAAAGAATGCAAGGGAGAAGACAGGCAATGAGTGATGGGCTTTGGCAATGGGGGGAGCGTTCTTGGAAGGAAAAGCCAGGGGGGAGGAAGGCAGGAAAGACCCACTGCAGGGGAGGTGGAAGGGCCCCTGGACAAGGAAACCTCATTTTGGCTTCTCGTGCTCCTGTTCCCTGGAGCAAAGGAAGGCCTGGGCTCTGCCGCCAGTCGGTCCCGGCCAGAAAAACTGTTTTGGCTCGGCACTGCCGTGAGCCGGGGCCAAGAATGGCCCTGGAGGATAAACACAACCCGGCCTGGCCACAGCCAGGGAGCAGCCACTGGGACGGAGGAGAGTTTGCCCGACGGTGCTGCCGTCAGGAAACTGAGGCAGGGAAAGGAAGAGTTGGATGGTGTACAGGGGGTCCCCGACTTACAAGTTTGCTTAGTGACCTTTTGAAGGTACAACGGCACTGGGGAAAAGGCAGTTAGGACTGTTCTTCACACAATCGTTGCAGCTTCCCTGCGATCACGTGATCCAAATTCAGACGCTCGGCAATAGACTCAGATTCACGACGGTCGCAGCGTCCCGGGATCCCTTTTGGCGACCTTCTGACAAGTCAAGTCAAGGGGGAAGGCAGGCTCACTCAACAAGCGTGGCAGAAAGGGTGGTTAAATGGGGCAGGACTCACAAACAAATGTCTTGCTCAACAGCAGAAACCTTAGGCTCAGCTGAGGTCGTAAGCCGAGGACTACCTGTACAGCCCCAAGCAAGTCGTAGAGTCCCAGGGGCGGAGCCAAATGCGAACACACAGCACCACGTGGGGGGGCCTGTGGGTCTCCCATGGGGGGGGGATTTGCAGAGGCTGAAGCCAAAAGATGCTGCCTGGGGCTTCTAAATGTATGCCCACCGATGTACATTCAAAGTGACAATAAAGTTATTATTGCTATTGCTATTGTTATTGCTATTATATTATAAAGAGGGAGTTTAACCCCGCATCCCTCAGCCAGCTGACCCAGGCTGGAAAGAATGCGGGGAGGGGGAGAGAGGTTTGCACGCTGCCCTCCCACAAAGTGGGGGGGGGCTGGTCAAGGGAGCCCCACAAAGCACTAAAAAGCTCAAGGCGTTTGGGCGGCTTCAAGAGAGCAGCCAGTCTTGACCCGTTCAAGTTCAAAAGGCAGCAAAAACAAATTGGCATTTGCTACCCCAGCCCAGCCCGAAGGGGAGGGGGGTCCTCGGGGGAGAGTTCTGAGTCCCACCCCTAAAGGCTGTGCAGGATGGGAGTGATGCTCATGCCCTTGGAGGGACCAGAAGCAGCACACTGGTTTCGGGGCTGGGGGGAGGGGTGGAATTCAGCTTTCCAGAGAGGGGGACTGGAGCCGCTAAGGCTGGCCAACCCACAACCTGCCACGGGGCACAAGAAACGCCTGGCCCCCTCCAGGGAGGGGTCTGTCTCCTAGCGAGGGCAGCTGCCTCCTGGTTGTGCAAGCCGCAGAAGGAGATCAGCGGAGGAACAGCTGAACCCCCCCCCCAGGGAGCTCTGCAGACTGAACCTCCTGCATGCAGAAATATGCAAATAGGCACGTAGGCTGTCCTTTCAGAAAAGTTTTCCTTTTTGATTCTGGACAACACAGCTGTTGATGGAGGAGGAGGAGGAGGAGGGATGGAGGGACAGCAGGGGGAGGGAGAGAGCGAGAGCAAGACAGAGAGACAGAATAAGAGTGAGTGTGAGAGAGAGAGAGAGAGAGAGATGGATAGACTACAACCAGTAGAGACCAGGACAAAAGGCCAAATGTCTACACAGAGAGCGCCCCTCTTAACCACTGGCGCCAGAGATGGGTCAATTGTTATTAGCACCCACAGATGCCCCCCCCCCAACTTCAGCTGCAGCCAGGCAGCAAAGGTCCCCCTGCGGGAAGAGACCTTTGTCCCCTCTACATACACACACACACACACACACACACATTCCAGCAGGGTCAGGAAGCCCCACGGGACAAGCATGTGACCCATCCCTTCAGCCGTCCAGGCACTGGGGCAAAAAGCCAGAGCAGAGAGAGAGGGAGGGAGAGAGAGAGGGAGAGAGGGAGAGGGTGAGGGAGGGAGAGATAGAGAGAGAGAGCTGGGCCTTTTCCAAGGCAGGCACCTGTTTCCAGACGCAGAGGCGAGCCCGGCTGAATGGCAGGCGGCATCTTTGCAACTCAACAGGCGGGCGAGTTTTGAAAACAAGGTCAATGTTGGTGGTTTATTCATGTGGGTTCCGAGCTGGTGAAACCCGAAGGTTCTAGGCGGCTTGCAGAATGAGAGGAGGATTAAACTTAAAAGCCATCCCAACGAGATTTTCCCGTCCCAATTCTGCAAACTGTGCAAAAGCATATATCCACAATCGGGGTCAGAATTCCCACGGCTAAGCAAGGAGGTTATTCAGTGAGACATTTTTTGTTCACAGCTGTCAAGCAAATCCCTGCCGTTGTTGAATGAATCAGGTGGTCATAAAGTGAATTCTGCTTCTCCCTCTGACTTCGCTTGTCGGAGCGTTGCAAACAGAGATCAGGTGACCTTGGGAGGTTGCAAGCGTCACAAATGCTACATGCCGGCTGCCAGGTGCTCAAATTCTGATCTTATGATTGTGGGGATGCCACAAGTCTGAGGACTGCTTGTACGTCACTTTGAATGGTTTGAACGCTAGGCTCTGAATGGTTTTAAGCTGAGGACCACCTGTATTCTGCATCTCCCTGGCCTTTGAGGGGTCAGCAGCAAGCATCTCCTCCTGACCCAAAAGCAAAGAAAGTTGCTTCAGAAAGCTGAAATCCTGCCAGGGTCATTCCGGAAGATTTGCATGGGGGTGTGTGTGTGTAATTTTGAGGGTGAGACGTTGGTGCTGCCTTCACCTGAAAGCAGGGCAAGAAGCAAGGGATGGATGGAAACTGAGCAAGGAGAGAAGCAACCTGGAACTAAGGAGGAATTTCCCGATGAGAACAATGAACAATGAACCAGTAAACGGCTTGCCTTTAGAAGTTGTGACTGCTCCATTACTGAAGGTTTTTAAGAAGAGACTGGACAACCACTTGCTTGGAATGGTCTAGGCGGGTCTCCTGCCTGAGCAGGGGGTTGGGCTAGAAGACCTCTAATGACCCTCCCAACTCTTGTTATTCTGCTGCAGCAGCCATGCGTCTATCAGCTGCAAGTCCCCTCAATTTGAGACCCTGCAGGCATCTCCCCTTTCCAGCAGTTGGAGAAGGAAACCCCAGCCTGTCTCTCTCTCTCTCTCTCTCTCTCTCTCACACACACACACACACACACACACACACACAACACCCGTTGTCCCAACCCAAAGTGTCATCCTAACAAAGACAGTCTGTCCAGGCCAGTCAATGGCTGCAGGAGCCCAATTTGACAGTGACTCAGTGGACAGGTCCTTCCTCTAAATCTTCCTGAACGGGCAATCTGTCTTCGTTGCCTCCCACCTCCCTGCCATGGCGCCAGGCTCTGAATCCACTCAAGGACCACCTTCATTTGACAGCCGAGAAGGTCTCTAGGAAAATCAAACCAACAACTGTCACTAACTGTCCAGAACTGCAGCCAGACTGAAGCCTTTGGAGTAATAAAATAAAATATTTTCCAAAGGGGAGTGATGCTCGGAAAGAAGGACAATTGAAATCCATCAAAGACTTAGTACTCATCTTCTTCTATTCCTTTGGCTTTTGTTATTTATTTTGCATCTCAGGAAATCTTCTAAGCATGCTCAGGGGATGCTTGCTTTCCAATTAAAGGCAAAAGGAATAGCATAATGGTAAATTAACCAGCTCAATCTATAGCTTAGGCTGCACACTTCCTTTTTGCATAAAGGATTTCAACAGAATCAATTTTGGAGGATATTTCAACAGGTTTTCAGTTGCTTGAGCAATGTCTAAAAGCAGAGTCAAGAGATTTAAGAGTGAGCCTGGTTATCCCTATAAATTCCCAGAATTTTATGTGCAGCTGAGAAACTGAAATCTTACACATCGCTGCTTGCAAAGATTTCCTGCACTACATCTACTCATCACTTCTGGGCAGGCATGCAGGGAAAGGGGGGGCTGCAATGAAGGGAAACTTTCATGATGCCCCCCCTCCTTCTAGAAAACTTCCTGGGGTTTTTTTTTCTAACTCTATCCATTTCACATTTAGCCCCATCCAAAGTGGGAGGTGGCGCCTGAAATCTTTCCCAGAAATGGCTTATAAATGTTGTGTTGCTCTAAATAGAAGGAAGATGAGAAATTGTTTATTTAGTTGTTTTGTCTGGCTGGATCTATACAATGGGCAATCCTTTGAGGACAGTGTTTTTTCAAACTTGGCACTTTTAAGATGGGTGGACTTCAACTCCCAGAATTCCACAGCTAGCTGGAGTTCACCCATCTTAAAGGTGCCAAATTTGAAAGAAAAAACACTGCTTTAGGGCTTCAGACATAGAATTATCTGCTGGGGGGGGGGGGAGACAGACAGACAGCATCACTCTCCCTCCTCTTCTATTTTAAGGTAGAAATTCCAACCTCTGCAGAATTTTCATGTTCCAAAAGTGTTTTCTGGCACATTCATGACTCCATAGTTCTGGTTTCCTTGGTGTCCACAGCTACCCCATGAAGTCCATCTGAGCTTCCACCAAAGTCATGCCCCCCCCCTTACGTTCCACACTGGTGGGCCAGGGAAGGGTGTCCTCCCTGGTGGTCTGCTCAGCTTCCTTTGCACCGATTTGCAAGACTGCAGCCCTTAATGGGCTCGGTGGGTAAGTGTGCCCTGCCAGCGAGGGAGCAGATGGGCTGGAGTCTGCTCTGAAATGCAGAAATTAGCTTGGCTGCCAACCAGCGGAAACGCAGCCGCACCAACAGACCGGAGAACTCCACATTCTCCCCCTTCTCTCCATTTAATGACTTCAGTTTCCCACAAATTGTCCTGATGGAGATTGGAGCTCAAGAGGAAATCCCCACGCCTTCAGACCCTTTCGGAGGGGCTATTAAATCAAGGCCCACTTTGCTACAACGCCCCCCAAGACCCAACCATCAAGTGATCTCTTGATAAGTATAAAATATAAGCTTGCTTGTTTTTCCTTCCTGAAAAGAAAGAAGGAAGCAAACTGCAGAAAAATATAAAGTTTCCTTCCTTCCTTCCTTCCTTCCTTCCTTCCTTCCTTCCTTCCTTCCTTCTCTCCTGCCCTTTCCTTCCTTCTTCTTTCCCTTCCCTCCCTCCCTCCTCCCTTTCTCAACTAACTTCCTTCTTTCTTCCTTCCTGCCTGTCACCTCTTTTCCTTCCTTCCTCCATCCCTTCCATCTCTCCTTCCCTCTCTCCTTCCCTCCTTTCTCCCTTTCTCAACTAACTTCCTTCCTTCCTCCTCCCTCACCTCTTTACCTACCCACCCACCTACGCCCAGAAGCTGCAAATGGCAACATGCATTTTTCTTCTGAAAATTCCATGCCTTTTCTGACATGGAAGCCGTGCAACAGAATCACTTTTTACGAAGCAGGACCAGGCAGCTTTTGAGCAAGGGCCGAACCCCGCCTTGAAGCCTTTCACAGCAACTGAACCTTCTCACAGCATTTGACCTGGTGCTCTTGAGCTGCCAGTCACAACAGACAGCGCCTGTTATACAAAGACCTGCAATCAGCCAGGGGCAAGGCAGTGTTCTGGCCTCCTCATTTTCTTTTCAATCAGGTTTCCAGCTTTTAAGGACGCGAAAGCAAAGGAGAGTGAAACCAGATGGGCTCACACAAGGTTGGATGAATCCATGGCCCTCCTTGACCACCCTGTGGATCAATGAGGGTCCTCATCCACTCTCGGGCCCTGCACACAGTTGGAACAGCTCCTGGATAAACAGATCAATGCTTTGACCCCGCCTGTCCAGGAAAAAGCTGTGCTCCCGAATTATCGACCCAGACAAGAAACCAAAGTGCCACTGAGCTTTGCAGCTGCATGGACGGCATGGATTTGGTGAGCATCTCCCCCAAAGCTCCCCAACATCCGCCTTGCTTCGCTCGGCACCCACAAGATGGTTTGCGCAGCCTCGGGCCCCTCACCGGGCTCCAGATTCCTGTCAAGAGCCGCCTGTGGTGAGTCAGGCCAGAGCCGAACGGACCATTTTTCACGGGCCTTTCCTGAAACAGATGCCGAGCAGGCTGCCAAAATAAGCAGGAACTGCCGTTTGGCAGCCAGGCGATCTGTTAAAAGAGCAAAGGGCGGAGGAGGGACGGCCGGGCTGGGACACAACCCGTTGGCTTCTTCCCTCCCGGAAAGTTGCAAAGCGGGGGCCTTATTTGTTGGTGGAACAGGCGGCCACCGGACTTCCTAGCCCAGCCCTCCTCCGTTGGGCAGAGAGCCATGGGCTTCATGGTGCAAGCCAGTCCTTATCGGACCTTCCCACCCCCTTCCTTCTCCATGACAAATGCTGCAGGGAAACAGATGTGGACGTCTCCCGTTGATATTCGTGCGATGACAGGCAGGGTCTGCAAGACTTTGGGAGGGATCCTCTAGCACCACCTGTTCCCTGGCCTGGCACAGAACACACACACACACACACACACACACACACACAGAGAGAGAGAGAGAGAGAGAGAGAGAGAGAGAGAGAGAGAGAGAGAGCTCTATGAACTCATGACCTTCTACAGGGAGGGAAAGGAAAACTTAAAGCAAGAATCGCAGCAAAGAGTCGGGCGCTGATCCCACCTGGGCTTCAGAAAAAACAGCCCCCTCCCCTGCCTTGGAAACACACCTCGTCCTTGATTTAGGATGAAAACTGAGGGCCCAAAATTTCTGTTGCTAGGTAAGTGAGACAATTTTGCCCCATTTTACGACCTTTCTTGCCACAGTTGTTAAGTGAACCCGGCTTCCCCACTGACTTTGCTTGTCAGAAAGTCGGGACTCCGGGACACTGCAACCGTCATAACTATGAGTCAGTTGCCAAGTGTGTGAATTTGACCATGGGGATGCTGCTATGGTCGTGAGAAACGGTCATAAGCCAACCTAGAACTAAGGAGGGATTTCCTGACAGTGAGAACAATTAACCAGTGGAACAACCTGCCTCCAGAAGTTATGGAGACTCCATCGCTGGGGGCTTTTAAGAAGAGATTGGATTTGTCTGGAATGATACAAGTGAGTTGTATGGCTTAGGACCAGGTTACTTACAGGACCGCATACTGCCGCATAGTTCCCAGAGACCGGTGAGGTCCCACAGATTGGGCCTCCTTCAGGTCCCGTCGGCCAGACAATGTCGGCTGGCGGGCCCTCGGGGAAGGGCCTTTCCTGCGGTGGCTCCGACGTGGTGGAATCAACTTTCCCCCCCCCGAGATTCGAACTACTCCCACCTTGCCGGCCTTCAAGAAAACTATTAAAACTCTCCTGTTCCGGCAGGCCTGGGGTTGATGTCCCTGGGGGGGGGGGGCGGGATTCGATTGGGACATGCTGTGTGAATGTATTTATTTTTAATTGTTATACTTGTTGTTTTAATTTAGTACGCCGCCCTGAGTCCCTAGGAGTTGGGCGGCATATAAATTTTATTAATAAATAAATAAATAAATAAATACAGAGTCTCCTATGTCAGCAGGGGTTGGACTAGATGACCGCCAAGATCCTTTCCAACTGTATTATTCTGTTCAACCGCCTGTCTTGAGCATTTAGTACCGCTTGACGGTTTCTGACTTGCAGATGCAATCTGGAGTGGGGAATTCTTCAAAGCAGAAGAGCATCTTCAAGAAGCTTCCCCATCATCCTACTTCTCCATCATCCTACTCAATCGTGCCCTCAGAGGAGATCAGCTTCTGTCCAAGTTACTCCTGAGATGGCCTTCCTTTATGGCTGGCCATAATTCTTGAACTTTTCAACCTTGTTGCTCTCATAAAAGTTGCTATCTTAAAGGTCTCTAGGCAACAAATAAACACAAACAGAGGTGAAACATCTCTGGGTCAATCCACATGGCAGGGGCCATTCTTCAATTGACCTGGACCAAAGCCTTGCTGACAGACAAGAGTTTTTCACTATTATGGAAGGTGACCAGGATCAAGACTACGCCTGTCTCTGGGAAGAGCCTTGTAAAGAGTGGAGGCTACCACAGGGAAGGCAACTCTCTCTCCTTCTTTCTCTCTCTCTCTCTCTCAGTGTTATTTTTAAAGCATTGTCTGCTGTCATCAAAGCAGCCCTCTCTCTCTCTCTCTCTCTCTCTCTCTCTCTCTCTCTCTCTCTCTCTCTCTCTCTCTCTCTCTCTCTCTCTCTCTCTCTCTCTCTCGTCTAGACCAGCTAAGGATGCTGCTCAGAGCAATCAAACCACGACTCCTATGACCTCTTGTTTGCTTGCTTATGAGGGCAACCAGAATGAAACTGGTCAGATCCATCAAGGTTTGTCTTTGATGCTCCCTCGCCTTCACAGCTGAGCAAAACCATTTTCTTGCAAAAAAAAAAAAAAAAAAAAACCAGAAGGCAACTCTTAAAGCAGGGGTCTTCAAACTTGGCCCTTTTATGACTTGTGGACTTCAACTCCCAGAATTCCTGAGCCAGCACAGCTGTGCTGGCTCAGGAATTCTGGGAGTTGAAGTCCACAAGTCATAAAAGGGCCAGGTTTGAAGACCCCTGCCTTAACGCCTTTGCTGTAAAAGACCCAAACCACATGGAAGTGCTCTGCTCTCCGGCGATGAGGCAGAAAGCAACTTCTATGCACCTCCATCAAACCCTGGCCTGCAAACTATGACTCATGAGACTTGGCTGGGCAATTGCTCTGCAAGGGACCTCTGCCTTTTGCAGGATTCAAGTGGGACTCGCAAAGGGGGACCTGACTCCTTTTTTGGCTCCCTCCAGAAAGGATGCCCAGCACAGAGCTAGAAAGCAACGGGGGGGTGGGGGGGCGGAGGAGGGTCCAAAGGATTAGGATGCAAACCTAGAACAGCAGCCCTACTTAAAAACAAGCAAGTCTTGTCAACTTTGGGCGCTGATGCGCTTCCTGCGGTACGGATAACACGCTCCAGCCTTCTCACACACCTGGACAGAAATTCATTGGCTGAACCTGGATCTGGACATATGTCTTGGCTCAAAGGCCCCCAGCCTGGCACCTGCCCAAGTGCCAGGCAACCAGGCCCCATCAGAAGGCCAACCAGAAGCTTACCTTTTGGAGGGACAGCGACACAGTTGCAGGCAGAGCCAAAAGATCCCTGGCCACGGCCGATTTGCCTGCCAGCACCAGCATGGCGCACTCAGGGCAAGCGCCAATGGTCAGCCGCTTGCCATCATCCACCAGCAAGGTGCCCGGACCCCGGAAGGAGCCCAAGAAGACGGGCAGCCTGGCCACTGGCACCCCTCTTAATCCAAGGTGCCGTTTCTTCTCTTGTCGGCAGAAGAAGCAAGCAAAGGTGTCCACCTTGTACTGCCGAGACCAGGCACTGCTGGGGTGCTGGGCACTGCTTTGCTCATGCTGCAGCCACTGGGCCAGGAGGTCGTGGTAGCACAGCAGGCAGGTGGCCACGATCCCCGTGGCCTCGGCCGGCCTGGCCCGTGGAGCCGGCGGATAGACGGCCAAGAAAGGGAAAAAGGGCTCCTTTTCACCAAAGCGGCCGGCAGGAGGGTTGATGCTGACTTGGAACTCCTTGCCAGGGCTGAGCTGGGCACCGCAGATGTAACAGCTGGAGGCCAGGCCTGCCTGGGTCAACCTCGGGGTCCTGGCCGGGGCCTCGGCCTCCCCAACGGCGGCGAAGACCTGGTGGTATCTGCCCAGGAAGCTCTGCACGGAAGCAATGCATTCCTCGTTGCGGCAGGCCAGGTAGGTAGCCCACAAGTCCTGCAGCACCAGGTAGCAGCGGGAGCAGCTGCGCACCTGGCAGCGCTGGTCCGGCCCCTTGGCGCGGGGCGGGCAGGGCAGGTGGCTGAGGAAGGGGAAGTGCATGGCCACCTTGGAGCTGCCGTTGGGGGCCTTGGCGGAGACGGGGCGCCCGTCCTGGCTGCAGTCCTCCCCGCACAGGTAGCAGGCTTCCGGCGAGCGGGGCTGCGGGGCCCCGGGGGGCCCTTCCTCTCTGGCCGTCCCGGCCCTCCGAGGCTGGGCGGCCGCCCGGGGCAGCACGTAGAGCCGCTGCAGGACGGGCACGTCGGCGCCCTCGAAGCTGCGCCACTGCTGCGTGAGCGAGGCGTGGCAGGCGGGGCAGACCAGGGCGCTGCCCGCAGGGCTGAGCGGGAGGGCGCCGGGCGGCGGGCTGTGCAGCCAGAGGAAGGGGAAGAAGGGCGCCGTCGAGGCTTGCTCCTGCTTCTGCACGTGGAGGCGCTGCTGCGAGCCCGGCGTCAGGGGGGAGCCGCAGACGTAGCAGGCCAGCCCGGCCCCCCGCGCCGAGGCTCCCCCGCCGCCGCCGGGCGCCGTCCGGGGCTCCTCGTCGCTGGTGATGTTGATCTCGCTTTCCTCCGACGAGCAGCAGCCCGAGGGCGCCCGGGGCCACTCGCCCGCCGGCCCCTCGGCTCGCTGCGCTTCCAAGCCGGGCTGCGACCGTCCAAAGGCGTCCATGGCTGCGTTCCAAAGGAGACCCCCTCGTGCCCGGCGCCGCGCCGGCCGCTGCCGCTTCCTGCGAAGCTTCGGAGCCAGTGGCAGCCCGTTCCCCGGGTGAAAGGGGATCGCCGCCGCCTCTTCCGGGGGCGGCCGCAGCTGGCTTCCCCGGCGGGGCCTCTTCCGCTCCTCCGCGCGCCCGGCCTCGGGGCTGCCCGGCGCGGCGGGGAAGCGCGGCTCGGTCTCCGACAAGGTCTCGGCGTCCGACAGCGAGGAGAGCGAGGAGTCGTCGGGCGGCGCCGCTGCGGGCGATCCTCGGGGCCGCCGCCGCCGCCGCTGCTGGGAGGGAGGCTGGTCGGGGCTGCTGCCGGGGCGCCGCTCGTCGTCCGTGCCCAGCGCGTAGCCCGGGTTCCACTCCTGCGGCGCCCGGCGCAGCCCTCCCGCCGCCGCCGCCGCGGGGCCCTCGCACTGGTAGGGCCGCTTGAGCCAGTACATGCGCTTCTCCACCGGCGTCCGCGCCCGCTCGAAGGCGTCCCACTGCTCGGCCAGGAAGCAGCGGCAGACGGCGCAGACCAGGGCGCAGCCCTCGGCGCTCACCTCCCGCGCGCCGGGCGCCGGCTCCTGGTGCTGCAGGAAGGGGAAGAAGGGCTGGGGGCCGCGCGGCGCCCGCACTTGCAGCCGCCGCTCCTTGCCCCGGCTGATCCCGCCACCGCAGATGAAGCAGCAGAGCGCCGCGGCGGAGGAGGGGCAGGCGGCGGCGGCGGCCGGGGACGCGGGCGCGGGCGGGCAGCAGCGGCTCCTCGCCGCCGCCGCCGCCGCCGCCCCCGCGCACTCGTCCCCGGACGCGACCGCGGCCATCAGCCGCTGCTTGCGGGAGATCGGCGCCTCCTTCCGCGGAGAAGCGCTCATCTTGCCCCGGAGGAGCCGCGGCGGCTGCGGCGGCGGCTGCGGCTGGAAGAGGCTCCCCCCGGCCGGCCGCTCATCTTGCAGGCGCCGGGCGGCCGGAGCGGTCGGGGCGGGGAGTTGGCGGCGCTCCGCGGACTCCCAGCTGCAGCCTCCCCGCCGCCGTTGCTGCCGCTGCTCCGCCGGCGCTGGGGAGGCGGCTCCGGGGCTGGCGCGGGCTGCCCTGCTGCGGCCCAAGGCGGGGGCCGCTCGCCAGCCGCGGCCGCTCTAGCGTTCCCTTCGCCCGGGCGGAGGAGCCGCCGCCGCCGCCGCCCGTGCAAAGTTTGGCTGCGAACTCGGAAGCGCCATCGCGCCGGCTGGCTGGTTGGCCGCTGCCTGGCCCCCTCCGTCCCGCCCTCCCTCCCGGAGGAGGGTCTCCGCACCACCAGCCGCGCTTCCCCAGCCAGCCAAGCCCCGCGCCCGCCGGAGCCGGCTCCTCGCTCCCCCCCCCGCCGACTTTGCAGGAGGTGGGGAGCGTCGGGCCGCCCGCCAAGGCCAGGAGGGACGCCGCCGCTGCCCCCCCCCCGCCGCCGCCGCTGCGCCTCCTTGACGCCGAGAGGAAATGCCCCGGGGGAGGCGGGGGGCTGCCCTTGGACCCGCCGCGGAGCCCGGCCCTCTCCTCCCGAGAAGCCGCCTGGAAGGGCCGGGGAGAACTCGGGCTGATTGAGAAGGGGCAAGCGGAGCAGACCGGGCCAAGGGTAGAAAACGGGGGCTGGCGGACTGACGCGGGGGGGGGGCGGGAGGGGACATGAAGGTCACCCCACCTGGAAGGCCATCGCAAAGTGCACCAGAAGCCCCAGCTGGAAGCAAACCCAATCCGGCCAAGTAGCCTATTTGGGGGAGAGGGCTTTCTTCCCTTTGGGGGTTGACTGCCCATCAGAGGGAGAGGGGCTGCAAAGCTCCCCTTCCGAAGCCCTTACCCCAGGGACCCCCGACACCAGTGACCCTCAAAGTTACCAGGCGCTCAAAGTTCACCCAGAAGGAAAGTAGCCTAAACTGAAGCTGCCCTGCTCTAAATTTAGCTCCCAGAGTCTCCTGGGATAAGGACCCAACATCCCTCAAAACTGGGACTCTTTCCTGCACAAGAAAAAGTGCTCAGTATCCTTGGATCTCGGTGCCATACAGAAGCCCCCCTGCTGCCAAGCTGGGACCCTTCCCACGGCTGCAGCTTGCAGCTCCCAAATTCCCAGGCAACAGCGTCTCTCAGCTGGCAGGGAATCCTGGGATCTGCATGTCTGGCAAGAGAAGCCCTGGGATAGGATAGGATAGGATTAGGATAGGATAGGATGGGATGGGATGGGATAGAGTAGGATACAATACAATACAATACACTGCAATGCAATACGATACAATTCTTTACTGGCCAAGCGTGATGGGACACACAAGGTTTTGACGGCCTGTCAATCCCACCCCAACCAGTGGCAGAGTCCCATGGTCCTGGGCTGGGGAGAGGCATCTCCCAGGCAAGACAGGTAGGTGGGCTGCTGGAGACTTGGGCAGGCCAACCATGTGGTACCCTGCTGCTAGGAAAGCCCCCCACCCACCCCTATATGTTGAAGGGTTGAGTCAAAAGGCCAGCAGGAATGGCTACCAGGGGCTGGCTTTGGTTCGCCATCTGGGGAGCAGAGATCTCCAAAGGCAATGACCCCCCTGCCCCGCCTGGCTGAGGAGCTTTCCCACACGCGCCACCCACCCACCCACATCCAGAGCTCTCGGCTTCCCCAGTGGTGATACAAGCTGTGCTGCTCCCAACAGCTGCGCTGCATTTTGCACATGGGGGAAATGTCATCTCTCCTGGTTCTGAAAGCGTGACGTTCTCCATAGCTGGCTGCGGGATCGAGCAGATTGTGTGACCTCATCCCTGAAGACCAAAGCTCTGATCCACCAGGGATCCCCTGCTCTACAGGTGGCCCAAGTCTGGACGGAGGGACCAGGCGGGGCAGCAAATGTTTGGGGAGCAGCTGAAATGGAGGCAGGAGGGTCTCTCAAGCAGTTGGAGAATAAAAAAGGTGTTCCGTGTTAGAATCGAGTTATGGGCTTCAAGGCATCTCAAAGCCAGAAGAGGGCTGGATAGGAGACCAAGCAGCAACCAAGGGCTTTTTAAGGTGGTTTATTCTGTGCAAGATTTGCTGGGGATCAAAGCCTTGGCAATTAAGCCCTGCATTCCTTCCCTGGGCCCTTTTAAAGCTGCAGCAGGCATGGCTCCTTTAAAAAGAAAAAGGAAAAAGCTTCACATGGGATCTTAGATGTGCTTTGTGAGACTTGTGTGCAGAAAGAACGAGAAATGACTCAGGCTTTGAATTCCAACAGCAGCACAAAGTTGCCTAAAGACCCACGTGGTGTAAGCCGTGCCAAGGAATCCCACCCACATTTCTCAATCTTGGCAATGTTAGGATGTGTGCACTTCAACTCCCAGAATCCCCCAGCCATCACGGGCCTTGCTTCTGAGCCTTGCCATTAGTTCTGCCTTTCGGGATAACCAAAGGTGCTGCAACATTTTTTCCCTTCAAGTTGTCACTATAATCCAGTGGTTCTCAACCTTTTTAATGCCATGAGCCCCCAACCAGTCATAAGTCGAGGACTACCCAACCGGCTGTAAGTCGAGGACTACCCAACTGTTCGTAAGTCAAGGACTTTCCCTGCCCGGGAGCACCATGCATGTGTGGTGCCGCCCCCTGCACCGGCCGAGGCGCAGCTGATAAGGGGCAGAGACGGCGCAGGCGCCAGCAACCCTCCCTGCGCCCGCCAGCCTCCCACCTCCTACCCCTGGCCCTCTTTTACTTACATTTTTAGTAGTTGCTCAGCAGGGAGGGATGGAAACTTCCAGACAGCTCGCCTTCGCTGCAGACAACTTGCAGCACCGTTTGCAGAATGGGACTTTTGGCGGGCTCAGCAGGGCAATTCCTATTGGCTTTGGAAAGCCAATAGAATTAGACTCTATTCAAGAGAATCTATTCTATTGGCTTTCAAAAGCCAGTAGAATAAAAGGGAGTGGCACAGCTAAGGAAAAGGGGGAAAAAATGGCGGACTGCGTTGTTTGACGACCCCCGTGAAATGGTCGTTCGACCCCAAATGGGGTCCCGACCCACAGGTTGAGAACCACTGCTATAATCTATGCACTACTAAAACTCTGTCTATTTGTCTATCTGCAGCCTTCAATTGGGTGAAATAGCGCATCCGAGGCCAACCGTGTTTGAATCCACCTTCCACAAACGGGCTAACTTAAAGAATCCCTCCAAAATCCAGGACCCCTGGCTCCCTTGGGATTGAAATTTGGCAAAGTCAGCCATAGTCACATGTTTGTCATTTCCAACGTCCCCTGCCAGCTTCCCACAAGGAAAGTCAGTGGAGAAGACAGCAGGAAGTCGGAAATCAATCCCCACTGCTTATTTGCCTGTCTGTGGTCTCTCTGTTTCTCTGTTTAGGTAAGGAAATATGTCTGGAACAATGACTCCATGGGTCACAAATTGTCTGCTTATTACTAATATTGAAGTTAAGGCAAATTTTTGGCTCTGAGTTCATGGAAAGCTTGCATTTCTTTTGCTAATATTGTACATGCTGGTGAAAAGCAGCTATATATTCTCCTTCAGCCAGGTCATGGGCCCTTGATTGCAGCTCTGAGCCACTCTGCCACCTACCAGATGTTTCAGACTACAATTCCCATAATCTCCACCGCTGGCCTTGCTGCCTAAAGCTCATGGAAGGGACAGCCAGGTCCTTGAACCCAAACCCTTCCCTTCGGACCCAACACCCGTGCTGAAGGCAAAAAGTCAGTCTCACGGTCTGCGCCTGACCAACAGTTGGAATAACAAGCCAGCATCCGAGAGGCTGCACTGACACAGATCCCGTCTGCAAGAGCCGGAGCAGAGAGGCAGCGGCCTCCAGAAAGGAAGCCAAGTGCTCCCCAAAGGGCACCTTTCAGTCGGGCAAAAAGTCAGCCTCGAGGTCGCCCATTAATATTTATCGAGGCCGAAAGCTGAGCCAGCCGGGAGGGGGAAAATAACAGCAAACAGGTGCTGACATTTGCAGAGAGCAAGCGAGGGAGCAGAAGGGCAACAGCAAGCACAGGTGGTGCCGCTCGGCCACGGAAAGCAGGCCGGGCCAAAAGGACATTCTCTCCAGGCCCAGTCAGAGGCTAATTTTACCCCAAGCAAAGCCGCGGGTTGTTCCCGCTTCCAAACAACAGCCTGAGATCCAGCCAGAGGAGTGGCTGCTGGAGACAGCTGAGTTGCAGACACAGGCTGACTCGGTCCTTCCTCTCCAAAAGGGATCAGGAGGAAGCCACCATCTGTGAGGGATCACGTGGGGATGGTAATTTATTTATTTATGAGACTTATATACCGCTTTAAGTGCAAGCAGTCTCTAAGCGGTATACACCAGTAAGCAATAGCAATGTGTGTGTGTATATATATATATATATATATATATATATTTACATTTCCCCCAACAATCTGGGTCCTCATTTTACCTACCCCGGAAGGATGGAAGGCTGAGTCAACCTTGAGCCGGTGAGATTTGAACTGCTGACCTGCTGAACACAGTCAGCTAAAGTGGCCTGCAGTACTGCACCCTAACTGCTGCGCCACCTCGGCTCATCTCGAGTTTTAAAACAAACAAACAAACACAGAAGGGATCATGAGCTGCATTTGTTACCTGGCTCTGGAGGAAGATATTAGACTGATAAGAAAGGTGATAAGAAGGACAGAGAAAAAAAATTTTTAACAGGGTTTTTATTTATTTGCATTTTATTCACAGATCGTCCTTAACTTACGACTCAATTGAGCCCAAAGTTTTGTTAAGTGAATTTTGTTAAGATATTTGTTCAGTGAATTTTGCTCCATTTTATGACCTTTCTTGCCACAGTTGTAAGTAAATCGCTGCGGTTGTTAAGTTAGTAATGCGGTTGTTAAGTGAATCTGGCTTCCCCCAATGACTTCGCTTGTCAGAAGGACACAAAAGGGATCACGTGACTCCTGAAGACTGCCATCGTCATGAATATGAGTCAGTAGCCAAGCGTCCGAATTTGGTTCAAATGACCACAGGAAGGCTGCAATGGTCATAAGTGTGAAAAACGGTCAAAAGTCACTTTTTTCGGAGCCGCTGTAACTTGGAATGGTCACTAAACAAATGGCTGTAAGTCAAGGACTATCTGTATTCCTTTTTATCAAGTAGTGTATTTCAGGGTTTGAAATAGCATCTCCAAATTTTGCAAATTATGGTGGACCAGGACTTCGTTCTTTTGCTGGCCTCTGTGAACCCCTGAGAATGCAGAGTAATTTCAGCATCAGCATCAGCAAGAGCACTTATATTCCACTTCATAGTGCTTTTACAGCCCTCTCTAAGCGGTTTACAGAGCCAGCCTGTTGCCCCCAACAATCTGGGTCCTCATTTTACCGACCTCGGAAGGATGGAAGGCTGAGTCAACCTTGAGCTGGTCAGGATCGAACTCCTGGCAGTTGGCAGAATTAGCCTGCCATACTGCATTCTAACCACTGTGCCACCACGGCTCTTAGTAGCTCTGGTCGCTGTGACAGTCTTCTTGTTTGTTGTGTTGACTTCTGGGTCACCCCTGGAAGGGCCACAGATAATCCTTGACTTGTGACTGGTTGGTTTGCAGCTCCTCAAAGTTACAATGGACTCCCCCCCCCCCAAAGGTACTTATGACCCTGTTCCCAAGTTTTGACAGCTGTGTCCCTCACAATCATGTGACCGTGTTAGGCACTCAGCAATAGGCCCACATTCAGTATACTACCATTGCATGACCCCATTTTAAGTTTTTGCTGACAAGTGGCATTTATTATTTCTTTTTGGCAAAAAAAAAGGCCCATTGCAGGCAAAGATCATAAAATGAGTTGGTCATGCAATGATCCGCTTTACGACCATCATGACTTAACGACTGTAATGGGCAGGTCTAGGTCTATGGTCATTCCATCTTTTAGTTTCCCAGTTTCCCCAAAAATGGCACAGAGATTTTCTTTAAAAAGTTTTCACTGCCTGTCAATTGGTCTTTTGGGCCTGCTGCAAATGACCTGCATGAGCAGAAAACAGATGCAGCCTTTACTGAAGGAACCTTCTGTGACTTCTGGAGAACAGCAACCTGGAAGGGCAGGGTGAATACCTTGTTTTGAGAACATCAGAGGTGCGGGCTTGAGATAAGAAGACCTGGTCTTCGTCCAGCTGGTAAGAACAGGGAGAGAAAGCCCAGGCCAACACTGGAAGTTTGCAAGTGACTGTAAGCTCTTTCTCCTGTGCTTGAGAGGCATGTTTGACTCCCGGGAGGAATGTGAAGTCTTGGCATCAGCCCAAAACGGCCACTTGGAGGAAACCTTTGTGAAAAGTTCAGAAAAAGGAGCTGAGAAGTGGACAGGAAGACCACAGGTCAGCTTGCAGCTGGGGCCGCTGACTTGGCATTGTGCCTGCACAGACAGGAGCCAGGCAACGGCCTCTGTGTAGCGCAAGGTTGTGGCAGCTTTAGCATCAAGTCCTGGGGTCCGAGTGCTGCGTCAAAGAAGTGAATGAGGGTGACTCTTTTTTGAAAACAAAAAATTGTCTCCCAAACAGTAAGAGAAAAAAACATTAAATGGGTGTAACATCTTGAGTTGCTCCATTAATCAATCAATCAATCAATCAGAACAGAGCTGGAGGTCTTCTAATCCAACCTCCTGCTCAAGCAGGAGATCGTCTACCATTTCAGACAAATGGTTGTCCAATCTCTCCTTAAAAACCTCCAGTGTTGAAGCACCCACAAATTCTCAAGGCAAGCTGTTCCACTGGTTAATTATCCTCACTGTTAAGAAGTTTCTCCTTAGTTCCAGGTTGCTTCTCTCCTGGATGAGTTTCCATCCGTTGCTTCTTGTCCTGCCCTCTGGTGCGTTAGAGAATAGCTTGACCCCCTCCTCTTTGGGGCAGCCCCTCAAATACTGGAACACTGCTGTCATGTCCCCCGTAGTCCTCCTTTTCTCTAGACTGGCCATACCCAGTTCCCTCAACTTCATATGTTTTAGTCTCCATTAAGATCCGTCAGGACTCATTATGGGATTGGGGGTAGAATCCAACTTCCCTTATTGACTTTGCTTGTGGGAATCCAGCTGCGAAGTTCGCAGATTGGGATCGGGTGACCCCTGGATGCTGCAATTGGTCTCAGGACCTGTCTGTTGCCAAGCGACTGAATTTGATTCCTGTAACTCTGGGGAATGTTGCAGTGGTCCTAAGTGTGAGGACCGCTCTTAAGTCCCTTTTTTTAGTGCTGTTGTAATTGTTCAGAAAGGACCAGGCAAGAGTGAAATCGTGCGGGACGCTTGCAGTTCGTGGCTCAGTTGGCACTCACAGAAAGCAAAAAATAATGAACATTAAGAAAGGAAATTAGAAATCCTTCCAGCCTTAGCAATTTCCCTCCCTGGCGGTAGCTGTAGAGTGAGAATTTTGTCCAAGAGTTTTTTGGCACGGTCCTGAAAGAATTGGTGGAAGTTTTTACTGGGAAAATGTTGGCCGAGGTCTCCCTCAAAGTCAGCCAAGCTTTACTCATGGAAGAAGAAGTCCAAAAATCAGAACACCCCCAAGATTGGAAAAGATAACCTCCAAAAATACGAGGGTTGGGGGGGTGGGAGGAATGTTTTCCAACCTTCCCCTGCAACCTTGGGATTCCTTCTTCTTGGAAACAACATCATAGGAGGAGTGGAGAGGATGTGAGATACAACTTGGTGGGACTGAAGTTTATTTGGCTCGCTCTGTATCCACAGGCCTGTGAGGATGGGGACTCTTTGCCTCTCCTTTTCCAAACTGGTCCAAGAAATGCAGAGTTGGAGCCGTTGATTGATGGGGATTGGGTGAACTGCTCTGATGTCACTGAAAGGCCAGCCAATCAGAGGACCTTTTAGGCCGCAAGAGCTAGGAAAGGAGAAGACAAGATTTTCAAGCAGAGTTTCTCAACTTTTACAACTTTAAGATGGGTGGACTTCAACTCCCAGGATTCCCCCGCCAGCTGGCGGGGGAATCCTGGGAATTGAAGTCCACCCATCTTAAAGTTGTAAAAGTTGAGAAACACTGCCCAAGAAGGGGAAAGCAAGACATGGGGGGAAAAACTGACTGATGCCTGGGAAACCAGGATCAAGAGATGGCAGAGAGGGGAAAGATGACTTCTTCAAGTTCAGCTCAGCTTTTGATGAGTCTAAGCTCAATTATTCACAACCGTCTCGCTTAGCAGCGGAAACTTTGAGTTCAGTTGTGCTCGTAAGTTGAGGATTACCTGTCGGTTGTGCTGATGTGCCACTGAGAAGCACAGCCCTGGAGCCGACACTTCACTGGTGGGAATTGTGTGGACGGCGTTTCCAGCAAGTCTTGGGGCATTATCAGGATGGAAGGGGTCTCCAGGTTTTTCCCCCACCCCCCAAAAAATTCTATGTCAGCTCAGCTTTGTTCTTCCCACACTTCAGTGACATGAAAACAAACCCGGAGATGAGTTTATTTGAAAGGGTTTCTCTCTCTCTCTTTTTTTTTTTTCCTTGCCTGGCAGTTGGCAGCCGGCCACTGGGAAGAAGGGGGAGAGGAGAGGGGGGAGAACTGGGGGGGGGAGTTTGTGCATCTCTAAAGCTCCCACTACAAATCAGCTCCCAGCCTTCCCTTCCTGCCCCAACCTGCCGGAGTCTGCTGCTGTTCTTGGCAGCCAGCCCCAGGAAGAAGGATCACCCCCCCCCCAGCACACACCCCCATGTCCCAGCGGCTGGGAAAGGCTGATGCGATGACACCCTCCAACATCCTTCAAGGTCGGGAGAGGGAAGTTGGAGAACAGCAGGCAACTGTTCAGAGAAATCTCCCTGGCTCTGCCTTGCTGCTCTTCGCCTCTCCGGGCCGGCTCTTCGAAGGCCCAGTTGCAGCCCACCGCCTTCCCCCTTTGCCCCCGACCGCCATACGAGGCCCCTGGCTGCCGGACGGCCTGGCCCAGGAGCCCAAGCTGGCGAGGGCTCTGCTCCCATGGAGGTACCCAGCACTCTGTTTTCAAGGAAAGGGAACCCTCTCCAGGAAAGGGACAAGGCTACCCCCTTAGGCTGCTGAGAGTGTTTCCGTAAAAGTTCTGTTATTTTTGCAATGTGGACCCCCTGCCCCGAATCTTGTCTGCCAGCATTTCCCACCCTGGGAGGGAGGAAGGAAGGAAGGAAGGAAGGAAGGAAGGAAGGAAGGAAGGAAGGAAGGAAGGAAGAAAGGAGGTTGAAAGTGGGAGGGAGGGAGGGCGGGAGGAAGGAGGAAGGAAGGAAGGAAGGAAGGAAGGAGGAAGGAAGGAAGGAAGAAGAAGGAAGGAGATTGGAAATGGGAGGAGGGAGGGAGGGAGGGAGGGAGGGAGGGAGGGAGGAAGGAAGGAAGGAAGGAAGGAGGAAGGAGAGGTGGAAATGGGAGGAAGGGAGAGGGAGGGAGGAAGGAAGGGGAGGGAGAGAAAGTTTGAAATGGGAGGGAGGGAGAGGGAGGAGGAGGAGAGGTTGGGAAAAAAGGAGGAAGGAGAGGGGGAGGGAGGGAGAAGGAAGGAAGGAGGAGGAGAGGGTTTGAAATGGGAGGAAGGGAGAGGGAGGGAGGGAGGAGGAAGGAGGAGAGGTGGAATATGGAGGAGGGAGAGGGAGGGAGGAAGGAAAGGGAGGGAGGTTAAATGGGGAGGGAGGGAGAGGGAGGGAGAAGAGAGGTTGGAATGGGAAAGGGAGAGGGAGGGAGGGAGGAAGGAAGGAGAAGGAGAGAGGTTTTGAAATGGGAGGAAGGGAGAGGGAGGGAGGGAGGAAGGAAGGAAAGAGAGAGGTTGGATATGGGAGGGAGAGGGAGGGAGGAAGGAAGGAAGGAAGGAAGGAAGGAGAGGTTGGAAATGGGAGGAAGGGAGAGGGAGGGAGGAAGGAAGGGAGGGAGGTTGGAAATGGGAGGGAGCGAGAGGGAGGGAGGAAGGAGAGGTGAAATGGGAGGAAGGGAGAGGGAGGGAGAGGAAGGAAGGAAGGAGGAGGTTTGAAAGGAGAGGAAGGGAGAGGAGGGAGGGAGGAGGAAGAAGGGAGAGTTGGATATGGGGAGGGAGGGAGGGAGAAGGAAGGAAGGAAGAAGGAAGGAAGGAAGGAAGGAAGAAGGAGAGGTTGGAAATGGGAGGGAGGGAGAGGGGGGGAGGGAGGGAGGAAGGAAGGAAGGAGAGAGGTTTGAAATGGGAGGAAGGGAGAGGGAGGGAGGAGGGGAGGGAGGAAGGAAGGAAGGAAGGAAGGAAGGAAGGAAGGAAGGAAGGAAGGAAGGAAGGAGAGAGGTTGGAAATGGGAGGAAGGGAGAGGGAGGGAGGGAGGGAGGAAGGAAGGAAGGAAGGAAGGAAGGAAGGAAGGAAGGAAGGAAGGAAGGAAGGAAGCCAGACACGTAGACAAGAAAGCACTGATAGCACAAACACACCCTGATGCTGCTGCAAGTGACAACTCCTTTTCCCAATCAGCTGATCCTCCTCAAGAAATGTTGGACTACAACTCCCATCACCCAAAAGAGCTTCCTTCTGGGAGACCTGGTCTGAAAGCCTCGGGAAGGGCTCACACTATCAGCCTGGCTTCTCACTCCTTGAGAAGTGCCCGTCCTTGCCACTGGGCAGCTCTGCACACCAGCAGAAGACCACCCTGGAAGCTGTCCGAGACCAAGCAAAGCAGGAAAGAGATCCCCGGGGTTCCTTTTGAGTCCCCAGGCCAGATTATCTGGCCATCGACCAGAGCAGCTACGCATCTTCTCCCTGGGCGCTTCTGCAGAATCTTCTTAAGAACAGCATCACAAGACATTGTGTTTCCTTTCGAGTCACGGATCAAACGAGAGAAGCCAAAGAATGAATTCTGCCCACAATTTCCCTCCAGGGAACAAGTTCTTGTAAAGTAGCTGCCAGTCATCTCCTACCCAACATCTTGCGGTCCTGGCCAGGCCAGCTGGACGCTTCCTCTACAAACCCCAAATCTGCTTTCCATCACAACTGACTCCTGCAATTTCTTTGTTGAGCTGTATTAGGATCCGCTTCCAAGGGAATAAATCCCTCCGACTGCTGGAGAACATATTCTGAGGGTGGTGCCTACATTAATTGCCCCAAGGCCTCTATCCCAGGCTTGGCCCAGGTCCCATCTCCAGTCCCCGAGACCTTGTCAAAGAAGACTTCTGAGCCACCATCTGAAGAAGAGCGAGGTTCAGTACAGAGGGCTAAAAATAGGGCTACCCTAATCGTGCTTTGCACAGCCATGGATCAGAGGAATAAATAACTTTGCCTGCCCTGAATATAAGCCGTTTGATACCTGACAAAATCTGCAGATGACATTTGATTTTGCGTTTGCTACACAACATTAGTAGAAAAGGAGCTAATTTGGGGGTGGGTGGGGGAAAAATGTCAACACTGAAATTCCATATCCGTAAGGAAGGCGGTGGGTGGTCTCGCTTATTACACAGAGCTACGATCTTTTAAAACCATGCTCGGCAGAATGAGCCATAACAATCTGGGGTGCACAGAAAGCCGAGTCATAATGGTTTACACACCACACTAACTCAAGGTAAACCTCCTTTTGACTTACTCAGCTGTGCTAAGAAAGCTCTCTCCATACATACCAGTAGCCACAGCTGGTGATGGAGTCAACATTAGTTTTGCTACACTGTTCCATATCCTATATTGGGGGTTCAAGGAGAACCTTGTAGAGGTTAAGCTACCACAGAATACAGTCACAGATGTGTTCCCAAGACAGCAAACCAATCCTTTGCTTTGGGTAATGTTTCTGCTGAACTCAGGTTGCTGTTTTGACAGTGACACAGAAATAAACTATTTCCAGGATTTCTCTTGGTTTCCCAGTCTAGCTACCATGTTGGTATTTCTTTCTCCCATCCATTTCCAAACCCTTCCTGATCCTGCTTAGCTTCCAAGCCTAAACAGTTGCTGTTCCTTGTCAAGGGTACCCTTTGGAATAATTGCCACCGAATTTACACCTTCAAGGTAAGCAGAGCAATATTTACATAGCTTGATATATTCTATTTTCTGGTCCCTTTGTAATAAACTCCTGCAGATGTGTGGCTTAAGACATAAAAATGTACACATCGTAAAATTGCAATATTAAATAATTAAGATGAACACCCCAACGTAGTTTACAAATGGAATTCTAGGAAACATCTTAGACAGAACAGCTGGGTAGCTGGACCTACCAAACTATTATTATTTTTAATCAATCAGCTGTCAAGATCTGCAACAATCAGTAAGTCATTTCATCAGAGGAAAATAAAGAGCCGTATGATGCTTCACAGCCAACCCACCCTAGGACAACTTTGAATGTCCATGTAAAATATGGATTTGTTTGAAAGAACAATCTTTCTGGCCAATAATGGCCAAGGAACAAATACATACGTGCAACTGGACACTGCAGGAGGAGGGATGTGTTAGTCTACAGGGCCAGAACATGAGAAATCTGGCACCTCCTTTTCCAACTAACACATTTTATTCCAAGCAGGAGCTATCAGACTGTTCCAGGATTTATTTATTTTTTGATACAGAATCTAAAACTTTTCCAAACCAGAAGCTGGGATTGACCAAGGTAAGAAAGAACAAGCAGAGATTGTTAACTGTTGTGTCACCAAGGGAAAGACAGATCTGCTGGCAGCAAATAAATATATATTAAATGCTGTTTTGTAGCCTACATTGCCCTCATCTGGTGTCACGGGATCCGTCAGAACCAAGAACCATCTCGGGTCATCTCCAACTTGGCCCCTGTGGAGACTTTCACAGTCAGTAAAAGAAAATTGTGCTTCACCAGTCTAAGAGGCCCAAGGAAGACACACTTGGAAGCGCATAGTTGGGTGTGCTTGGCCTGCAGTTGAGGTCCCTCCCCCCAACACACCCACAGTGCTCACTTCGGTTGACAATTCTTGCTACTCCCATGGAGACACAAACTTCAGTTGGAAGGAAACTCCGCCTCTCCCCTCCTCTCCTTGCCGAGAAGGATAAAAGGGGATAAAAATCAACACAATCCCTGCCAAAAGATGTGAAGCCCTGCCAATTCCCCCACCCCCGCCCTGCCCGCGCTGGGGGTGGATGCCGTAATGCAGAACAGCACCTATCCTTTGATGGCTAGTCAAACAGCTTTACAGCCCCGGGGCTGAGCAGCCTTTGGAAGAATCTGTCCCCATGACTGATGGATGCCATTCCAGGGTGCCTAAAAGTTGCTTTCTGTCCCACTGCCCAGGCCCTAAGTTAAGCCATCTGCAATCTGTCAAAACCGGAGAACTTTAATAGAAAGCATGAAAGGGAAGAACGCGGAGCAGCAGAAAAGTGGTCGAGGGTGGACCCACTTTTCTGCTTGCCCTACGAAACAACAAAGGTTGCTTTTGCTGTGCCAAGAGCAATGGTGGTAGCCTTGAAGCCTTGTCCTCCCACCCACCCCCGTCCCAAAAGCCCCCCCCCAATCCATCAGTCTCAAAATTAAACACATAGATATTTGGATGAAATGAGCAGCCCCCCCCCCCAACCGCAGTTCCAACTCCATTGCCCAAGAGAGCATTCAACCAGCAAGGAATCTCCATCAGTTCAGGATTTCCCATTTGGTCTTAATTTGTGTCAAAAATGAACATCTTCTTAATAACCCTAGAGTTGGTTATAAGGTGGGCGGCTATATAAATGTAATACATAAAATTTAGTCCCTGCGACAAATTGGGTCAGAATGCTTGCTGAAATTCACTCCAAATGAGTGTTTTTTAACTTTAAGACAAATGGACTTCAACACTCAGGATTCTTTCTCAGCCTGGCTGAGGAATTCTGGAGTTGAAGTCTACACACAAATTGAATTTCCGGGAGTTAAAGGTGAGAAACCCTTCGCCCAAGGAAAGGCAAAAGTGAACATGAGCAAGGAAACGTTACTTCTGCATCACTGATAAATGACTGCAAGGTAGGTTCTATAATAATAATAATAAAGTTGGAAGGGACCTTGGAGGTCATCTAGTCCAACCCCCTGCTCAGGCAGGAAACCCTATTCCATTTCAGACAAATAGCTGTCCAGTCTCTTCTTAAAAACTTCCAGTATTGAAGCATTCACCGCTTCTGGAGGCAGGTTGCTCCACTGGTTAATTGTTCTAACTGTCAGGAAATTCCTCCTTAGTTCTAGGTTGTTTCTCTCCTTGATTAGTTTCCATCCGTTGATTCTTGTCCTGCCTTCAAGCGCTTTGGAGAAGAGCTTGACTCCCTCTTCTTTGTAGCAGCCCCTGAGATACTGGAACAATGCTATCCTGTCCCCCCTCATCCTTCTCTTCATTAAACTAGACATACCCAATTCCAACAACCGTTCCTTATATGTTTTAGCCTCCAGTCCCCTAATCATCTTTGCTGCTCTTCTCTGTACTCTTTCTAGAGTCTCAACATCTTTTTTACATCGTGGTGTCCAAAACTGGATGCAGTATTCCAAGTGTGGCCTTACCAAGGCCTTGTAAAGTGGTATTAACACTTCACGTGATCTTGATTCTATCCCTCTGTTAATGTAACTTAGCACTGTGTTGGCCTTTTTGGCAGCTGCAGCACACGGCTGGCTCGTATTTAAGTGATTGTCCACTAGGACTCCAAGATCCCTCTCACAGTTGCTACTATTGAGCAAGGTATCCCCTACTATATCTGTACATTTGGTTTTTCTTGCCTAAATGTAGAATCTTACTTTTTTCATCATTGAATTTCATTTTGTTAGATAGTGCCCAGTGTTCAAGTCTGTCCAGTGTTCCAGTTTGTTCAGATCCTCTTGTAGATCTGGCATTCTCTAAGATAGGGCCCTCACCCTGAGAGATTATTTAGCCCATTTGAAATTCCTGGCATGATTATGCTGGCAATCGGACAGTCCTTCATGTGATCCCCTGTTTTTCCCTGGGCAATTTACGATGCAAAGAGGGAACTTCCTGCTTATCTGTAATCTTGTAGGAAAAGGGGCACGCTTGCCAGGCTGAGCCAATGCAGAATTCGCAGGCTTCTGTCTCTTGCTATACTGTCCAGAGATCTGCTTTGTTTATTTATTTGTTTGTTGGATTTGTTTGGTGCCTGTCTTGTAAGGAACAATTCTGGGCAGCTGGTTTCCAGTTCAGGAACCACAGGCTGCGATTTCCAGGGTGGCCAAACATTTCGAGTCCATTTTCTTGGAAGCCCTCCCTTCAAAATTCTTCTGGTTCAACTTCTTCAAAGTTTAAATTACCCTCATATTTCTTGCTCAGCTTCTGAGCCCATCAACATAACTGTGGCCAGATGAGTTATAGGGCCTTCTCCAGGAAAGGGATCCCCTTCCTTGCAAAACAAACAAACAAACAAGCCCAGGACATCAGCCCTGGAAAGTTGGGTAGCTTCAAAGCAAGCGTTTTTTTTTCAGAGGCGTCTTTTGTAAGCAGCCTGGTCCTTCCCTTTCGCTGGGGCCGCAGCTGCGCCAGCCAGCCATTTCAAGAGTCTTCCCAGGTGTTGAAGAACAGATCACAAAAACACAACTTACTCAACACAGAGAGGTCACACAGGTCTTCCTGGCATCATGTGCCAAGGCAGGCGTGTGGACGGCTCCGTGCTGGGCTTGGCAGAGAGTTCTCGGAGACATTCTGTGCTACAGTGGCCGTCAAACAAACAAAAAAAAGGCAGCCTAAAAAGGGGGCTGGCATGGGAGTTGAGCAAACAGGACACACACACACACACACACACACACACACACACACACACACACACACAGCATGTTTGAGGCCCTCCTTCTGCCAAAAACACACATCTCAGTTTCAATAAAGTTTTCTTGATAGAAGGGAAGGAACCCAGCAAGATCCAAAGGCAAATCTTGGCTGATTTTCCCTCTGGGGTCATTTTGGGGTGAGTTAATTCCATCACCAAGTTAAGGTGTTGTATAAACACAGCCTTAAAATAGCCTTTTCCTCCCTCCTCCCACACGGAGGCCGGTTTCTGCCCCAGCTGCTGATGGCATTTTTGGATGTTCTTCAAAGGGAGTCAGGGTGCCTTGTCTATTTACAGCTGCATCCCTTTCCAGGAAGGACACCTGCAAGCGAGGCTTCAGCACTGCCCACCACCAGCAGGTGTGGATTTAGACAGAAGGGCAGATCACGGGATCTTTTCTGGGAGGGGGGCAACAGGACAGGAGGAGAAGGCAGCATTCATCTAAGCTGGAGTTTCTCAATCTTGGCAACTTTAAGACTTGTGGGCTTCAACTCCCAGAATCTCCCAGCCAGCCTGGCAACTTGTGGACTTCAACTCTAGAATTCCCTAAGGGATTAGGAATTTAATTTGTATTAGGGAATGATAAACTCAGACAACACATTTGTTGAATAAGTACTTTTGAACTTTATTAAAAAAATCAATAAATTTTAAAAAAAAGACTCCCAGAACCCCCCCAGCCAGCCTGGCAACTTTAAAACTTGTGGACTTCAACTCCTAGAATTCCCCAGCCAGCGCTGGGTTAGGGTTAGGCTGGCTGGCTGGGGAATTCTGGGAGTTGAAGTCCACAAGTCTTAAAGTTGCCAAGCTTGGAGACGCTTGCCCTAAAGGGGAAAAACCAGCTACCCACCAAGCTTCCCATCTGTAAATGCCCTTTCTCTTGCCCGTTTCACAAATCGGCTGCCAGGTGATTGCGCTGTTGCCTGCCTCTTTTCTGTTTTCTAACCTGTCTTGCTTTGCAAATATCTGAGCATGGCGAACACTAAACCGCTGAGCTTTGCAGTTATTCCTCCCAGAAAAGGAGAATGAAATAGCCCTCTGCTTTTGTTTGCTTTCTTTCCTTCCAGCTGGATTGATTTTTTTACCTTGGACACCTCCATGCACACAAACCTTTTACCTGATGAGCACTGCCAAAGTCTTCGCTGAGGTCTGCTTCCTTGGGCAGACAGCAAATCAGCAATTTGCAGCAGCTTCGCTTCACAAGATAAATTCTGCCAGGGACGATTCTTCTGCCGGAGAGACTTTTCAAATTTGGGTGGTCATGACTGTCCACCAATTTAATGCCGAGATTGGGAAGTTGTGACTCCCCAATGGTTCCTGAATTACATACCGAGATCTCCAAGCCCAGTGCCACCCCTGTGCCTAAAGTAAGGTGAGTCAGGAGCAATCTAATTGGAACATCATCAGAATTGGAAGGGACCTTGGAGGTCTTCTAGTCAGGAGGTTGGACTAGAAGACCTCCAAGGTCGCTTCCAATTCTGATGCTCCAGAGTGGTAATTCATCAACATTTGGAGTAGTAGATCTTGTTGTGTCCTGAGCCTGCAAAGGCAGGCTCAGGACGTTGCAACGGTCCCGGGCAGTTGCAAGCTGCCGGGGACCAGACTGGCTGGCGCCGGCTTCGCACGCATGCGCGAGGCGCGGAGTGTGCCAATTGTTGCCATTCGGCCCGGGGAAGCGTTCTTAAGAGAAGCAGAGAGGCCTGCGTGCCTCAGAGCTGTAACGGAGCAGAAGAGACTACAATAAAGGCTTCTTGACACTACGAGATGTTCTGTGCTTATTCTCCATTAAGCTGAGGACTCAACAGATCTTACCTACCCCTCCAACTCATCAAAGAATGATCAAAGAAAGCCATCTCTCTCGTGAGTTAGATTCCTCATCCAGAGGCTTTCAAATTCCATCATCCTGGGTCATTGGCCATGGGGGTTGGGCCACATGGGAACTGCACTAAAACCTCTTGATGGTTCTCTGCAGGATCCTCCAGTTGAGATTAGCAAACCGAGCATCAGCATGGGGTACCAGCAGAAACCAGTGAAAAGACACCAGTTTTCATAACTTTGATAAGATCACCAGTACAGCCCTCAGAACAGTCAGTCTCGATTCTCTCAAATTCACTGCAAGAAGTCTACGCAGAGAGCTATCGGGGCATATAAAAAACTTCAGAAAAACCTTACTTTTTTCTAACAAGCTACAGTTTGTTGGCAGACTGGGACAGACACAGGCAGAAGGGGAAATTTTGAGAAGATAACCACTTTAAACTGGTGGCTTCCCTCCGAATTTGCCCTCGGTTGTTTCCATGAGTCTAAATTGCCCACAAAGGGTATCTCCTGACTTGCTGGAATTCTGTTTGCCTTATAAACCAGACTATTTTTTATTTTTTTTTTACAATATGTTTCTAAGATGTTTGAAGATAGAATCTTCCCCAGGCACACAGAAACAACCCTTGGATTGTGTTGCTGAAAACCAAGCAGGCTGGGGTTTCTGCAACTCACAAGAAGAAACAGGCCCCATTTTCTCCAAGATGCTGGATTTAAGATGCGGTAAACCCACATCAGCAATCGGAATCTTCATTCTGCAGACATAAGCATTCCCCAGGACTTTCTGCCCAAGGATATCAGCAGTGCTAAGCGATCCTTTTGTAGTTTGAAAACATTTTCTTCTTTGACTGATTTTGGAGGCTGTGCAGATACAGACTGGCTCAACGCTCTGTGTGTTTGTGTGTGTGTGTGTGTGTGTGTGTGTGTGCGCATGCACACATGTAGCCTCTCAAGAAGTCTGGCCCGGCATACACAAAACAGGGGGGCAAAGGTTTCAGCCAGTAGTCAAGAACTAACTGGAACTTTGCCCTTTAAACAAAACTAGGCATGCCTTTGGGAATCCAGAGTGGTGAGAGGAACGTTCTCCTCTCTTGCTCTCTTGCAATATGGAAGAAATGGAAACAGTTTCTTCAACTGACATTTTGAACAGACCAGTGACACCAATAAGGCACTGCCCGCATCGCAGGGCTCCAGTTTTGGGAAGTTTGTCAGAGTCTCAACCTCAGGGAACCTTGGATATTGGCTCACACAATTCAGCACTGAGCTGACTAGAACAGTGTTTCTCAACCTTGACAATTTTAAGGCATGTGGACTTCAACTCCCAGAATTCCACAGCCAGCAATGGTGGCTGTGGAATTCTGGGAGTTGAAGTCCACATGCCTTAAAATTGTCAAGGTTGAGAAACACTGGACTAGAAGCTCCAATAGAAGGGAATATGTGTAGCTCAGGGCTGAACTGTGGGGTCCTGGGTGTCCCCTGAGCTTGCTGGTTTTCTTGCAGACGGTTCATGATTAGGGAACATCATCAGTGCTAGAAGAGAACGGGGTTGGTGGAATGGAGGAAGAGGAGGAAGACTGTGGGGTCCTTGATGCTCTCTGAGCTTGGTTGTTTTCTGGCAGACCCAACTAGAGGACCTCATCAGTGCTGGTGAGTGTGGGGTTTGTTCCCCGTTTATCTACAGTAGCCTGCTCTGCCCACATCGGTGGGGTGGGGTTTTTCTCCTTAGGGCATTGTTTTCAGCTTGACTGTTTTTGTAAGGAGGAACTGTTTATGTTCTCAGTGGACAAGAGTGAGATTAGCAGATAAACTGCAAGCATCCAGGACCTTTCTTCCAATCTAGGCTCAGCTGCAACTTCCCTTTGAGCCTTACTGCTCCTTCAGCTGCTTGGGGTAAGACGAGGGGTTGGGAACGGAAGGCCCCAGCCAGGAGTTACAGTAGCATCTTTCCCAGGATTTGGGCATGGTTGGACCTCTGAGAACAGGGCACATTCCTTGTCCTAAAAGGGCACCCAGGGAACTACAAAGGGGCGGGCTCCTTCGAGTTGAGTTGGATTGCTACTGACTACAAAGACGGAAGTCCTTCAATCAAATGTGTTTGGAAAAGATGCTAGTGACTGCTCCAGATTTTCTGCAAGGCTCTCCTCCTACAAATCCTTTTAAATATCCGTGTTTGACACCTGGCCGACAATCAGTCATGCATGGGCCAATTCTTGGAGGGGGGGGAGGGGAGCGACCTTCTAGCCTTAGTTTTACTCACAAGTTTTGCCATGCAAAAGTCATCATCATCACCACCACTGCACGGAAAGCTCTCCACCGCCCTTTTCTGGCCCCAGAGTGGTTGGAGTTGAGCTGACATTGGTGTGTGTGTGTGTGTGTGTGTGTGTGTGTGTGTGTGAGAGAGAGAGAGAGAGAGAGAGAGAGAGAGGAGTTAAACCTCCTATCTTGTGAACCCAATCTTTCCCCAAGCGGAGATTTTCCATTGCTACTTTTAATATTCCCTCTGCTCTATTTTGCTTCCTTGAGACCTTGTACCTTTTAAAACAGCGGTTCTCAATCTTTTTAATGCCGCGACCCCCAACCGGTTGTAAGTCGAGGACTACTCAACTGGTGCAGCACCATTTGCAGAATGGGACTTTTGGTGGACTCAGCAGGGCAGAGACAGCCTGGACAATTCCTAATGGCTTTCGAAAGCCAATAGAATAAAAGGGAGTAGCACAGCTAAGGAAAGGGGGGGGGGGAAATGGCAGACTGCGTTGTTTGGTGACCCCGTGAAATGGTCATTCGACCCCAAATGGGGTCCCGACCCACAGGTTGAGAACCACTGTTTTAAAACAACTCCAAAGCACTGATGATTTTCCCTAGTTGGGTCATGAAACATCTGCAAGAAAACCACCAAGCTCAGAGATTGTCAAGGACCTCTCGTTCCAACCCTGAGCTACAAATATTTATTGAAAACAACTCACTGCTCAATGCCATCCAAAAGAAAACCCACAAAAGGGAACCAAGATGGAACTCTCCTACTGGTCAATAGCCGACAAAGTCAAGCAGAACAACAACAACAACAACAAAACCCAACCCCAGCAGGGTTAATCTCCAGGAGGTTGATCCACATGGTGCACTGGCTTAAACAAATATTCAGTCCACCTCAGCTTCGTAAATTATCTGCTTTCAAGAATCTGTGATCCATGGAAACCAGGAAACCACTCCTTTTCCCTTGGGGAAATCTTTGTTGATGGGTTTCCATACCAACCAGGTCAGGAGCAGCACCTAAAAAGACACGGGTGCAGCTCTCCCTTCACCGTGTTCACTGCTGGAAAGACTGCGGAGGCCAGCTAAGTTCTCGTGCAAAGATGAACGTCATTCTTTTCAGGTATGATGGGGGGGGGAGTGCTCTGGTTAGAAAGATTCCCTCTTGCAACCAGGGTTGAGTGTTGCTTGTTGGAGATTCAGAATTTTCTGTGCAAGCAGGAAGGTGGGAGGCTGAAGCCTCTGGTGGAAGTCTCTGGGATGCCTTTATTACCGATGGGGACGATAGGTGATTGACATTGGCCCCACGGAGCTAAGAATGAAATTTCTAGAATTTGATTTTTAATTTTTAAAAGAAATTGCTTCCTGTTTCAGAGGAACCCAAGTTAAAAAGGGAAATGACTTCTTGTTCCTCCGTTCCAGAGACACCCAAGTGCAGATCATGGAAAGCACAATTGCTAATGCCGAGAAATACTTTGGCAGCTTTTGCAGCCTGATGGCTGCTTATACCCGCAAGACTGCCAAACTTCGGGATAAGTCTGACATTTTGGTGAAAAAACTCATCGATTATGCCAACACGGAGAATCCTGAGCTGCGAACAACGGTAAAGACTTTTGCTGAGGATCTGGCCAAGGTGCAGGACTACCGACAAGCCGAGGTGAATTTGGTGATAGAAATCCCTTCTGTACGTCACTCTCCTGGACAACAAGTCTGAGCCCCTAAGGCAGGGGTCTTCAAGCTTGGCCCTTTGATGACTTGTGGACTTCAGCTCCCAGAATTCCTCAGCCAGGCACACGTGCCTAGCTGAGGAATTCTGGGAGTTGAAGTCCACAAGTCATAAAAGGGCCAGGTTTGAAGACCCCTGCCCTAAGGGAACATTCATCCTCTACAAAAATGGAAGGAAAGAATACGGACCAACATGGATATGACATGGGATGGAGAGATGTTGATTTATTTTAGGAGATGATGAAAGGGTTCCACTGATTTCTGCCTGTATGCTATTACTCCAAGAGTGCACTCTTTCCAACAATGAGCAGACAGATATGGGGTGGATGATTACAAAGCCAACAGCAGGGATACAAAGGTTGTTATATCAGGAAGATCAGTGTAGATAATTCTGCTAATCCCTGGTTTGGGATCTTCTCTTCCCTTCCTAGCCTTCTGGGAGTTGAAGTCCACCCATCTTAAAGTAGCCAAAGTTGAGCAGTATGGCTCCAAACCTGGCAACTTTAAGACTTGTGGACTTCCAACTCCCAGAATTCCCCACCCAGTGTAGCTGGGGAATTCTGGGAGTTGAAGTCCACTCGTCTTAAAGTGGCCAGTGCTGAGTAATATGATTCTAGACAATTCTGACCACAACTCCCAAAGTTCCCAGCTAATTCTTGCCGTGACACATCTGGAGTGCAGCTGTGAAGTAGCAAGCTGCAGTGCAGAGAGGCCGTGAGCCAACTGCCGAGCCATTTCTTCAGCAGGGCATCACTCAGGAGTGTCCCCCGGTGGACAGCGACCTTTGAATAGTGGCCAAGGCAATTTCTCCTTTAGGTGGAGAGGCTGGAACAGAAGGTCGTGGAGCCCCTCAAGGTGTACGGCGTACTCATCAAACAAGCCAAGGTAAGCAATTCACCTCTCTTTTTTTTAGCACTGAGCTGACAACAGCAGAACCACGGCCCAAATGGACAGCTGAGCTAGCTGCATCGCTCAGGGCATTTTCCCTACCCTGCTTAATCAGAAGGTCCAAGGAGGGAGGGATGATAATGATGAAATACTGTCATTTCAATCTTATGTCCATGAAGTCTTCACAGCTTTGGCCATCGATGCCAGATGGGAATTAAGCAGCTACACCTCTACTCTATGGGGTAAAGCTCCTGGTTTTCTCAATTGCCTACAAAGCAGGTGGGCAACCTTTGAGGGTTGCCAAGCTGAAGGGCCACAAGGGGTAGGACAAAGCTGCAAAATGGGCACGGCAACCTTCTTTGCCGGTGTCACTTTAACTGGTGATAGCAGTTAGTTCAGTTTTCTGTCTAGGGAATATCTAAGTTCTTGGTGCTCTCTGAGCTTGTTTTCTTGCAGATGTTTCATAACCCAACTAGGTAACATCATCAGTGATAGAAAGAGTGAGGTTTGTGGAGAGGAGGATGAGGAAGACTATGGAGTCCTTGGTGCTCTCTGAGTTTGGTTGTTTTGGGGCAGATGTTTCATTATCCAAACTAGGTAACATCATCTGGTCATGAAACATCTGCAAGAAAACAAGCAAGCTCAGAGAGCATAAAGGTCCCTGTGATCCTCCTGATCCTCCTCCTCTCCACATACCCACTCCCTTCTGACACTGATGATGTTCCCTAGTTTGGGTAATGAAACATCTGCAAGAAAACAAGCAAGCTCAGAGAGCATAAAGGTCCCTGTGATCCTCCTGATCCTCCTCCTCTCCACATACCCACTCCCTTCTGACACTGATGATGTTCCCTAGTTTGGGTAATGAAACATCTGCAAGAAAACAAGCAAGCTCAGAGAGCATCAAGGATGCCACAGTTCAATTCTGAGCCACAAATACTCTTGTCTCCCAGCTACTTTCCATTGACTTTGGCCCTACGTTCCAAACCACAGTTCCTTTCTTGCCATAGTTTTCTTCCCCACTTTTCTTGAATCAACTATAACTGCTTGAATTCACACAACTCAACAAACTACAAAGCCTAGACTTACAAACCAGGTTTGCCCAACATGTCAATCTGCAAAGACACCACTCAGGTATATAGGGCTGCATTAAATGTTTTCAGCTCCTTGGGGCCAAACAGATTTTTCTTCCTTGCCTTCGACAGGCCGAGATTAAAAAGTTCAGCAAAGCCCGGAAGAATGAAATAAAGCAGCTAGAGAAGCTGGAGAAAACCAGACAGAGGTCACCCTCCAATCAGCATATGATTGTATCCTTGGCTGAACATAACTGGGTCAATTTCTTCTGGGGCTTCTGCAAAACATAATAATAATAATAATAATAATAATAATAATAATAATAATAATAATAATAATAATAATAATAATAATAATAATAATAGACGTGGCAGTGCCTGAAGACAGCAGAATAGACGAGAAAGAACTGGAGAAGATAACAAAATACAAAGACTTACAAATAGAAATAGAAAGACTGTAGCAAAGACAAGCAAGGGTAGTACCAATAGTAATAGGCGCCTTGGGTGCAGTCCCAAAACAACTCTAGCACCACTTGAACACCATTGGCATTGACAAATTTACCATTAGTCAATTGCAAAAGGTGGCCTTACTAGGAACTGTTTCCATCCTGTGACAATATCTGTAGTACCATCAAACATCCACATTTGCCTGTCCCAGGTCCTTGGTAAAGACTTGATAGATAGACAAAATGCCAAATCCAGTCTGAACATCTGGCTGACTGTGCGATGATCAATAATAATAATAATAATTTCAGTGTTTCTCAATCTTGACAGGTTGAAGATGTGTGGACTTCAGCTGGCTGGGGAATTCTGGGAGTTAAACTTGAGAAACACTGATTTATTTATTAAATTTATTTGCTACCTATCTCGCCATGGGGCTATCTAAGCAGCTCACAATAATGAAAAGGAAGAAGATGAAACAGAAACAGAAGTAAAATAATCAAACCCATAAAATAAGTAATAAAAAAGGAACATGCAAATAATACAGGTACTCATTGACTTACTACAGTTCCCTTAGTGACCAAATTTAGAATAGCAGCAAAAAAAAGTGGCTGATGACTGTTTTTCACACTTATGACTGATGCAGAATCCCAAACATCATATGATCAAAATTCAGACACTTTGCAACTGGCTCATATTTATGACGGTGGAGTATCCTGGGGTCACGTGATCCCCCTGATCTTCCGATAAGCAAAGTCAATGGGGAAGCCGGATTCACTCAACAACTGTGTTACTAACTTAACAAGTGCAGAGATTCACTGAACAACTGTAGCAAAGGAAGGTCGTAGAAGGGGGCAAAACTCACTTAACAACAGAAAATTCAGGCTCAGTTATGGCCTGAATGACTACCTGTACATCAAAAAGACAAAAGGATGGAGAGCAGAGAGTGGGGGGTGGGTGGAGTCTGCCAATAATCCGGCAACCACCTCCAGTCTGGGAGTCTCCCATTAGGACCCCAGGTCAAAAGTAGCCCAGTCTCCCCAACACCCCACAATCAGTGGTGGGATTCAAACAGATGAACGACCGGTTCTCTGTGTGGGCCTAGGCAACAAAAAATTAGCTACCGGTTCTGCTAAAGTGGTGCCAACCGGCTGAATCCCACCCCTGCCCACAATCGTTGAATTGTACAACCCTACAGAAAAGCCCAATTTAAGGGTTTTTTTTTTTTTTTTGGCCAAGGGAGGTTTGTGTTGCCAGAATGATTTCTTCCGAAAAACTATCCACAAAGCAACCGAAACGATTGGAAACAGACGTGCTGGGGGGGAAAGATCCCTCAACCGAGGAACGCCAATAGACAATTAATTTCTCTCGATTGCTACCAGCAGCCTCGAGAGAAGCAAAGTGAGAAACCACAGGGACGTAGTTTAATACCCAGAGGTGCCAAACCTCCCTTACAGATGGACAAGCCGTGGGTTGTAGTTTCTCATTTTTGCAAATGTTGTGAAGCGGGGACTTTTTCAATTCTGCTCCACAACTGAACTGGCCAAGTTAAGGATCTTTCCTAAACCTCACACAACAGTGTCTCTTGGTTCACTTTTTCCAAACTGCTGGTTTTTGTTTTTTTTTGCTTGCAATGTTGCCTGGCGATTCAAATTTCATCCATCATTTCCTCTGCAGGAATATTTTGGTACCACATTTTCATAAATATATGCATTTTTTGCAACCTTTGAGATTACAATATATTATGTTGAACTGAGCACCTATACTTTGAGGAAGTCTCAGTCTGCACGTTCACTAGGTTTTGGATTTGCATTTTAATTTGAAATGCAAAATTAAATACATTTACATCCAGATGCAAATTAAATAATTCCCCCCACTCCATGTTTATGCACATCATAGGGCTACAAAGCTAAAGCAAGAGATTAAAAATATGCTACAGGATCCTAGTTAAGTCAGATGCTTTTCACCATTCTAGATTTTAGCCAAGGAATAGGGTTATTAGGCTGAGACCAGGAAACCTTTGCATATAATAATAATAATAAAGTTGGAAGGGACCTTGGAGGTCATCTAGTCCAACCCCCTGCTCAGGCAGGAACCTTATACCATTTCAGACAAATGGCTGTCCAGTCTCTTCTTAAAAACTTTCAGTTGGAGCATTCACTGCTTCTGGAGGCAGGTTGTTCCATTGGTTAATTGTTCTAACTGTCAGGAAATTTCTCCTTAGTTCTAGGTTGCTTCTCTCCTTGATCAGTTTCCATCCATTGCTTCTTGTCCTGCCTTCAGGGGCACAGAAAGAGGTTTTTAAGCACACACACACAAAAGAGAGAGAACTTCAACCCCTCCCAAATACTAGTTGTTTTTGTAACCTCTATCTCCAAGCGTGTTTTTTGCAAAGCCAGTCAAATGCTCCTTCTTCACCTTCAGAGAGATAAAAACCTTAAGATTTTCCTGCAAATTCCTTGGGGTCTGGGATTGTCATCAAAACAGCTTCTTAGCATGCACACCTTTAAAATGCCACCGAGAATAGCAGTCACCTTCTTTTCATGAAATATTAAACCTACGGGGGGGGGAGGGATAAGATCTTGCTGGGGAAAGACACTACAGGATAATCCTGAGAGATTAAAAACATTTTTTTAAATCACACTTCTTCCTGCAGATAATTTAAGCAGGAATTGCCTGCAGTGAGAGAGAGAGAGAGAGAGAGAGAGAGAGAGAGAGAGAGAGAGAGAAGAAGGAGGAGGAGGAGGAGGAGGAGGAGGAGGAGGAGGAGGAGGAGGAGGAGGAAGAGGAGGAGGAGGAGGAGGAAGGGAAGGAGAGAGAGAGAGGGAGGGAGGAAGGGAGAGGGAGAGAGGGAGAGAGAGAGACCCTAAAAGGAAAGGTAGCAGCTCTGAAGAGCAAATCCTTTAAAAAAAAATCTTTCAGAGGGGGCAGAGCAGGTTGAGCAGCTGTAGGAGCTAATTTGGGGTTAGCTGTGAAGATACCAGATTAGAAACCAGGAGGTGGTGAATTCTGATTCTCCTCTGGGCAGGGAAGGCAGGTGATTAACTTTGGGGCCAGCCCCTCACTCTCAACCCAACACACCTCAACAATTCAACACCTGCTTGTTGTGGGGAAAACAGGAGGAGAGAGTATTAGGCATATCTTGAGTTGTACAAAATAAAGGTGGGACATGAATTAAGTAATAACACCAGGAAAAGGGAGAAAGACACCTGGAGACCGGTAGAACGGCGAGGGAGACCAATAGTGCCATGGATCATCCATCATTGTTGGATGGGAAAACGAGCAAACATCTGATAAACCAACATGTTCTCTTTTCCTAGGGCCAATCTAGCAGCTTGGTGAGACAGACCAGGAATGGATTCAACTGGAAGACTTGAATTCTATTTGATTGAGATTTATTGACTGTTTTCCAGCCTTGTCAACTTTAAGAAGTGGGGACTACAACTCCCAGAATTCCCCAGCCAGCTTGGTCCTCACATTTTAAAGCTGATGAAGTTGGGAAGCACCAGATTATAATAGGGGGATCTTGCAAGTCCTTCCTTCCTTCCTTCCTTCCTTCCTTCCTTCCTTCCTTCCTTCCTTCCTTCCTTCCTTCCTTCCTTCCTTCCTTCCCCCCGAGGGGCAGGGGGGAACCAACTCAGAATCTCTTCCTATCTCCTTTCCTTGAGCTTGTTTCTTTTGCCTCATGGTTGCCTAGTATATTTTGGATGCCTTCTTGGTCATCTCTCTGGCATCTTCACCATCATATTCTCAGGAGCAGGGGAAACAACCCCCTTCCCTCCCATCCTCACAGATCCTGGAATGCAGATGCCAACTTGTTGGCCACGTCTCTTTTGGTCCCTTCCTTCCTCCACAGAGGAACAGTTCAGCTCAGTCTTCAGGATCAAAATCTGGTGCCCCATAATTCTAAAAGGCCAGGGAAGGAGCATCCAGCATTTCTAGGTTATCAAAGAAGGCTTGGAGCATGGGCTTTGAATCTGCTCGCTCTGGGATTCATTCCCATGTTTTGACACAGTCTGCAGACAGCCAGATGGAGACACACGCCCACACAATTACAGCTCCTCATTTCCTTTCTTCCAAATGTGGTTATGCGTTCCTTTCACCAAATGTTTTCCCTCTCCAAGCGATGCAAACAGTCAACCTGGGCATCTCTGAGACTATTCTTCAGGGTCTAAATGACCCAGCTGGGCTCCAATCTTCAGATTATCGTTGATCAGATGACCTACCCACCATCTTCTTCTGCCTCCCCCAGCCCAGAAATATCTCCTCCTGCTGTTTCTCCACTCAAGCTCAACAGGCAAATCTTCCTAAGGGCTCTGTGACTGATTCATGGACAGGGCTGCCCCCTCGTGTTGAAGCTACCGAATGCCAGAGCTCTCTGTAGCTTCTCTTTGCTTGATAAATGTAAGTTTTAGTTCAGAGAGACCAGACACCGGTCCAAAGGCAAAGGAACCTGGAAGAGCACTACTAGACCTCTTTCTGATCTATTGTTCCTTCCTCTCCTCCCAGATCAGAGCGATGAGCTATCTGAAAGAACCAGCACGTTGCAAAGCATGATGTATGATTTTGTTCTAAAGAAACCATTTATTTTAGCCATGGCTTAGCCCAGCCTTGTAAGACTGACTCCACCACAGCCAGAACTGCTACTGTGAAAAAAGCTTAAATACTCAAATGTTCTGTTTCCTATCCAGTGTTTTGCCTTGACTATCATCTTCAGTCACAGGTAAGAGGTTTCTCTCCTTGTAGAAGATCACCAAAGACCCAACAGTATTGTTAAAATAAAGACAGAGGTGAGAATCCCCCAATACAAGAGCCATTCTCCAGAATAAATGTCTACTACTGGATACAGTGTTCAAGAAGGCGACATCCACAAAAAAAGTTCCGAGATTTCTTTTTGAAAATACTTTTTCCAATAAGAAGAAACGCCCAAAGACCACCTAATAAGGCAGATTATTCTTCCGTAACTTTAAGCCCCTTTTAGATATGGGGAATTTCAATTACTATAATTTCCAGACAGAACTTCTAGAGCAGTGGTTCTCAACCTGTGGGTCGGGACCCCATTTGGGGTCAATAGACCATTTCATGGGAGTCGTCAAACAACGCAGTCTGCCATTTTTTCCCACTTTTCCTTAGCTGTGCTACTCCCTTTTATTCTATTGGCTTTTGAAAGCCAATAGAATAGACTCTCTTGAACAGAGTCTAATTCTATTGGCTTTCAAAAGCCAATAGGAATTGTCCAGGCTGTCTCTGCCCTGCTGAGCCCGCCAAAAGTCCCATTCTGCAAATGGTGCTGCACCAGTTGAGTAGTCCTCGATTTACGACCGGTTGAGTAATCCTCGACTTACGACCGGTTAGGGGTCGCGGCATTAAAAAGGTTAAGAACCACTGTTCTAGAGGACTACCAGGCTGGAGAAGGCTTGGCCAAAAGACACCTCAAGATACTAAGTCTCAGATTCAAATCAGTCCATGAAAAGCATTTGCCTTTCTTTTAGACACTAAATCAAAGTAATTGAGCTGTGCTCCCACACAGTATGTCTTCTGCACATTTTCCCCAGATGTTGTATGAGGGCCCAGGAGAATTGTCCCATCTGATACTTTCTATCATTCATGTAAGTTCATGAGCTCAGGAGGAGATACAGCTGAGTTGATCCGCAACTGCTTCCCTATATGACGTGATGAAGTTCCTTATGAAGCCCTCACAAGGCCTGGCTGTTGGATGCCTTCAGAAAGAAGATCAAGCTTTTGCCCCATCGCAAAAAAGAGAGCTCTTGAGATGCTGCCTTGTACCAAATTAGCTACTTGTATCTAGATAGATGCTAGGAAAAGATGCTCCTTTTCCCTCTTGCTCAATACCATTGATAGGGAAGGTGGTGCTGATGTAATGCACCTTCCCCATAAATTATCTCCCTGGGTTCTGGGAAACCATCTCATCCATGTTCCATCCCTTTTGGGCTAGGTTGAGTCTCAAGCACACAAAGCTTCAGTGGACGCAAGCCGGACCACTCAGCAGCTTGAAGAGACCGTAGATGAGTTCCAGAAGCAGAAGTTAAAAGATATCCAGGTAATCTGTTTAGCAACTGCTTCAAAAGCTTTTAAGACTCTTTAATTATTTGTGCGGTTGCTGGAGACTTTTCCAAATTAAAACATGCATGGGGCTGGGTACAACCTTGTGAGAATGCACAATATAAACACACAGAGCAACAAAGAGAGTATTTTTTTAAATAGACCCATCATAGCTATATCTCAGAATTGCAAACTACATCAAGCAAACAGCCAGAGAGGAATCTTATTTGCTGAAAATTATCATTTTTTTACTTTTTAAAAAATTTCTTGATTAAAAGTGCCCAACTCCAAAATTATTATATAACACAACAAAAACAGCACAATAGACCACTGTGTAGTCTCACATAAAAACTGAGAAAAACCCATATTGCGATAAGTAACCTGAATGTATTGATGTAATCATAAATATTGCAACATTTGATTATTACTGGATTTTATTATTGCTGGGAAAAAATGAATAAAACATTCAATATTTGGTTTCAGTTCTTTTCACCAACAGGAAGTTAGTGCAGCTACTAAAGGAAACGAGGTCTTGTCAATTTGCAACTTAGAAATTGAAAAGGAAAGAGGAACATTTGAAAAGAAATATACGCGTGTTCTCTATCAGATTGTTGTATGAGAGAGAGAGAGGAAGAAAGAGAGAGAAAAGAGAGAAGACGAAGGAAGGAAGGAAGGAAGGAAGGAAGGAAGGAAGGAAGGAAGGAAGGAAGGAAGGAGAAAGAGCAAGAGGAGGAAAGAAAAGGAGGACTGTGGAGTCCTTGGTTTTCCCTGAGCTTGGTTGTTTTCTTGCAGACATTTCATGACCCAACTAGGTAACATCATCAGTGCTAGTGGAGTTTGCAGAAGGAAGGAAGGAAGGAAGGAAGGAAGGAAGGAAGGAAGGAAGGAAGGAAGGAAGGAAGGAAGGAAGGAAGGAAGGAAGGAAGGAAGGAAGCTTTATATTTTTCTGCAATTTGCTTCCTCTGTTTTCAGTCTGTTATTTTGATCTTGCGATTACAGGAGCATTAAGCTAGAACAGGTTATATTCCATTTTAGAGCAGGCGTGTGGGATTTTCAATTTCCCATCAAGCCCATCACTTTCCGATCTTTAGGAGGAAAAGTGCACTTTCAAAATGACTTATTCAGATCAGCTCTGGTGAAGATAAGAAAATAGACACTTCCAAATATGCCAGCCATTTGTTTACGAAAGAAACCATTAGGGGAATTAAAATCAGGACTCACCCTTTGCTGTACTGTTTCTTTACCTTACAGAAGATCTTCTTAGATTTCATCGGCATTGAGATGGCGTTCCACGCAAAAGCTCTGGAGGTTTATTCCCAAGCATTCCAAACTTTGGAAAACTACGATGCAGAGAAAGATTTGGAGGTACCAAGTGATGGGGAACGACAGAGGCTCAGTTGTGGTGCTTTGTGGGCCTGGGGGTCAGTCTTGCCACAGCATAAAGGTGCCTGCTAAGCTTCCCTCGCCAATATTTGCACAAAAGGAAGCCAAACATTCTGGTTTACATTGATCCTGGTTGGGGTTTAAAAACAAAAAACAAAAAACAGGACAGGTAAGTCCTCAGCTTACAACAGTTCAAAGTGACTGTTCAAAGTTACAAAGGCACTGAAAAAGTGACACGACTGTTTTTCACACTTATGACTTCTTCAGCAGCCCTGTGGTCAAGTAGTCAAAATTCAGATGCCTGAAAACTGACTCATATTTATGACCTTCACTGTGTCCCGGGGTCATGTGATCCCCTTTTATGACATTCTGACAAATCAAGACACTGGAGGAAGCCAGATTTACTTAACAATGTGTGACTAACTTAACAGCTGAAGGGCAAAAATCATTTAACAAATGTCCCACTTAACAACAGAAAATATGGGCCCAATTGTTGTTGTAAGTTGAGGACTATTGTATGTGGCACCTCTCTAAGAAGATCAAGAGGGTGTATAAAGGCAGATCCCCCCTTATTTTATCTTCAGAAGAATCTAGGAGAGACCATGAACACTTGATCCAAAGTCACCCAGTGGCTCCTTGAAGTTAGACCATAGCATCATAGGACTGGAAGGGGTCTCGGAGGTCTTCTAGTCCAACCCTCTGCTCAAGCAGGAGACTTTGTAGTTATATAGGTTCAAGTGTGTAGTCAATACAGCCAAACTATTAACCTCTGCTGGGTGTTTTTAACCTTTTATGAACTTCCCAACATATAGATCAGGGGTCTTCAGACTTGGCCCTTTTATGACTTGTGGACTTCAACTCCCAGAATTCCTCAGCCAGCAATGCTGGGAGTTGAAGTCTGGGAGTTGAAGTCCACAAGTCATAAAAGGGCCAGGTTTGAAGACCCCTGATATAGATCAATGTTTCCCAACCGTGGCTACTCTTAAGTTAGGTGGACTTCTATTCCCAGAAGTCCCCAGCCAGTTGGAGGGAACAGTGGGACTGATCCCTCCAACAGGTCAGCTGGCCTCCTCAAAACGCAATTCTTGCCTCCACAGGATTTCAGAGCAAAAATACAAGTTGCTTCTGGAAGGTTCCCTGACTCAAAGCCAGCCACTGCCACCAACCCAGTCTCCAGCCTTCCATGGTCCAGGGGAGCACAGGTAAGGAAGGACAACGTGGTTGCCAAAACCTGGCTTAGATGAGGAAGGACTACGGGGAGAGAAAATCCCCAGGAAAGGGCAGAAGGATGCATTTTGGCACTCAAAGGACAATAAACCAAGAGAGGTTCAAGAAGACTAGTGATTGTGTAGGTAAAGCCTACACAAGCTGCCCAGTTCTGTGGGTCACAGGGAAGAAACCCAGAGGGCCAAAATAAACCATGGAAGAAAAGGAGTCAACCGTCACCCCAAAGGGCAAGGAACAAGAGACAGAGCCAGGAAACAAACCGTCATCAACAATCTTAGGTTCCACCAAGAAATGCAATCCAAAGAATGAAGAGAGCAGCTCCTGCAGATGTTTGCTTGGAGCCGGTTTGGGTCTCCGCCCAGCCCCAGCTGCTGCTTATCAAAGGCCAACTGGCAGGAAGGCCTACTTGGGAGCCCATTGCCTGCTCTTGAGTAGACCCAGAAGAGCCTTTCCTTGCAGCCCAGGTCCCGGAAACTAGCAATTAAAGCTTTCAAGCCAGAATTGTCCCATCCAGATCAAGGGCGGGGTTGGGATGAGGCTAGTGAAGAGAAACACTTTTGGATTTTTAATTCACTCCGATTCAATTTGGCGGAAGGAATCAAGTCTTTAGTTTTTCTTCGAAACTCCATGTGACTCCCCACTCCATGAGATCCCAAGAGAAGCCCTCCTGAGGTGGCTTTTTCCTTGCGGGTCTTTTTCCACAGGTGGGGAGGGGGGAAAGTGGGACTGCTTCACAGCAGAGGGAAGTGGTGCCCGTTGGAAAGCTTCTCCAACGACACCTGAACTCCGAACCTCCACCAAGACAAACCCCCAAAGGGTCCTCAGGGACCAAGAGTGAGCAGAGCAACAGGCCCCTTTCCCACCGGAGAAGGAAACACCTGAAAAATGGCGGGATTTTAACTTCAGCAACGGCCCAGGCCCTTGGATTTCTGGTTGACCGAGTGGGCCTGGACCCAAGGTTACAAAAACCGGGCTGTGGGTGGAGGAAAAGAGGCCCCATTTGAGATCTAAAATGGTGGCTTCAAGTCAAGGAGGCAAGTACAGCCAGTCCTCGACTTACAACAGTTCATTTAGTGACCGTTCGAAGTTACCATGGCACTGAAAAAGCGACTTATGACTGTTTTTTCACACTGACAACCGTTGCAGCATCCCCAGGATTACATAATTCAGATGCTTGGCAGCTGACTCATATATATGACGGTTGCAGTGTCCCTGGGGGGGGGGTCACGTGATCCCCTTTTGCGATCTCTGACCAGCAAAGTCAATGAGGAATCCAGATTCACTTAACGACCTGGTTAGTAACAACTGCAATGGTTTACTTAACAACTGTGGCTAGAAAGGTCGTAAAATGGGGCGAAACTCACTTAACAAATGTGTCACTTAACGACATAAATTTTGGGCTCAGTTGTGGCCGTAGGTCAAGGACTCCCTGTATTGCAGGTCAGGAAACTGACCTCCTGGGATGATGGAGATACCCAAAACAGTTGTTGACCAACACGGGGTGCCCATAAGAGGGTGTGTTTTTTTGGGGGGGAGGAATGGCTCCCACGGCCTTGGTGCTGATCGTTACAGCAATCGTGGCTTGTAGTCACATAATGCCACCATGGTTCTCTTTGTCCATCTCTAGAGTGTCCCCAGGACGCTCCAGAAACTGACATTTGTGGAGACTGAAGAAGGATCTGAAGAAGAGCAGGCCCAAGAGTTCAGCATCGGTCAGCACCCCCAGATCTGGCAGGTGGCCAGCAGGACCCCCTGACGAATTTCTCCATTTGTGAATTTAGACTTTTTTTTGTTCCTCAGCCAACTTTCTTTGCCCCTTTAGGCTTTCCTCCAACTCAAAACCATCTCTCTGTTCTGCACCCCCAAACCCGACATCACAATAAAGTCTTTGTTTTCAAGTGCATCCTTTTATTTTCATTTGGGAAATGTACATGGAAGTCACACTTTCAAAAGCTGGTTTTCATACATGTAAGATAGGGGTTTGCAAGCATGCAGGTTTCTAGTCCACTGTAGAGCAGGGGTCTTCAAACTGACTTGTGAACTTCAACTCCCAGAATTCCCCAGCCAGCATAACAGCAGTTCAGTCATACATCATAAAAGTCATAAATCACATTTTTAGTGCTGTTGTAACTTGGAACAGTCACTAAACAGACAGTTGTAATTTGAGGATTCCCTATAATTCTACGGGGAATGTGCTGGGCCTACAAACGGAAGCACATGGCCATCCAAACTTGCAAGCAGAGGCATCAAGTCTTTGAGGGGCCTGGGGGGGGGGAAATATACTCCCCCCCCCGCACACATTCTTTCACGTGCTTTGTTTGAAAGAGAATCCCAGAAATAAGAACCATTCGGACATTTTTCTTCCCTAAAAGATGAAATTTCCCAGGCTGAGAAGTCTGGGATTCTTTCCAAGCACATCGGCAGCCTGGCCCAGCAGGGTCTTTTTCTCTTCCCACGTGGAAGGGCTTGGTGGTGGCTCTCAGATCAGGAACTGTTTTTCCACCAAGGTCTTCTCTGCTAGATTTCGCCTTCCGAGTGTGTCACGCGCCACTTGCACAAGCTGAAACACAGACGGGCCTCCGTTTGTCCTCAGTGCAGCGGACCCTCATCTTCCCTCTCTCCAAGATGGTCAGGAAAAAGCCGATTACGTCTCCACGAGAACCACCTCGCTAGACGGCTGGCCCTGTTTACCGAGTGCCATGCTAAGCTGGGGTTGGCAGCTCTGTGTCAGTGGGCACGGCTGGCTGGGATGCATGCCGACTGCACATAAAATCATCTCACAGCTTCCTCAATTCACACATGTCATTTCAGGCCAGATTGCCAGATTCAATCTCACATCTTATTGAAGCCCTTAACACTCCCGGGAGTTGCATTATCACTCACACCCACACGGTATTGCAGCTGATCTTCCGATGAATTAAAAGCAAACTTTGGGGGGGGGGGCAAACCTTATCTTCCTCATGCTACATCATGTGTCATTTTAAGAAAACAAAGAGAAATGGCATGTTCCTACTACTTCCTCTCTATCTAGAAACTTTTACCTTCTGCATGGCAAAGGTAACAACCGCTGAGAGCACAAAATTCTGTGCCCCCAAATCCACAGCGCAGAACAGGAGGGTTTCAAAGAGAAGGAGCAATAATTCGTGGCCATAGAAGAGCGTCCGGCTGAACAACGCACCGTCATCTGAAGGAGAAAGTCGCCAGAGCCAAGGTCAGACTGTCATGTAGGATAATTCTGAGGGTTCAACCTCACTTCCAGGTACAGCCTGAATCGTGTGAGCCAGCCCTTAAGAGCTAGACCCCCATAGGAAGGCGCGTGGTGGGTACCGTTATAGAGAATCGAGAGGTCTCCCAGCTCCTGAAATTCCAGGTCCATGACCCTTTCCGAGAAAAACTTGTCCTTCACTATGTAGTCCATTTCTTTGTATCTCTAAAGGGTGGGGACAGAATGAGAAGTGGTTAGAGAAAGGACGGATTAAAAGGGAAACCGTCCTAGAGAGAGAACAGCTTATGCAGAGTAGACATAATAAGAGCTGTTATATTATGCTTCATTGCACATCAACCAGATGTTTAGATTGGATGTGGCAGTTTTATCCACCCACTGAGTCCTTCCCAAGGATCTGGGATTGGGAGATGTGGTTGTTTGATGGGATTAAAGGTCTCCCCGAGGGATGTAACATTCCACATCAAACTGTCTTTTGCAATTGACTGATGGTGATTTTGTCAATTATTTATAATAATAATAATAAAGTTGGAAGGGACCTTGGAGGTCATCTAGTCCAACCCCCTGCTCAGGCAGGAAACCCTATACCATTTCGGACAAATGGCTGTCCAGTTTCTTCTTAAAAACTTCCAGTGTTGGCACATTTGGTCAATATGATTATTATTATTATTCCTTTCTTCTTCCTCAAGGATGTTTCAAAAAGAGTTTGATTCTTCTGGAGTGGGTGGCCGTGATAAATGGGACACATTAAATTAATAAAATGAACTCTAATACATTTTTTAAAAAAGAATAGAGTTTTGGTGACAAAGAGAATGATAATAAAGTAAAATTCCAATTGGCTGTAACAGGGCAGTTTGCACAATGTCTTTGACACACCCAGGAATCCCGTTGACCATCTTTGGCATCTGTTGACCTGGACTTGACAATGTTCTCCTCAAACCATAGTTAGAGCTCTTTTCTGACTGCTCAGCTCCAGAGAGCAACAGAACGAGCAAAGTCCCTGGAAGGAATTTAGCCAAATGCGACTGAAGACTCACGTGTTCCAAGAAGGACACCAGGAACCAATTCAGCGCATGGTAGCCTTTCAGCCGCAGCTCGTGAAGATCAGGGCGACTTCGGAGTCCTCTCTGATGCTACAAGGAGAACATTCATGGACTTTAAAAGTTCAAACCTGCCTCCTGGTAGGCACCGGTGAAAAGGAGGGGGGGAAATGGATTTATTTTACTTGATTCTTCCCTTCGGCAGGAGAAATGTCAGTTCAATTTTCACCCGCCTGTGCTTGAGAACTCATCTCCAGCCGCAGAGGGAGTTTTCAATTAGAGTTTGAAGTAGAAAGTGAGAAAATAGGATGGCTACACTCAGCCACTGTTCCTTGAAGGAGCTAAACTCAGAAAGTTCAACCAGGGTTCACTTCTAAGAAATAAAAAAAATAATATGGTTTCGTGACACCCAACGAGCTAGATAGATTTATAGGAGCATTTGTTCCCCTGGTCGGCTACCCAAGCTTCAAGAGGTCCTCTTAGGCCACAAACTCTTTGCCACAATAAATCCAAGGTTAAATGCTTCTTTGTTCAGTTGGGAATTTTCTCTCTGATCACCCTTGACAAAAAACATGCCCAAGATTTTTGGCACTTTTTATCATTTTTCTCAGTGATCTCAAGATCTTTTTATAGCTAACTTTCAGCAGTCCCTACCACTGAATGAGGGTGAATGGAGGTATTTCAGAGCTACTACGCCTTTAGGTGGAAGCTTATTGTTTCAGACTAGCTGCTCCCTCACCTAAACATGAATAAGGGATTGCTAATTAGCACTACTCTCCCCAGAAGTGCGTCAGAACTGCTTTTGCAACAATTTTGTTTAATATGAAGTATTACAAAGAAGCAGCTTCTAGTCCATATGGTATGGGGTTTGCTTCTAAGCTAAGTTTGAAAGACTCGCTGGCCTACAGAGATAAAAGGATTATGAGTTCACCAGCACGAGAAAATGTGTGTCATTGCATCATAATGTTTGCGTCTTACATCCAGGCATAACACCATGGGCATAACAAAAGGCAGGTGATGTCACAATATTGCAATTCATGTTTCATTAGTGGCATCTACAGCTTCCCCTTGCAGATAGCCAAGGAGAAAAATGTTTTATGTTTCAAGACAGATTTTGTGCACTCAAACAATGTTCACTGGGAATTTCTCGGCCTTTTGGCTAAGATCAACTGTGTGGAATTCCTGCCCCCTCATCTCTGGAGGGTGGCATTGAAGGAAACGGGCCTTATGAGATGGACCACGAGTCTCTCTGCCGTGAAGGATAGCTGAATCATTCTTAAGGATGCTTGTGCGGCATTTCTGAAAAGCAATTAAGAAGAAAACATTGCAAGATCTGCTACCTCCATTAATGAGAGAAGGATGCGGTCATAGAAGGTCCGAGTCCGGTCAGTGAGAAGCACCTCGAAGGTCTGCACCTCAGAGTTAGCCTCCAAACCCCTCAGGGGACAAAGATTGTCCTGGGAAGAAAACCAAGAGGAAGCGAAAAGTTACAGTGGAAACACACGAATACAGTAAAGATTTCTATATTTACCATTTCTCTAGTCCTCGCTTCAGTTTTGCAGATTTAAATTATGGGACTCTTAAGTTGGAAACTTTTTGCTCAGTGAAAGAATCCAGATTAAAGTATCCATAAGGACTGGCTGTTTAGCCTTGTTCTGGTGTTCATCTGCTTTTAACACTGATCATTTTTTCCTAATATTTAGCCCACATCGGCCTTCCTCTGACTGCTTTTCTGCATCTTGTGCTTGTGTAATTGAAAGAGACGACACATAAGGAAGATTGGAGGAGGAGGAGGAGGAAGAGGAGGAGGAGGAGGAGGAGGAGGAGGAGGAGGAAGGGAATAAACCCAGATGTTTTCTGGAATCAACACTGTTGGCTGAGAAGACAACCACACTGGAGTTGGTTTTCAGAGAAGAGAACGGTTCCTCTTCCCAATTCCTTGCTACATCCCGATGGCTACCAAGAAGCCCCAATTCAGTCACTTTGGAAGAGCGAGGTAAATTCATGGAGATCAGCCATTGCTCACTGTTATGATGGCTCTGATGGTGAGAAGAAGCATGAGGAGGCAAGAATGCTAACAGGTTGGGCATTCTCTTTGAACGCTTCCATGGAGTCGGACCATAAATGAATCCTTCCCGTTGTTAGAAGGCGAAAAGCAAGGAGGAAAGAGAAGACCACCTGTCTTCAACTGAAGGACCAAGCTGCAGGTAACCTCCAGCCACATTCACCTTGAGAAGGGCCCAAGACAATGACACAGTCCCGCAAGAGTCTGTTAGAAAGAGAAGCCTCCACGCCACGTGGTGAAGGACCAAAGACCAGAAGCCAGGGTTACCTCCTCTTTCCTGAGATAAGAGAGCATTGTGTCCAAGCTCACATCAGCATGTCCGTGGACGCTTCTCCCATGGATGTAGAATCCGTAACACCTGTGTGTCAAGATGAACACAGATACCTGCAGGGATTACAAAGAAACGTCCATATTACAGGGAAACAAGGACACTTCCAAATGCATCTGGCTTATTTTAAGAATTAACACATTTCCCCCCAGGTTGGCTTGGAACACCTTTTAAAAACCAGCCTATAAAGTAATGTAAATGTTTTAAAAAATGGCTCAGAGCAAAGCCTAAAACTTGCATCAGAATCCCTCAGGTAAGCAATTAAAAGCAGCCACAAATTAGCTGAAACTGGCTTAAAAAATGAAATAATTTCTTAATGAACATTCAGCCATTTAAAAAGTGCAAATTAAGACATCCTGAAGGGCAAATTAGCCTCGCACTGCATATATGGGGGTGGGAGTCCCCAATTATGAAATGACTTGTTCAACTGGAACTCCCCATGCCCTCATTATTACCGCATTATTAATAGTTGCACTACATTATAACCGCCTGCTTTTTTTTAGAAATGTAAAAGTAGGTTGCAAATCTTTGTCTGAGCTGAGATCTGACCTTAAAAGGTGGAAAAGAAGGTAGCTCTAAGGAAGGAATGGGTAAGAGAAGCACAGAAAAGAAGAATCCAGAATCTAGTTTCAGCTCAAATCTTCTCATCCAGATGTGTGTACATTTTTGCTCTCAGGATTGCCAGCAATGGCCATGCTGACAGGGGAGCCCTGGGAATCTAAGTCTCCAAGTTGGGGAACAGACAATCTGGTGACGGGTGTGACTCACATTGCTCAAGGAACAAAGGTCAATGAACTGATGAATCTTGTCCTCCACAAAACGTTGATATAACCCAACGGACACCAACATCTGGAACAGAACCAAGAATCCCTGAGGAACTGCAAGGCAGGTCAACTTCCCACAAGAATCCAGAGATCCTTTTTGCAAAGATCCTGGTGGCTTCTTCCAATCAATTGGAACAAGTCAATGCATGTTGAAATACCACCTAAGAATATCTTTTGCAGCATGAAAATGCTGCATGACAGGTGAGCAAAGGAGCAAATAGACAGAATTTAGGAAAGTAGAGTGAGACCTATTTTTTCCTCAACATTTCCAACTCTAGAACATGGTTAGGCCATCATCTATCATCCATCCTTCATGCTAGGTGCTATTTATTTTCTTGGTAGAGATAGAAAAGGCTTCTGAAGAGGGGAGACATTGTTTTACATGGAATGGAGCACTTTTTTCTGCAACAGGATGATTTGGAAATATTCTCTGTCTTTTTGGAGGGGAGGGGAGCGGAGGGGAGGGGGGAGGGGGGGAGAGGAGAACCTGCACAATGGCCACCACCAGCCAAACAGAAGCGGCAATCCCAAAACGAAGAATTGGGCTCCAGGGAGCTTGGTAAGTATTTGGCTCAGGCTGCAGACTGACATTCAGGTCTCTTGATGCGAGGTTTTTTAGCCCCACCACCTGTGGATGAAAAGAAGCCAACATCACTCCCACATGGAGACACCTTCTCTTCATCTATGGCTCACTGGGTGGGTGAGTATTCTCATTCTTAACTGTAACGTGAGATTAATAGTCCACAACTATACAGTTTGTGCTGAAAATGTTGGGCTAGGAAAGGAAATCAAGTTAGGGTTTTATTGTCCTACGGGGATTGGACAAGGACCTGAAGGAGCAATGGGCTGTTGGCTCACCCAGGATTTTCCTAAGAGGATGGGGAAGAAAAGCCACCAGAACAGACCAGTGGGAACAGGAGCTTCTGCCATCAAGATGAGATTCCAACTTTTTGTCCCTGTCTCTCGTCCCGCTCACTCTCCAGACCAGCAGATGTCTGCCTGCCTGCAGAATCTTTCTCAGGGCTGCTGACAGAACTCAGTGAGCCCTCCTGGGTCTTGCACTGACCTCCAAAACCAACAAAACTGCAAACAGCTGAAGCGAAGGATGCACCTTCCTGTGTGTCTGGATTTCATTCCACTCATTAGCGATCAGAAAAGTCCTCCAGGCACTTACTGACGAGGCTGGACCTCCTGGACCAGGGTGGGGTGGAGAGGGGGGGATGCACAAACAAACAATGAGCTTTATTGGTAGCCTCTGCATGCGCCTCTCCAATGTTTTTTGACCAATTGCAAAGCTTGGCACTCCGGAGACTCCCGGCGCTTTTGCTGTATGTTCGTCTGCCTCTCCAACAGCAAATAATACAATACAGCTTGGTTGGCTTCCCAAAAGGGCTGGAGAAATTCATGGCTCTTGCCTTCATGAGAGGAGGCCCCCTTAGTTGGCCCCTAGAAGAACAGCTGGCCAAGGATCCAATCCAGCAGGGCAGGGCTGGTGTTCTCAACCTGAAGCCCACTGCTTGCTCCCAGCAGCCGTTGGGATGATCTAGTAGTGTGGCTAGTCACACGAGTGATACCATCAAACAGTTGTGTGATGTAACACTGCCCTTGTTTGGAAGCAAGCCAAAGCTTTGGGTCTTTGAGGAAATCTTTTATTCAGGATAAGAGCAGGTGTCCTGGACCTTCTCGCTCCATCAGCAGGAGAAACCCCAGGTGATACGAGCAGATCTTTCTGCTGGAGATTTGTTCACCAAAGGAGGAAGACGAGACGACGCTCTCTTTGGATCACCCATAAAATGAACAAGATATAACCAAAGCAATGATAAATGATAACCTTTCATTGTTGGTTTTTCCTTTGGCTTTTCCCAGTCGATCAGGAAAATGGAGACCGTTAGCTGGGTGATCAGCAGATGTAGGAGATCCAGGCTCTGGAACAAAAGCATCCACAGGGAATTTTATCTCTGGGATATGGAGATACGCTCTGCAGAGCTTAAGAACGTGACCTCTTTTACAGTGATTTGCAAATCCTACACCCTGAGTATCTTCCAAAAAGGAGCAGAGCTCATGTTCAACTCAAATGACTAACAAGCCAATGGAAATTTGCACAAGGGGCAGGGTCTTCCTGAGCACTAAACCCCTTCCCCTTGGGTCAGATTATGGGCATGACGGATGAGCAATCCTGGCAACAGGTAGTAGAGGGTTCTGTCCTTGAAGAGGACAAGGATTGGTTACTTTCAACTGTTGCCAAGAAAACAACATGACACAACTGCCATGCGGCCGTCGAGAATTAAGCTGGACTTGGCAGAAGTTAAGAAGGGCAAATAAAATCAACAGCCCCCCACAAAGAATTAAGCCGTGGTGGAGGGGGTTCTCTATTATGAGATGCTTTTTTTTCACCTTGTAAAATCATTGGGATTTTTCATCTATTAGTTAGTTCTCAAGCTACTGCAGTTCCAGACGACGCATCGTAAAATATGGCTTGATGGAAAAGGTAAAAAAAATCAACTCAGTTTTGATCTGAATATGAAGGCTGCCTGCAGCCATCCTGAATTGTAGTCACCATGTCATCCTCTCCAATTTTCTTGTGGGGAAGTCCCAGCCAGCCAGCTTTAAAAGCACTCCAGCAGCATTTCTCAACCTTGGCAAGATTAAGATGTGTGGACCTCAACTCCCAGAATTCCCCAGCCAGCCATGGGAGCTGAAGTCCACACGTCTTAAGCTTGCCAAGGTTGAGCAAGACCGCTCTAGAAAATGAAAGTTCTCCAAGACATAATGCCCCAAAGACACCAGGTTTTTCACGCAAGCTCTTTCCAACCTCTTACCTTCAAAATCAGAGCACACAACGCATAGATTATAAAGTTGGTTTCTGCTTGGCTACCAGCAGCTGGGAGTGTAATTTCCACAGTAGAAAACTGCTGACCCTATAGAAGAAAAGTCAAAACAGACGAGATCTTTCTGCTTGTGAGGTTCTATATCCCTCAGCACAAACATTATTATTATTCTTGTTGTTAGCAGAATTCCCTTCCTCTTAAAGAAGAAAGCCCCAATCTGTGTACCAAAGCCATAAATGCAAGAGTCACTAGAAATAATTAAAAATAAACCAATGGAACACTGGGTGCATGAACACCTGCGCACACCTCCACGGATCCTTACTTTACCTTGAAAGCGATCAGCCAGTAAATGCCAATTCCCAAGGTGACCATGAAAAAGACGTTTGCCAGAGAGCCAACCAAGCAAGCAAAGAATTTCAATATGGTCTGAAAATAAAATAAAAAATTTAACAGGAATAAAAATCTGAATCAAGGGAGGCCGGTGTGAAGAAAAAGCAATTTTGTACCACCTTGTTTCTTTGTTTTAAACATCTGGCAAAGTCTAAGCAAACACAGCTGGTGTCCCCAGTGAAGTCCCACATTCTAAGAGGTGACCCATTTCCCAGAAGCTCAAGATCAAAAGGTGAATTTCGCCCTTACCGTGAAACCGATATTTTGCAGGCGAGATCGCCGGGCCCAGCTGCTGGTTTCCAACAAAGCATAGAGGACAGCAAGGAACCCCAGGACCCCAAAGGCAATCTGTGCACAGACAATGTGTGTGTCATTCCTAGCAGAATGGAAAATATGCAGAATGCCTTGACATAAATTAAGCTGTTTTGGATATCCAAGACCATCCCTAAAACCTCCAAAAGCATCTTTTGGGAATGAGCGGATTAAAAGAGTAAATAGTTCAATCGCCTTTCTTCAAGCTAGAGGCCTTCCAGATGTATGGACTTCAGCTACCAGCATTCCACAAACAATGCAGCCTCACTGACTATTTCAGAAGTTCCAGAATTCTAGAAGAATTCTAGAAGAAACCCAAGCTTTCTAGAAAGCCTCCAGGGTGAGGAAACCTGATATGGGCAAAAGGGTTGAAAGCATCTTCCTGGTGGGGCTGTTTTGCCAAAGAGATGGGGCCATTCTCTTAGTGAGGAGAATACATGCTCTTCACAGAACATGACCTATTGCAATGAAGACCTCTGCAGAACCTTAAGGACCAGCAGTTTTATTGTAGGACAGCGTCCACTCTCTACAGCTCAAATGGCTTTTATCTTCTTTCCACCATTTGTCTATGCAGCAAAATCAGCCCAAAAAACCTTCAATGTTCAACAGTCTGTCCAAAAAATCTCGCACTGAGCTTACTCACATCCGTTGCTAGCTGAGCTGATCCAGGTCTCTGAATGTAGGAGACTGAAAATGACACCTGTAAAATCAAGTGACAAAATAACATTGTCCACAAAGCTGAAAAGCAGAGAAAGGTGGAAGCCAGGGGTGAAGGGAAGGAAGAAATCTACGCACAACCTGCAATGGCAGCAGATCCACTTCTGCTTCTGGATCTGCAGATTATAAAGTTGGGGGCTGTTCCCACCACATGGACTCACCCGGGCAGCTCCCGCAAGGGGGTATGTGGCATATCTGACTGTCAAGAAGAAAGGTGGGTCTTCCCCAGGAACAGTGGTTGGAAGGTGGACACTGCAAAAGCCAGGAAGAAGAATGGCGGTTGGTTCTGAGGGAAGGAGGGCTGGAGAAGAACTGGAGGAGAAAGCCAGTAAGATGAACGCTGCCTCTTGAGCTTCTGGGCAGCTCCTGACACAGGGGTATTTGGGGCACCAGCAAAGTGACATGTCTGCTAGGTCGATGCAGTGGATGTTTGTATTCACTGCTATGCAAAAGGATATCTGAGAGAAAATAAGGACAGGCTCACTTTACAAACTAGGCAAGTATTCTCCCCCCCTTTTTTCCCTTCATTTCTCCATTCTCTCTGCCACATTTCTAGTGAAGGGGCATCCACCAGCAGCTATTATTTCCCAATGACTTCCCAAATTCTTCCCAATTTCCAACCAAAATCTGCTTCCCTGTGATTTGAGTCATTGCTTTTTGTTCCGTCTTCTGGAACAATTTGACCTTGTCTTCTCCACCAAAGTCCTTCAGGTGCTTGAAGATGGCCATCAGTCTCCCCATCATCTTCTCTTCTCCAGGTTAAACTTACCCAACACCTTCAACTGTTCCTCCTCAGATTTTCCTGCCATCTTGCTGATTCTTCTCTAGACATTTACTTCAATGTCCTTTCTAAAGTGTGGTTGGCCCTTGACAACCTCTGCCCTTAATCAGGCCTCGGAAGGTGGTATTTTTTTTTACCTGAGAATCAAATCCTTTGCCAGGGTAACAGACTCTGGCGCATTTGACAAATTCCCTTTTCTGCTTGATAGCCCATCGACCAGAAAGAATCTCCGGAGCGCTTGAGTCAGCAATGGTGCTAAACATCAAAACAAGACGCAAGGACAAAGATTTTAGCAAAGGTTCTGGAGCTGTACTTTCAACACAGTGTACAAAACTGAGCAGAACAGCTTTGGAGAAGTTGATTAATATCGGTAAGGTCAGAAGGGGTCAAGATATTTGCAGGGGCTGAAATGAAACTGCAAAACTGAACCTCCAAAGGTACGTTCAGACATGGCATTGATGGACAAAGCTTGTTGCAAGCACATCGGTGTCTGCATTTCTACAGTTTGTTGGAAAAGGCTGGGCTTGAGAAGGGAAACTTTGCAGCCTTCAGAGAAGAGGAAAAGGGAAAGACAAGATTAATGAATGAAGCCAAGTTCCCAGAAATAAGGAAACAAAAAAGGGTTCCAGCAAATGCCTTAAGGGATCATGTAGATTTTAATGACAATTTGAAGACCATGATGCCTTTGATCTAGCCCAGAAAACCCCGAAGGGTTGCTTTACCTTGATTGTTTGTTACCATTGTGGGATTGCTTATAGGAATGGGCCATAGCTGGGTGTTCCCCTTCTCATCTTCAAACTGCAAAAACATCTCATAGAAGATGGGTTCTGGAGTCCTTTGCAGCAGAGCAGAGACTTCAAGGGTGCACTACAAAAAATAAAGACCAGGTGGAAACCGTGCAGCTGCCTTTCCTGGGCAAAGAGATCTGTTTAAGCCACATGTCTGGAGCTGCTCTATTCAGTTAATCATTTGAAAAGAAACCCCCAAATACAGGGTAGACCAGTGGTGGTGAACCTATGGCACATGTGCCAGAGGCGGCACTCAGAGCCCTCTCTGTGGGCACATGCGCCATCACCTCAGCCCCGCCTCCCCCTGCAGCCCCCTCCTCATCAGCAGCTCCCCCGGAGAGTTGCCCCTGAGCATGGCGTGCACGGAACAGCGCAGCCAAGGACATGGCAGCTGGGCAGCAGGGACAAGACTACGCCCTCACACCCCGTCATGCGCAGTTGCTACTGCGGGGCACAGGTGTAGCTGCCATGGCGCTGCTGGGCCACGTGTTGCTCCTTTTACATGCCATGGCACTGCTGGGCCACCTGGGCTGTGGAGGCGGTGGGTGGCCCTGCGGGTGGGCAGAGCAGGGGGCGGAGCAAGGCAGGGGGCGGCATGGGGCCGTAAGGAGGGGGCGGGGTGGTTTTGGGGCATTTGGTCTCTAAAAGGTTCACCATCACTGGGATAGAGTGCAATCTGTTATTCGGAACTGGTTTCCACTAAAAACCTAGGATTTGGCAGATGACCTATGGAAACAATTGATGACCTTCAAGATCTGCTGGGGTAACCAGCTGGACCCATATCTCTGAAAGCCACCAAGATTAAGTCAAGAGAATCTCACTCCTATTGGTGACATGTCTGGTTAGATCCCAATACTTCCTTCTCTCCAAACTCCAAAATGGGATTCTATCCACCAAGAACCAATTCCACAGGTTAAACTGAAGCAGAGGCATTGCTTACAGACTGACTGTATGAGGTCCCCAAGAGGAAAGCTGCATCCAGGACCTTCTGGCTGTTCGGACAGAGCTAAATGGTGCAAAGAGAAAAGATGATACAGCCATTTTTAAGTATTTTAAATGGTTTTGTGGAAGGAAGGAAGGAAGGAAGGAAGGAAGGAAGGAAGGAAGGAAGGAAGGAAGGAAGGAAGGAAGGAAGGAAGGGAAAAGAGAAAGCAAAAGAAGAGATAATCTTAGTCTATGTTTTCATCTGGCATTGTGAGAAGTGATGCTTGCAGGGACCATATTTAAAGATGAAAGTAATTTGTTTACCTGCAATGTTGCTCCCTTTACATCCTGCCAACCCAGGAATTTTCCCCAGACATCGTACTGAATGAGCTTGAAGTCAATCTGTAGAAAAGAATAACCAATCCCATGGGACTAGGTCATGCGTTTTAAGAAGTTCTCCCCGGCTCACCAAGTTAGTCCAAAGGTCTACTCAGCTGAGCCTACATGTCTGTTTGGTTGAAACAGCCAAGCTATTCAGGCTGGCTGGGAATTCTGGGAGTTGAAGTCCACCCATCTGAAAGTGGTCAGTGTTGGGAAACGTTTGGGGGAGGAACAGGACACGTGCACAGCTTTTCTGGATCTGCTTCAACTTGCCTTCAAATGCTTCCCAAAAGCCACAGAAGGAAAAGGTCCAGTGTTGCTCCCATACCAAACCTTTGGGAGGTCTTGGCTCCTAAAAAGAAAATCCATTCATGCTTTGCAGAAGATGGCAGGTGGTCCTGCAGGAAACAAAGGCTCCACAAAGCCCAGTTGGATCCTCTGAAGAGACAAGGGGATCACAGGGGTCAGATACAAGCCAGAGAGACGTCACAAAGTCACTGCACCAGAGATGCACCATGGGTGTCATTCGCAGGATGTGTTGGACACCCACTGCTCTCTGAGATGTCACTTGTCAATTGTCCCATTTTGCACATTCAACAAAAGAAACTCCTGGCTCTTTAGAATGACCAAGAGTGTAGCTTTATTGGAAGATCCATCTAGGCCCAGCACAAGCAAAGTCTGGGATTTTCCCACGAAAACTCCCATAGGTAAAACCCCCTTTTTCCCTTCGGGTCACCCAGAGTTCATCCATCGCCAATTGAGTTCAGTTCTCTTGTTATGGGAAAGCAGCTCTGCACCACTCAGGTATCTCATAACTTGACCTTGGTAGATAATGTCTCACCTGCAACAGAAGGCTCTTGTGCATTCCCCCTCCCTAGGAATTCACACATCCCCCTCCCGTTTCTGTTTGGCAAAACCTGAGCCGGAATCAGAAGGAGCGGAGTCACTTTTGACACCACCCCTTGGAGCTGGAAAACCAGAGCTGGTGTTACTTACTTGACCTTGGTGTAAAGATCATAAGGCCTGGTTTGCAAAGAGAAAGCTTTGAGGATGACCATGTTGGTGAGCATTTGACAAGCTGTTGCATTGCAGGTGTTCTAAGGCGAGTAAAAGAAAGCATTGGATGCAGGTAACTGAGGCCTGGACAGCAGGTACAATGGGTAAACTTCAGACCATTTTGGTGCAACTCTTTGTAAAATTAAACTCTTTCACAAGTTACTAGCTTCCCTCTGCTGGACCCTGGACCCCACATCAAGGTTGCAACCATTAAAAAGAAAAAAAAACAGTTGACAAGGGGGTTAAATATGGTCACACAGAGCTACCTGCCAGGGTTTGCATACCACAACTGCATGCTGACATGTAAAAAGAAGGTTAGAAGTCATTCGTATATATTATTATAGGTTTTTTGTCCTTTTTCTTTTCTTGCACTATTTCGCCCCTTTTTTCTCTTCTGGGAAAATTCTCAATAAATAAAAAAATTAAATCAAAGCCATCAATTCCCTACTTGGTACAGCAAGGAGATGCAGCATAAATCTACCCACCTTACATGCTAGGAAGCTCCCGTCAAGAAACTCAGATTCCCAGAGAGTGCCAGGGGGAACGTTGCTCTGTAGAGAAGGGGAGAGAAAGATCATGTTTGATAGCAGTCTTCCAATATTTGAGGGGCTGCCACAAAGAAGTGGGGGTCAAAGAAGTGGGGGTCTCCAGGACACCTGAACGCAGGACAAGAAACAATGGATGGAAACTAAGCAAGGAGAGAAGCAACCTAGAAATAAGGAGAAATTTACTGACAGTAAGAACAATTAAACAATGGAACAACTTGCTTCCAGAAGTTGTGGGTGCTCCATCACTGGAGACTTTTAAGAAGAGATTGGACAACCACTTGTCTGACAAGGTCTAGGGTTTCCTTTTTGAAAAGGGGGCTGGACTAGAAGACCTTCAAGCTCCCTTCCAACTCTGTTATTCTGTTAATGCTTCTGCCTGCATCCCCGAGAAAGAACCAAAAGATGTGCTCTTACGCAATCAGGGCATGGAAGACGATGGGGTTCTCCACTTGACTCTTTTGATCCAGGCTTGCAAACACAACCCAAACCTGGAAGGGGGGAAACTGAATCAAGACTGTGCTTCTAGAAGCTACCTGCTCGCTGTACAAATCTCAGGAGTTCACTCAAAACGTTAATGGCAGCCAATTCTGCAGTGAGTAGGTGAACTTTAGCATTTCAAAGAAATCAGGAATTCTGGGAGTTGAAGTCTTCACATCTTCAAGTTGGTTGAAAAACACCATTGTATGGCACATCTGTAATACACCAGCTGCTGGTACCAGTGCATTCTTTCAATGGGTATTCCCCATTGTGTGCCTGCTTACTCTCTTGTAATCCCTTTCTCTCCATGAATGTAAATACAAACATGAATTCCCTTCATGTGAATTATCCCAGCAGTAGGGTTAGCATCCCAAGTGGAGGAAAGGAAAGCAGAGTCAGGATCACAGGATTATGACCATTTGCTTAGCGATGGAAATGACAGTCCCAATTTTTGCCGCTAAAGGACTACTTGTACACTCGGAGAATATGTAGAAAACCCCTTGGGGCTCAAACTACAGGAACAGCTAAACATGTCTCTTATTACTGAGTGAATGTTTTTACATAACCAAAGTAGCAGGAAAGGAGGCAAGCAAGAATGAGATTGGAGCAGGATCCTGACACAAATCAAAAGCGTTCCCCTGCAAGTCTGCAATTAGCCGTGGCACATAATTTCATGCTCACTGCACGGCCCCAAGGGCACCCTTGGGATGCACCAATGCACTCCTTTCTGCAGATCTGGCATTTTGCTGGCTGTATACACGACGGCTAATAACTCATTAAAGCTTCTCTTTCTGCAGCTTCTTCACAAAAGGGAAAGTCGGTGGCATTTTTCCAAGGGCCAGTGCTTTCCCCCACGTGGCTACTAAATTGCCATTTCCCCCATTAGACATATCCTTCCCTGTCCCAGCCTTCTGTCCACCCGTTCACACTCACCCTCAGGACTTGGGATCAGCTCTGGGGCGCAGGAGCTGCAGTGGCCGGTCTCAAGGTTGAAGAATTGGTGAGCCCCACATTTTTCAGGAAGGCTGGAGGCGGCAGGCCAGTTCCTTAGACCCAGCATGGGGCACTGCAGGGGATTGAGAAACAGCAGAAAAAGGGGCACAGAGCTTTTCAGAATTGGCATTGTGGAGGGAGCCTGCAGTGGGGGTTAGTCACTCCCCAGATTGATCCTCTGTGGGCGGAAGATCAGGAAAGCCTACACCGAGGCAGAGAATCTGGTTTTGTGTCAACCCAGGTGTATCCGTAGTAACCAAACACAGGTGTGGCTTCTTAGGAGCTGAAGTGAGGTTTCCAGCTTTGACTCACCTGCCGTTTTAACTTCTGGGCACCATCTGTGGTCAGACTCGGTCACAGAGACAAGGCACAGGGTGATCTTGGCTCAAGACTAAGGAATCGCGGTAGACAAGCACTATCTATGATTCCACAACAGTGTCAAGACCGCAGGGAAAATGCAAAGGAAGGCTGGACGTGATTTGTGAGGTTGACAATGATTACGGAAAGAAAGCAATGATGGTTTAACTTCAGAGTGGATAAAATTCAAAGGCATTTATAGCTACTATAAAGATCTGTTTCTATTTCTTTTCCTATGGCTCTCCTTTTTCATAAGTACGAGGACCCTTCGTAAATCACTTTTTTCAGTGCCATTGTAACTCTGAACGATGGCTAAACGAATGGTTATAAGTCAAGGATTACTTGTATTTCACTTATTTTTTTAAAAAAGAGGAAAGAATAGCACAGAAGATGGGATCTGGAATAAACATATCCTGGGCAGGAGAAAGAGTGAAGATGTAGTTTCATTTACTTATTTAAGCTTTATTTTATTTTCCCTGATCCTGTCGTAAGCAGAACTTGAAATGTTTTCAGTACATAAGTTAAAAACAATAATATTCCACATAGGTCATGAAGTCGCACTCTTGATATGGGGCACACACAACTGCACCCAATACATCAGAACATTTTATATATATATGTATGTATATTACACAACCAAATACAGCAGTTTTAAAACTTCAATGAAATTCACAAGATGGAAATGCCGCTCTGGGACACTCAGGTTTACACACATACAATATGCAATTCTGGGTTTTTGCTTTTTAAAAGGGTAAACAAGAGAAGGGAGGTCCTGAAATTACATATTTAGCAACAACCCCCCCCCCCAGGATCTGTTGCAGATCCTTCTTCCTTTTCATTCCAAGAAGTTCCTTAAACTTTTCACTGCAATTACCTCCCCACGCCTTTAAAGCAAACCTCAGAAATGCAAACAAACATCTGGATTTAAGTCTTTGCATTCCGTGAAACACAGACTCCTCGCTCACATTTAATTCAGTGCCACTCTCCAGCCATCCCCCACCTTAAAGAGAAAAATCTTTAAGATTTAACAATGAATGGAGAAGAAAAAACAAATTCACAGGAGCACAATTTATGAGAGACCTGGAAGGATTAAAGTATAAAAGGAAATTGGTCCATATACATCAGAGGAACAGGACTCCTGCAGCCTTCACGGAATAGGGGCCACGTCCTGGATTGCTGTGGCTTGTAGGAACCGGGGAGAAATCCGTGCAAAGCCATCTTCAAATCCTACTCCATATTTTCAATTGTCTACAAGTGGGAGTTGAGTTTTGATGCCATTTTGCCCAGTGTGAAAAACCTTTGCAATCATCAGTTGTTGATGCATCCCTCAATGTGTTGTTTCAGCTGTGTGTTAAGCTGATGCTAGCCTGCTGGGAGAATTGGACATCTTTCCCAAAGTGGAAGAAAAGCTGAGCTAGAAGAATTAGCAGAGGCCTCTCTCCAGATGTGGTGATTTGGGCTTTTTCTGCAGGATTAGGAACAGCCAAAGACAGCCTTGTGGAATGCTGATGTGCTGAGCCTCCTGCAGATGCCTCTCCTAGCTCCAAACCCTTCGATTTTCAGCCAGGATTGAAGCAAAACTATAAACAGAAGCTACTACTGGCAAAGAACGCGCTGCCAAATGCAGCAAGCTGCTTGTTTTGGAAACCACCAGAAAAGGATCTGGTTAACAAATGGAGGGTTGCATAAGGGGAGCATTCAAAAATTCTATCAGTAGAAGTCACAACCACTCCCAACTTAGGCTCTAGGGCAGATTCAACATAGGCAACCAACCTCTAGCAAGGAGGAACACAGGAGGAAGCATGACAAAACCTATTCTCTTGGCTCCCTCTTCTGGTGGCCAAAGGAACTACAGGAGCTCAACATTTGCAGGTCATTGCAAGATTTAAGATAAAGGCTCACTGTCATTCCTGAATAACATCCACACACACACACAGGAGAGGGAGAGAGAGGGGGAAAGGGAGAGGGAGAGATGGATTTTCTTGTGGATTCTGTAAATCAACCAACAGCTCACTAGCAGCTATGTCTTTTCCCAAAGAATGAGAAACCAGCATCCATCCAGCCACACAAAGTGTATGGAGAAAAGTCTCCACTGTCTATGTTGGAGCAAGTGTGTATCCTCCCCTACACACCCAACATCAACCTCTCCTTAAAAACATACACACACACACTAGACACGAAACCAGAGGTGGGCCATCAAAGGTGTGAGAAGCAGCACAGAGGAAATGTCTCTAAATAGGAAGTTGAAGAAGATTTTGTTGCCCCCAAGATGGCTTGTTGCTGCCATGTAAGCTTTCAAGTTCATGAATGGTGGAAATAGGACAGTAGCTCACAGACAACCCTCCACCTACTTCATGTGGACCAATCAGACAAAGGCTCCATGAAGTTGACAAACCAGAGAGATGGGATCAATCACTCTTGGTCAACCAGTTGACCAACCGCATCAGCCACACTGTTGGATTTGTTCTCGTTTACTCCTCCAGAGTTCTAGATCAGGTTCATCAGAACATACTGCATTGAAACCACACAGGAGGTCCCAGAACTACTCCAGGGAACCAGGAATCTGGGCCTGGTTGGCTTGCACAGCTTCCTAGGGCCCAAAATTACACAGCTCAGATCCTGCCTATCTTAAAATAACTTTCTCTCCCCATCAGGATGATTTGTACCAGGCCTTCTGAGTCTACAAATACCTTTCTTCAGGTTTACCAACTCTGCAGAAAAATTAAAAGATTTTATCTGCCTCTCCATTCCATCACAACTTGTACAGACATCCTATTTTAAATTTCACAGCTGTTGAAAAAAATATTCTAGCTGCTTAAAATATTCTGCAATAAAGCGTGGAGGGCTTTTCCAGTCCTCCTCAAAAGGCCCTGTCGTCCTGGTCCCCAATGACTCTCCCTGCCTTGTACGGAGGAATCTCCCCAGACTGGGCCAAAGCTTTCACGCCCAAAGGCTCGGAACAGGAGTCTGTGGAAGCAGTTGGGTGTCCTTCAGGCTGCAGAAGAGGATGGGCGTCTTTGGATGGACAAGCTCTACGTCTACGGGCTGCTGAGCACAGCACGGCACAGTTTAATAGCAATCATGCAGGAGTATTGCAGAGTCTGGGGGAGGGGGATTTAAAAGCCCATCTGAAGTCTCAAGATGGTCCCAGAGATGAGTTTCACAGCCTTTTGCCTCCACCGGCCTCTCCTCTCCATCCTGGTCCTAGCAAAGCAGGTGGTGGAGCTATTCGGCAGCCATTTGGTCAATGTGGTCACTCAGCAGCTTGTACTGCTCTGAAAGGAGAATCAAAGGAGAACCAGCTCAGAGATCTTCAGGAAAAGGCCGGGTCAGGTCAAGTCAGCAGTGGGGAGAAAGGCTTGCAGCTCCAGATCAGCAGGAACTGTTCCACCCTACAGAATGGAAATCCCTAGACATTCCTCTCCCTCGACCTTGTCCCCTCTAATGCACTAGACCAAGCGTGTCCAACCTTGCCAACTTTCAAGATTTATGGATTAATTGCTATACTGGCTGGAGAATTCTGGCAGTTGAAGTCCACAAGCCTTAAAGTTGACCAGGTTGGACACCCTTGCACTAGACCAAAATGGTTCCACAACATATGTCACCAGTGTTGCGAGAACCACAAATTGTCCGTTATTCGACCGACAGGGAGCATCTTTTCCAAAACAGTTTGGGCTACTTTTGCACACTCCTGATGTTGAAACCATTCTTCTCGGACTGATGCCCTCCAGATGTCTGGGGCTGCAACTGTGATCAGCTTCAGTTACGTGAAGGACAGGAGGTAGACATCTGGGGGGCAGCAGACAGTCTAAGGCAAGCAAAAAGCTAAGATGGGAGCATCTAAATCCCCCAAACAGCTTTTTTTTGTGGCAACCTGAAGATGTGTGGACTTCAAATCCTATTCTGGGAACTGAAGTCTGCTTGAAGTTGACAGTTAAGTGTCACAGAAGCAACCTATAGAGCAGTGATTCTCCACCTTATGTGCACTTCAACTCCTTGCAAGGATGGCTGGGAATTCTGGGATTTGAAGTCCACACAAGGTGCCCAGGTTGAGAAACACTGCTTTCTCCTTCCCCAAGATGTCCATGGCTTTAGCAAAGACCCCTGGACCCTCTCAGACCCACTTACCTTCATCCAGGTTGCCAATCACTGCCTGCTTCTTCAAGAAATCGTTGCAAAGTTTCTTGTTCAGTCCAAAAGCCAGCATGTTATGAGTGAAAGTTCTGGTCAAGGGAAGTAAAAGAGAAGTCAGAGCAAGTCACTTGAGCCATCTGCTGCTCGTTCTGGTGATCCAGATCAAACTTTTCCAGATATGTCCAATTCCCATTATTGGGATTCTCGGAAGACAAGTCTAGGCCTCCAGAAGTCCCCAAAAATGGGAGGCCATCTTGGAGCACCCAAGAATGAGCAGTGCAAATGATACATTGCATTTGGAAGACTGGAGATGAGAAGGTTTCAGTATGATTTATGGCAGGCATTTAATGAATAATTACTAAGAGAGAAGAGAGAGAGAAGAGACTCATCTTTGAAGGCTGAGAAAGCTCATCTTCTTTTTTCACTTATTTGAAAACATGGCTGGTTTTGCTACTTACCCCAACTGTCCAAAGGTGATATTCTCGTTAAAGCGGAGGCTGTCGTTCCGTTCTTCTTGAGTCATGTGGCACCACTTCTCCCTGCAAACACAAGTGGGGATCATGTAACGGGGAACTTTAGGCAATCAATTGGCACATCATTTGTCAAAATTGGCAGGAATTGACGGGAGCAAGGTTGAAGGGCATAGTCTGCTTTCTTGTATTAGCTATCAATTGTGATAACTGCCTGGCCGATGTTTCTAAGACCATCTTTCAAGATATGGGTTGCCTGTGGCCAATTTCAGATTCTGTATTTGAGCTTGTGTCACTGTGGGAAGTCCAAAGATGAATTTTAAGTAAGCCTCCCTTCCATTTGTGGGTTGCATCTGTGGCTAGTTAGCTTGTTTAGAGTCCTCTTTTTACAAGCATCTCAGTTGGGGCCATAATCGTGATTAGTGTGACACACCCAGTCCTTACAAGTCGTCTGTTGTGTGGTGTGCAGGAAGGGAGAAAGCCAAGCACAAAGCAAGGAGGGGGCGAGGAATGGAGTGGAAAGGAGAGAGGTGTAAAAGAAAATTGCAAACCCCAACCTCTTAAGGTCCACTAAGCTCTCTACCTTTGGCCTGCTAACCTGATCAAAATGTTAGTTTTAAATCTGAGCTGCCACCATCTAGAATTAAACATTCTGGAACTGGCCACGTTCTTGCTCTTTCCACCAACTCTGAAACAAAGTAGGTCACCATTTCAGAGAAAGGAGAACCCAGGTTCCTGCAAAGGAGACAGGAGAGGCTCACAACAGAGACCAGATGAAAAGAGACATGTCTCATCTTTAAAAAACCCAGCCTGTTATTAGAAATAAGTAAAAAAAAAAAAAGTTTCCCGAGAGAGAAATAAAAACAATGCAGAGCTGAAGGGTCCCAGGCGGGTGGGAAGGTATGGAGGACACGTGAATTTGCTAACACAAGTGAGCTGCTGGATCAGTTTCTACAACCTCTTCTATGTTCCTTCCTCCTCCATCTTCACGGAGGATGGAGGCAACCTGGGATGGCACCTCCCAGAATTCCATGGGCCAGACTAGCTGGAATTCTGGGAACTTCAGTCTCTGTGCTTTAAGAGAACACGAGGAACCAAATCCTTGCAATGCCAGATGAAGGAGGTTCCTTCAAATTCCACTGAAGGTAAAGGAACATCAATATTTCAAACCAATATACCTTCTGTTCCAATATCCTACAGATTCAGACATTTAAGGAATTCATAACAAGGTCAATTAACGTCTCCATTTCCCTTTCTATATCCTCCACTGTACAATGCATCACTAACATATTATGCTGACACCCCTAGCAGTATATTTCCACTACAATGGTATATTAATTTACCTAGCTCTTTAATTCCCACGTTGCCTTCATCCGCTGTTAGAATTTCTAAAAGCACTGAATTCCAAAGGTCAAATCAAGTCCAGAAAGAAGAAATCTAACTTAATTTTGGTTACTGCTAGATTGGATTTTCAGTGCCTATAACTTCCCTGCTAACATCCGACAATGTCAAGAGGCGGAAACATTTTTTAAAAAGGGAAATTATAAGGAAGAAGGCGGTGGAGGAAAAGCTGCTGAAAAAAATAAAGGGATGCAAAATGAATCGGAAAATTGGTTCTTTGACACTGAAAATGGAATCAGGTTGGGGGGGGGAAGGTTGGGATTAGGATATCATAGCAGGAGATTTGTGGATGTGGTTCTCAGTGATTGCCTGCAGGATACAGGATTTCATTTCATTTACGATGTTTGACCATTAAAGAAGTCAGGACAAAGAAAGGAATCTTTTGTCTTGAATCATTTCCAATCCTTGTGCACAAATTGAGGGAATTGTGACTTTTAACCTTATTCACTGTTCACCAAGTCCAAAATGCCCCATCTGGGACAGGAAGCAGTGGTTGCAAGTTCAAAACAAGGGTTTTAAATTCACCAGACGCCTTCCTTCAACTTTAAATGCAACGATCTTGTGAGCAACTTTTCAAGCTTGGAATGATTTGAAATTAAAAAGCTTTTGCACGCCCCTTCCTGGGAGATGAGCTGGTCTATGCTGGTCTTACAGAGAAAGGAGCTTTGCTAGAGAGTGAGGCTGTGGGTAATTTCTCCTGCTTTTGACCAGAAGAAGACTAGAGCAGAGAGCAGCTCGGCAGTTCAAGGCTTCAGATCTTGGTATAGCCTCCTGGTCCCAATCTGTGCAACAGGAGGGAGTGAAATGGAAACCCCCCCCCCCAGGATAGGGATGGCGAACCTTTTGCATTCTGCGGGTAAAAATTCAAACTCTGCTGGTGTGTTTTACACACACGCACACATGTATACACGGACAAAAGAGGTCTCTCCAGACCTCCTCTCCAGATCCTCTGGAGATCACACAAGAGTGCTCTGTTCTCACAGGGTCTCTGGGGATTCTGAAAATTGTGTGTGAACATTCACACTTTTTTGGAGACCCTGGTGTTGCCTAAGAGCAGGACTCTCTTCCACGACTTCCAGAGAGGTCCAGAGGCTTGATGTGTCGCCGAAAGTGGCATGGCGGCCCACCCACATCCTAGGTTCACCATCACTCGCTCTAGGAAGACGACCAAGCCAGCCTTGGGTGCAGGCAGGATGAAACACCAGTAAGTGGGGGAAGCGCACAGTATCACCATCGGGGCAAGAGAGAACTTACTCAGAAGAGGAGATGTTTAAAGTCCAGACAGTTAACAGAGGAATGGAAGGGGAGGGAGACAGAATATGCCAGCCAAGGAAGGAAGAGGAGGGGAAACGAAAACAAAACACTGGAACTTTAGAACTTCTTACAGACTCAAAGCAGCGGCCACTTTCCAAAAACTTACCCGTTGCTGAGACACAAAAATGGCAAAACCGAATTAACCTGAACATGATTCCTAAACTACAGTATCTTAGGGGGACAGCAATGTTGAATGCAAATTCGCAGGACTATGAACACTACTCAGCCGATATTTTTTTAAACAAACTGCGGTCCAGCACCTCTGGCAGGGGAGCAGAGATGGGTTCCTATGTTTAAAAAACAATCCAAGGGTAGTTTAAGGAAGGCCTTGCTGCCCATCGGATTCGCTTGCAAATTTTCTTTCTTTCTTTCGTTTTAATCCTATTTCTTTTGCACTGCAGCTTTCCAAAGCGAGTCATGAGGCCGGAGATGTCCATTTGAGAGGCCCGCAGGACAGGCTTGGTCCTCGGAGCTAGGTCCTAGGGAGAGGGCTGCCCACTGGGATAAAACAGGCAGCCCCACGAGGCCAAAGAAAAGCAAATTCCAGCAGACAAGGACTCCATAAGCGAACAAGCACCTCTCCTCTAGCTGTGGCCACAGCAGGATTTCTCCTCCCTGCTGGCAGGAGGCAAATTTTGGGACTGGCGTAACCATTTAGGGAAAGAAAAAAAAAAAGGAAAGGGAAGAAAGTAAAGGTGGACAGACACACCTCTTCTCCTCTTCCTCCCCAGTGTCCCCTCTGGAGTGGCAGCAGGAAGGGCCAAGAGAAGTCACATGGCAATGCATGCAAGAAGGATGGATGGAAGAAAGGAAAGGATGGAGGAAAGGAACCAAGAAAAAAAAAGAACAGGATTACAGACGTTGAGAGAGAGAAAGAGAGAGAGAGAGAGAGAGAGAGAATTAGTTTTTTCAACCCTCCCACAAGACTGTACAAGGGTGAAGGTCCTTCCCACCAATCTCCCCCTTCTTTTGACTGTTGGCAAGGAGGGGAGCTTGCTCCATGAGGACCAAACGCCTCCTAATCCGAAGAGGAGCATCCGAGAACAGCTCACCCTCAAACGAACAGAAGGAGCCATCTTGATGGGGGGGGGGACAAGGGGACAGGGAAAGAGGGGAAACCTTCTCCCCAGCCAACCTTTCCTCCCCTCGCCCCCCTCCAGAGCCAGAGGGGGACCCCAGGGCTGTCTACCTGGTGGTGGGAGACCGCTTCCGCCTCTCGCAGTGGACGGCGTCAAAGAAAGCCGCGTTCCAGAACCTCAGGGTCTGCCTGCAAAACCGAGATGAAGATGCTGGATGGTGAGATGGGCGACATATAAATTTAATAAACGAAAGGAAGCTGGAGCATGGAGGCCGGTGCCAACGACAGCCGGGCTCTGGGTGGCTGGAAGGGCCCTGGGCTGAGCTGCTCCAAGGGCCACGGCCGACCTTCTGTGGAGACTGAGACGGTCACCTTCTCGGTCCTTACCAGATGGGCTGCTGCTTGAGGTGCATGTACAGGTAGATCTTCTCCCCGTTTCTTTCTTCTTCTTCCTCAGGACTGTACAGGGAAACTGCACAGAAAGGGACATTCAGGGCATGGGGCTTTAGAGGGGGCAGACCCCTCCCCTCCGCCTTCACTGCCCTGCTTGAGAGATCTGGAGCTTCCACCAAGGACCCCCAACTTTCTGGGGGGACCAGCTTACCTGATTTCTGCATTCTGTCCCTGGGCTTCTCTTCACCATCCCTGGAAGAAGAGCAGAGGTGGGATTCAGCCCAGCAGAGGTGGTCACCGTCCCTCTGCCAGGAAGGCTCAGCCCGGGCATCCTTGGTTGAGGGTCTCCCATCCTTGGCTTCAATCCCACCAATCCCATCAGCGGCTTCTATGCAGTCGGTGCCACAGCCAGGCAGCATCCAGCATTACGACGTGTCACTGACCCTCAGCCAAATCCATTTTCCTGACAGTTCCACACACACACACACACCCCAATTTTATTTCTGTCTTTGGGAATCTCAGAGGAGACCCCATTCGTGCAGAACAACCAGACCCAAGGACAGTTTTTCCCCCCATGCCATCACTCTGCTAAACAACTAATTCCTACAACACTGTCAAACTAGCTAGTAAGGCTGCATTGCTATTATTCTCCTCGTCTTTCCTATTACCTACCTCTTGGTCTTCTTAGGACTATAGCTTGGTTGCTTGTACCTTACGATTTATATTTATTTAGTATCCTAGTATGATTTAGGTTGTTTGCTTATCTAGTATCCTATGACTCTCCCTGAGTGTTCCATCTTAGGATTATGCTGAATGTATTTTATGTTGATTATGATCATGATTTATTACTTGTTGCTTGTAGGTACACTGAGAACTTCTGCACCAGAGAGAAATTCCTTGTGTGTCCATCCAGACCTGGCCAATATTCTACTCTTCCAGAAAGCCCCCCCCCTCCATTTACAAAGCAGGGGCATCTTTTGGGGTCTGCCCTAAATCTTCCCAGCCACGGAAGACAAGAGACGGGGGGACTCACTCGCTCTTCTTGGCCCCGTTGGGACCCCTCAGCTTGCTTTCAAAGCTGCCGAAAAACCCCTTCATGTTCTCCGTCTTGGCCGAGGTGTTTTTCAGCAGCCGTTCCGCGATGTCCTTCTTCTCGGCCAGCCAGCTGTTGGCGGACTTCAGGTAGGAGTCGATGCTTCCCGCGGCCTTCTCTTTGCACTCCGGGGGGAGAATTTGGGGCTTGCCTGTACAAAGACAAGAACGCCAAGGGGGGAAGAAAAAGAGTTTAATCCGGTGTTTCTCAAACTTGGCGCCTTTTATGACAGTGGACTTCAACTCCCAGAATTCCCCAGTCAAAATAGGGGGTAACCCAGCTCCAATCCCCTAAAGCAGGGGTCTTCAAAAGTGGCCCTTTTATGACTTGTGGACTTCAACTCCCAGAATTCCTCAGCCAGGCACGCATTTGAAGAACCCTGCCCTAAAGAGACCCACTTCTTTTTTTTAAAAACAAGGCAAAAGAAGGCAAATGACCAGCTGTCTGCAAGGAGTATAAATCCTTCCATTCCCCACCATCCAGTCAGAGCTGAAGAAGCTTCTGGGATGAGAAGCGAAACGTCTTCAAAGAGAAACAAGGAAGTCCAGTTGCCTCCTAAAGAAGCACCTGTGGGACAACCGTGACCTGGATGGCTGAGAATCTCCATAGACAAAACAAGCTAAGTTACTAGTCCACATGACAGTCTAGAAATGAAGAGACGTAGAAAAGATTCCATTTTTTTTTAAAAAAAAATACTTCTTGGAAGACCCACGGCTCCTGCTGGAGATGAGCCACCGTCTGGATGTGGCTTTTGTGGCCCTTACCAATGTAGTAGTACGTAAAGCACATAGTCATCAGGTTTTTAGCAGGGCTGAAGTCATCCATCTGGTAGCATCTACAAAGCCAAAGAGAAAAGTTGGTGAAAAGAGGGGGGGGGGACGACAACGAAGACGGCCCCAGCTCCGGAATGCCAAGCCGTGAGGGTTTGGGCAAGGCTGGGGGCCAGAGAGAAAACCAACTCAAACAGGACCCCTGACCTGCCCACCAGGAACCCCACAGGACAGCCTGGGCCAGGCCTGGTTTCCAAGCAACTGGCAACCCTTCCACAGATACACACACAGTCTACTCACTCAAAGAGCACAAGGGCAAAGGACTGCACCAGGCGGTAGAAAGTCTGCTCGGAGACACACTTGGAATTGCAGCGCTGTGAAGGAACCGGCAACAGGCAGAGTGAGGGTGCAACTTCTGCATGTGGGGAGCGCCCCAAGAACTCTCAGATAACTTCTGCCATCTTTCTGGCACCCCTGGGGCTGCCGGCAGCGTTTGTACAGCTGTGATGTATGCATTTGCTTGTACCTTCCTAAGCCACGTAGTCCTTGCTTAATGGCTGTACATTTAGCAAAGGTTTGAAGTTAGAAAGAAATTGAAAAAAGGTGGCTTCTGACTGGTCCTCAAATTTATGACCGCCGTAGCTCCCCTGTGGTCACGCAATTGTGATTCAAGGGCTTGGCAACCGTCACACAATTAAGATGGTTGCGGCATCCCACGGCTATCTGATGGCCGTTTGCATCCTTCGCAGCCGGCTTCCCAGAAGCAAACTGAGTGGGGAAGCTGGCAGGGAAGGTCATAAATTGTGATCATGAGGTCTCACTTAACAACTGCACCGCTTAATGACAAACTTTCCGCTCCCTATTGTAGTCATAAGTTGAGTTAGAAGAAGTTGAAGAAGGAACTCAGACAGGGTGCAAATCGCCCTCCTGTCAGAGATGGGAAAACTGCTTCCCCCCAAGTGGTTTTTAATCAAGGTATACCAAGAAGGTAGACTGTGCTTTTCCACGGAGGTTCACAGGGATTCTTAACAATCCTAAAAGAAGCTCTGGAGCAGGCTGGAACTGCATGGGGCCTGCCACTGGCAAGCCAGGCGCGTTCCCGGAGATCGAAGGGATTCCAGATTTAGCAAAACTGTTTGATCCTAAATGCTTCCTTACCTGGACGCTGACGTATCTGGCGAACCACTCCCTGCCTTTTGTGTTCTCACCACTGCACAGCTCCCCAAATCTGGCTTGCTCCTCTTGGTCAAACTCCTCTCTGAAATCACACAGCCAGACACACACAAAATCACAATCACATCTTGCATGCCTACAAATAGAAATATCTACTTCTAGACTGCAGCCCAGCCCCTCCCTCCCTCCTGCCTGCCTATCTACCATATCTTTCTTTCTTTCTTTCTTTCTTTCTTTCTTTCTTTCTTTCTTTCTTTCTTTCTTTCTTTCTTTCTTTCTTTTCTTTCTTCTTTCCTTTCTCTCTTTCTTTCTTTCTTTCTTTCTTTCTTTCTTTCTTTCTTTCTAAATTTATATGGCTGCCCACTCACCCTCCATAACACTGGATGGCTTACAAAAATAAAAGCTGAATACACAAATAATAAAAAAAACAATACCGCACCCCCGGGACAATCATCAATCAGATAAGTCACTTGATGGGCTCCATCCCACTCTGGGTATCCCAGGCCCAGCAAAACTGGGTCTTCGGGGTCTTGAGAAAGAGGGTCCAACTGGGAGCCAGTCTAATCTCCATGGGGATGGAATTTATTGATTTAATCTATTTATCAAATGTATTGGCCACCCATCTTACCACAGGGTAACTTTGGGCAGCTTACAATACTAAAAAGATAAAATTATGTAAATAAAATACCGCAAAACTATGATGCAAAATACTATAGCTAAATGATGGGAAGGGAGGCAGGGAGTAGGATGGGCAGGGGAGAAGCTGGGGGTCTGATATTAATCTATCAATCACCCCTGACCTGAAGCCCCTGCTCTGAAGCCCCAGACCCCCAGGCAGAAGGGAGGGAGCTTGTCAATAAGATTTATTTAGGCTTTTGAAGCAGAGAGAATTCCAACAGACCAACAGTGAAGGTTTCTCTGCAAAAGACCCTTTCCCAGCATGGTTATATCCCAAGTTTTGAAGGCCTGCAAAGTTTCATTCATCCTTTCCTTAAAACATGCCTTCAGGTAAACCTCTGTCCTCAGAAACCACCCTTTTCTATTGACTCTCGGCAAAGACAACATTGCGCAACTTTGGGTCGTGTCATCTGCCAAGGTAAATAAACAGGTTTCCCAAAAGCACCAAAACAGATAGGAAGTTGACTGTGGTTATTTATCCTCAGCTGCAATTCCCCGAGCTTAAAAAAAAAAAAAAACAGCTACAACAAGAGAGCTCCTGTCTTAAATAAATTTTATTTATTATATGCTGATTTAGTTCCAAGGGCTCCCGGCAGCTTGCAAGCGCATGCGATAAATCCAGAAAATTAAAACATCCGCAGTTATAGTAAGGTGGCATATAAAAATGTTAAATCAGTGACAATGGAGCCAACAGTAAGCATGCCTCATAGGCATAGGAGTATTAAATATCCTCCAGAACAACTCTCTATTGTGGAACACAACCCGTGGACAAAAGAAAGAGATTCTAAAGCAGTGTTTTTCAATCCTGACAACTTTAAGTTGACGTCCACCCCTCTTAAAGTTGACATGGCTGAGAAAAACACACTGCTCCAGCAGAAGGCTATTCCATAGCACGGGTGCCATTATTACAGAAATATTAGCATCTCTGGGGCTTTGTCTTTTTCCTAAATTTGGCATGGCAGTGGCATTCCCAGGGTACACTTTAATAATAATGGGCGCACGAGCTAGCCAGAAACAATTTTGAAGAGGTTCCTCTCAAGCAAAGGAACTCTTGACCTTGGCGTCTGCCAAGCCTTGGTCTTTCCACCTTGGAAAAGAGGAAAATGAATGAATTCCTATCCACAGAAGGTGTACAGAAAACCCTCGGCTGTTGTCCTTTAGAAGGATCTAGTTGGCTCCAAAAAAAATCTAATCGGAAACCTTCTCCATCCAGGCATCGCCTCCATCCAGGCATAGCATCTCCATCCGTTCCAGTGGGCTTGCAGGAACTGTTTAGCTTCCAAAATAATTGGTTAAAACTGCAGAACTTTCACTTAAGTTGCTTGAAATAAATTCAGGAATTAAATGACTTATCCATGGAGACAGGATGTTAAGGTGCAGAGTGGAGAAATATTGCCTTGGGCTCCCGGCTTTCTGATTCAATCAATTCTTTAACAATTCACATTAAAAGGTTTGCTCCAAAGCATGCATGTCTTTACCCTTCCCCCCCCCTCCAGCTCCTGCAGAGGGAGGGCAAATCCCCTTTGCGGTGACATCCAAGTGCAAGTTGCACAGAGAATGTTCTGGATAGATCCAGAACCCAACAGCCAGCCCTCCTTCCCTCATGGCTCAGCTTCAATCACATTAATTCAGACCCGGGTGACTCAGAACGCCGCAGGCCTGCTGAGATTCAGTGGGATTTTTTTTTATATCTGTGCCAAAGGTATCCAAACCAGGGTGTATCTGCCCTGCCACTCGCTCCCAGATCGCCAGGCAGGAAGTACGGGGGAATTAAATGTCTCTGGAGATTCTCCATCATTGAGACCACGGTTGTCCCAAAGGTGCTTTTTTTTCTTCAAAAGACAAAAGACAAAAAGAAAAAAAAGTCCAGTTGCCTTTTGAAGAAAAAAAAGCACCTTTGGGACTCTAGATACTCTTATGATCACAGCTGAGCCCTAGTTTTTTTTTTTTTTATGGCTAAGTGAAACATTTGTTAAGTGAATTTTGCCCCCATTTTATGACTTTTCATGCCACAGTGAATCACTTCAGTTGTTAAGTTAGTCACAGTTGTTAAGCTGTTTAGTGAATCTGGTTTCCCCATGGACTTTGTTGGTCACAAGGTGGCAAAAGGGGATCACGTCATACACACACACACACATACACACACACACACACACACACACACACACACACACACACACACGGGATGCTGTGACCGTCATAAATATGGGTCAGTTGCCAAGCTTCCAAATTTTGATCATGTGATCCTACAAAGGTCGTAAGTGTGAAAAAGAGTCCCAACACACTTTTTTCGGCACCGTTGTAGCTTCAAATGGTCACTAAATGAACTGTTGTAAGTTGAGGCGTTCCATACTAGGAGTTAAATTAAGGGATACCCAAGGAGAAAGAGAAAAGAGGGTTGGGGGATTTGAGGGGGGGGCGGAAGAGGGAAGTGGATCTTGGAGATGCCCGGGAGATAAACAAGGGCAGCCATTTTCCTGCCTTTGGAAAATCCCCTGGCTTGTGCACTTTTCCTCTGCAGACTTTATTTAAAAATAAAAACCAGGTTTCTCCTCCTGCTCCCTTTGCTGGCGTTTCCCGAGACAATCACAGAAATGTTCACCTCTCCCTTCACGTGTCAGGCGGCATCGCATCTCCTGCCCGCCCAGATGTCATCAAAACAAAGATCTGGCCGCCGGCATCACGTGGCCGGCCACACGTGGTCGAACACCGAGCGGCGCCTCCATCCGGCGGGAGGAAAAGTGCCCTCCAGGCTGGCAATGGAGGGCCCAGGCGTGGGGGGGGGAGCTTCCCAAGCACAGTGGGACACCCCTGCTTTAGAGGAGACGAACGGTGTGAGTTGTTACTGAGCTGCACACAAAGGGGCACGGGTGCTGCACGGAGAAATTGGGATCGGAGCAGAGGGAGAACGTCAAGATGGTCGGGGGGCAAAGGGAGAAGCTGAGCCTGAGGTTTATGTTGCCAGGGACCCCCGATTTGACAACGGAACAGACTAGGAAATCAGAGGTAGGCGCCTCGTTTGCCCATAACACAATTGCAGGCAGTCCTCAACCTACAACCGTTCATTTAGTGACTGTTCAAAGTTACAACAGCGCTTATGACCGTTTTCCACACTTACGACCTTTGCAGCATTCCCTGTTGTCATGTGATCAAAATTCAGGCGCTCGGCAACTGGCTCATACTTACGACGGTTGCCGTGTCCCAGGGTCAGGTGATCTCCTTTTGTGACCTTCTGGCAAGCAAAGTCCGTGAGGAAGCCAGATTTCCTGAACACCCGTGATACTAAATTAACAACTGCGAAGATTCACTTAATGACTATTGCAAGAAAGGTCATAAAATGAGGCAAAATTCACTTAACAACTGTCTCACTCAGCAACCAAAATGCTGGGCTCAATTGCGGCCGTACGTCGAGGACCACCTGTGTAAGAATCTGCAACAGGAGAGGAGTTGCAAGGTTAGGAGTCCTCTCGGCCCTCCGTCCCCTTTCCAGGGTCCCAGGGGTGCTCCAGCAACACTCACCCACCGGTGAAGATCTTCGCCACGTACTGGCTCATGAACTCCCGGTGTTCGGCCGTGGCTTCCCCCCGAGCAGACTCCGTGCTCTGGGTTGAGGAGTAGGACTCGGAGGAAGAGCGCCGCTGGTTGTTCCAGCTGGGATGGGTGGGCGAGTCTGTTGGGTCGTTCTCACTGTCGGCGGACTCGGTGGCATCACTCTCCTCGGTGGCTGGGCTCACATCCCGGCGATCCAGCACCACGTGGCCGTTGGTGGTTGAGGGGCCAGTGGGGACTGATTCAGAGGTGTCCGTGGTGGACGGTTCAGAGTCGAAGTCAATGAGGTTTCCCACCGGGACATCCACCACCTCCATGGTTCTTGTGAAGGTGTAGGCTGAAGACCCCGAATCCAGACAGTGAAGGTCTCAAACGCCCTTTTCGAGGAAGGCTGGAGGCCACCGGGAACAAGCCATGGTCTAGATCAAGGATCCTCTTTGGCCCAGCATGCTTGAAGGCCCCTGAAAAAAACAACACAGAGCAATTAATTGACTCCTCACCTGGATTCTCCTTTAGGGAGGGAGAAGAAGGGAGCATAGAGGGAAATGTTGCTGCTTCCAAGACGGTTCCTCTGAAGAAGAGACAAATCCTGAACCCAAGGGATCGATTGCCTTCCCTTCCAGCGGAGAGAGAAGTGCCTTCTAATTCTCCTCTAGAGCAGACTGCAAAGGGTCACAGCACAGATGAAATGGGCCCCTCCCGAGTTTGTGGTTTGAACAGCTGCAGCAGGAGGGAGAGGATCAAATGGAGCTTGAAATCAGGAGACGCTCCAGAAACTTTGGAGCACCCTGGACAGCTCCTGGAGACTATTTGTGGCAGCCTCCCTTCAAGACTAGGGAAGCCTTTGGGAGCCATAAAAGCAAAGGGATGGGAAAGAAGGGAAGTTCTCCAGGGACAGGAATAAAAATATCGACCCCGAAGACAGCTGGGTTGGCCAACATTTTGCTTTAGGTAAAGAGTGCAGCTCTTAATCCTACAGGAAATCAACCGTGACCATCCTTTGGAAAGACAGATATTGAAGCTGTAACTCAAATACTTTGACCACCAAATGAGAACAGAGGACCCACTGGAGAAGACCCTGAGGTTGGCAAAGGGAGAAGGGGATGGCAGAGGGTTAGATGGTGTCATCGACGCAGTGGACATGAGTTTGGACCGATTCAAGGAGACCGTGGAGAACAGGGGGGGCTGGGGTGCCATAGTCCATGCAGTCACGAAGAGTCAGACACAACTAAGTGTCTGAAGAACAACAAAATGCAGTGCAGAGTTTCAGGCCACGTAACTGCCTATACACCCCTCCACTCCCAAAGGTTGGGTTCCACCCTAGAGTGCCATCAGAAGCTGCCAAGGAAAGACCATTTTAGATGTCAGAAGACTTCCTTAAAGTCTTTCTGCAGTGGGATCTCCCCTTTGGTCAATCTTGTGGAACATCTGATCAATCTTATTTCATTAGGTCAAGGTTTAATTGGTCATCTCAGCCTGAGCTTCTCCTTTTATCTTTCTTTGCTCACGTTCATCTCTTCATCAGTCACCTCGTGCCCCTAACATCTGGGACTGCCCCACATTTTGCCCCGGTAAACAGACTCTGCAGCCGCTTCAGCATCATGGGCAAAAGAAGGCAAACTAGAAAAGGACCCAGGGGCAAAGCAAAGAGAAGGCGAGAGCTCTCTTTGAAGCCACCAGCTGCAATTGAAGCTGCTCCACAACCTGTATTTAAAAGGCTGCTGGGCCCACCTCCTTTCTCACAGTGGCACTTTTAAAAACAGGCCGTTATCGCACTGAAGCAAGGGCTGCAATTTGCCTGATTATGGTGTTAAAACCTGCAGGCCCATCTGTGCCCTCCACCCGACAAAGAACAGCAAAGCGTCACGCCATTCAAGCAGTGCCAACTGACTGGCACAGGCAAAGAGGGAGGCAACCAGCAACGTTGTCCACAGCCAGCTGGCTGAGTCCTGACAGGCTGATGTTTGCAAGGGAAGGTTTCCCAAGAGAACTGGGGTGACCAAACCAAAAAAAAAAAAAATCAAGATAGGTGCTAGAACAGTGCCTGTCAAAAACCTATTTTTATGTGCCAACAATGGGGAAAGGGGGGGGCTAAATGAATAGAGTCACTTGATCAGTTCCCTTTCCATTCGGGGTCCCCAGGCCCCCTGACAAAACCACATTTTAAGGGCCTTTGGGAAAAGCAAGAGTGGGGGTCAACCATACAAGGCAACTGGAATTTTTTTCTTTTTCCTTGAAGATGTTTCGCTTCTCATCCAAGAAGCTTCTTCACTTCTGATTGAATGGTGGGGAATGGAAGGATCTGTATTCCTTGCAGTCATCTGGTCGTTAGTACTCCCTCTGAGAGTCATTGAGGCCCCTTGTGGGTTTAATCTGTGCCCTCAGGGTCACCTGAATAGTGCAACTGGGTGCAGAACCTTCTTGGAAGGGCTGAGAATGTTGTAAACAGGAGAAAGGGGTCCATTTCTACTCATGGATTTGCCACTGATCTCCCCCCCCTGTTCTCTCACTGGCACCAGCACCAGCACCCACATCCAGCCTCCAGTTCTGCTTGCTGCTTTGGGGAGCTGAAAGAGCTCACTTCTCAAGCTGAAAGCCTATATTATTTTCCCAGCTGGACTCTGCCCTCTCCCCCGTTGTGCAGCCCCTCGATTCCTCCTTCTTCACTCTTGGCCCCCGCCATAATTATCCCCTTTCAAGGAAGGGAAGGGTGATGCAGCACCAGCTGCTTGTGCCGAATTGACCTGCTCTTTGCTCCTGACAGGAAGGAGGATGAGCCAGCCCAGAACGCCCCCCCCCCTGCAAAGCTGCACAGAGGAATTTAACAGCTTTGGCAGGCAGGAGAAAAGAAGCATCTCAGGACTGCAGCTCTCCTAAGAGGTCCTCTTTGCAAATGCCCTCCCCTCCATTCTGTGGCTGGTGGATTGGGATGTCTGGAAAGGGCATTCAGTTCAAACCGGGGATCGATCCCGCAATTCTAGAGTTTAGGTTCTAGGAAAGTGGGGAGTCAGGAACGCAGCCAAAGTCAGCCTTCCCCTCCCCTTGCCCCAAAGGAGCAACGGAACGAGGATTGGCAAGAAATTAAGGATAATAAATAGGGAAGGGAAGGGGAGGGAAGAGGAGGGGAGGGGAGGGAAGAGGAGGAAGGGAAGGAAGGAAGGAAGGAAGGAAGGAAGGAAGGAAGGAAGGAAGGAAGGAAGGAAGGAAGGAAGGAAGGATAAAATTAAAAAGAAACAGATATGCCTTCGGTCCAAAGTTTACAAAAATCCTACATCTTCATGGAGGCACCCTCACCTTTTATCTCTTGAAGCCCCAACCCACCTCCAGGAAATGTCCCGCTTTATTTCTTCAGTTGGTAAAGCTGGATTTCAAACCCACAAATATCCAACAGACAGACCGTGGCAAGAACAGTAAAGAAAAGCTACGCCAGTTCTGTTTAATCCGCGGTCCATAATTACAGCAACCTCCCCCCCACCTCAGCCTTCAGATCCCTGGCAGAGAGCAAAGGCTCAACCCCTCCACCAAAACCACCCAGTTTCCCCCTGCCCCCCCCCCAGGCTGTTCTATCAGGTCGAGGGAGACAAACCTACCTGCTCCTGGGCTGGCCTTCCAATCCAGGAGAAAAGTCCTTCTGGCCCAGAGAAGGGGGCGGATTGCTACACAACCTGCTGAGCGATTCAGCACTCATTTCCATCTGCTGCTCGCCGTGTGGTGCGCATTGCCAGCCTCCCGTACCTCGTTCCAAGGGAGACCCAGAGATGCACCAACCCGCAGCCCCAACCCACCATCCCAACCTCTGGACAGCCCGAGAGCCAGTCAGCCCTGCCAGGGAAACTCCCAAGACGGAGTAAACATGAAGACGGGGTCAGTTCGCACAATGGATTTTTCTCGAGGGATCTCAAGACCTAGGATGGTGGTCCTGAGGACAGACTTATTGACCTCAAAGAAAGCACCTCAATCCTGAGAAGGGCTAAGAAGCCGCCAAGGGGCTCTCCCCAGATGATCAAGTGGGAGATCCCTCCACCTGAGATCCAGGTAGGGTCAGCTGCCCCAACCTCCACACCGCTGGTGGCTGACCTCAGGGCGAAGCATGCAGGAGCTGGACTTACCCACGAGCCACAGTGGGGAGATCCGGAGCCGGCCAGCTTGAGCACCTCTGGATAGAAAGCAGGCAGGGAATCAGCACAGCTGGAGAGAGAGAAAAGTCTCTCCCAGGGCTCAACTTCACACCAGAGAAACCGAAGTGCAGATGATCCAAAAACAAACACGTCCCTCCTCTCCCAGTTAACCTGCTGAAACCACGTCAGAGAAGGGGGGGGGAAATCTCCCTGTGACTCACACTCAGTGACATTTGAGAGAGAGGGGGGAAGGAGGGAAGGAGAGAGAGAGAGAGAGAAGGAGGGAGGGAAGGAGGGAGGGAGAGAGAGAGAGAAAGAGAGAGAAGGAGGGAGGGAGGGAAGGAGGGAAGGAGGGAGGGAGAGAGAGACAGAGACACAGAGAGAGAGGGAGAGAGAGAGGAGGGAGGGAAGGAGGGAGGGAGAGAGAGACAGACACAGAGAGAGAGGGAAAGAGGGAGAGAGGGAGAGAGGGGGGAAGGAAGGAGGGAGAGAGAGAGAGAAAAAGGGAGGGAAGGAGGGAGGGAGAGAGAGAGAGAGACAGAGACACAGAGAGAGAGGGAGAGAGGGAGAGAGAGAGGAGGGAGGGAGAGACAGAGACACAGAGAGGGAAAGAGGGAGAGAGAGAGAGAGAGGAAGAGAGAGAGGGGGAGAGAGGGGGGGAAGGAGGGAGAGAGAGAGAGAGAGAAAGGGAGGGAAGGAGGGAAGGAGGGAGGGAGAGAGAGAGACCCACAGAGAGAGAGAGAGAGGGAGGGAGGGAGGGAGGGAGGGAGGGAGGGAGGGAGGGAGGGAGGGAGAACCAGCTGAGCCAAGGCAGAAGGAAATCTTATCAGGACTTAGCAGAGGGGTTCCTTCTTCCGTATGAAATGCTAAATGTGGTAGAAGTTGAAGGCATCCACAAGCTCTACTCAACGGTTGACCTCAGATGAACCCCAGCGGAAAGACCCGCAGCAAGATTAACCAGCCCCAGACGAAACAAAAGGGTTTAACCTCAGCCTCAAAACTGTAAGCCCAGAGGTAGCTGCCAGCACTCGCAAAGCAGGCTCTGCAATGGATGCTCCCCTGGAAAATCCCACGCAACACGCCGAATGAGCATCTACCTTGGCTTGTTGTGATCCTGGCTGCAGACGCCTCTCTATCCCAGGCAGGGGAAGAGTCTGCACTCCCAAGCAACCGTCTTCCCCTGCCAATCTGATGTCCTCTGCAGGTCCAGAGCAGCTATGAAGCTTAAAGTGGAGCAGGAGCCCTCGTGAGATATGACTGGACACACACACACACACACACACACACAGAGTGCAGAGAAGAGCGACAAAGATGTTTAGAAGACTGGAGACTAAAGTGTATGATGAATAGCTGTGGGAACTGGAAGTGTACAGTCTAACGAAGAGAAGAAGTACAGATGACACGATAGAAGTCTTCCAGTATTTGAGGGGTTATCAAAGAGGGGGCCACTTCTTCTCCAAAGCACCTGAGGGCAGGACAAGAAGCAACAGGTAGAAACTAATCAAGGAGAGAAGCAACCTGGAACTAAGGAGAAACTTCCTGACAGTGAGAACAATTAACCAGTGGAACAACCTGCCTCCAGGAGCAGTGAATGCTCCAACACTGGAGGTTTTTAAGAAGAGATTGGACAACCGTTTGTCTGAAATGGTATAGGGCTGCCTGCCTGAGGGGGTTGGACTAGAAGACCTCCAAGGTCATTTCCAACTCTTTTATTCTGTAATCTTACTCCCAACAAAGCCCAAATATGCTCAACGCCCCCCCCCGTCCCTAAGTGCATTCCTCAAAGCACAGAACATCTTGCCTTTGCCTGGAAACAAAATGCTTGCCTCTTGATCAGATACTCAGATTGCCACGGAAAGTCACAATTTAAAATAGGCGCGGGGGATGGAGGCAGGCCGAGGGCAGCTGGCAGCCCTTTGAATTCCATTTTGCTTTAGGCAGAACTGGCAGATTCAATTTAGGCAAAGCCGCAGCCTCCTCGTTCCCACTTTAGCACTTGAAAATGAGCAACGTTTTGTTCCTTGTGTCTGGGCAAGCGGAGCCAGGTGGACAGGCCACGCGTGGTCTCCAGCACAGCTTGAAACGGCCACCCCCGCAGGAGGCTGACTGCGCCGACGGCTGCCACCCCTTCGCCGTGCAAGAACCCTCCAGCACTAGGGGGGGGGGTCCTGTCGAGCCCTTAACCCAAGCATATTCTAGGAACAGACGAGACGCTTTCAGTTCTGTTGTGCATTTTAGTAGCTGCAGGCTGTACATTTCTCCCCTTCAAAGGGCGTCATCTCGATTCCTGAAGACAGAAACTCCTGATAAAGACAAACCTATAAGGCCGGCTAACCATGGCCTCGCTCCTTTTCTTGGGGAGACCTTTGACATTCCCCAACCCCTTGATACCTGATTCCTGGATGATTGGCAGAAATTTGGGGTAAACTGCAAGCTAGCAAGTGTCCTTGGAGTAAGGATGCTATCTCCGCTGCTCGTTTCTCCAATTAGGAAGCAAATCTGCCTCAGTCGCACCCCTGTACAGCGGGTGATGATGTTTTGCTGTCTGTTCTCTGCATTCATCATTTTTGGGCTTCCTTTGGGAAATCAACCAAACAGCAGCAGTGGGAGGAAGAAAGCAAAGGAAACGACTCTTTCTGTTGCTCCACCAGCTTTCTAAGCCCGTAAAGATAATTACTTACAATGAGGCAGGAAATGAACAGCCAGCCAGTCGGGCTCTGACTTCAGCCGAGCTTGATGAAAGCTAAGCCAGCCCGTATTCATCCTGTCTTGGGCAGGTCAGAATTTTGATTCCAGCTTTTTTCTTCTTTCAGAATGGAGGGCCCTAGGCCAAGGGTGGGCAACTATACAGCCCCTTTCTGACTCGTGGACTTCAGCTCCCAGAATTCTGCTTGCAATGCCCAGAGTTGAAAGTTAAATGATCTGCCATTTCCAGGAACTTCAGTCTAGACCTCAACCTCAATCTAGATGGCCAAGTCTGTTGGGACTTGTAGTTGACCTCAATCTTCTCCAGAACTTAGAGCTGCCTGAATGAAGGACTTTCTGCAAGCAGAGGGCATCCAGAAATGCGTGGCTGGCTCAGGAATTCTGGGAGTTGATGTCCACAGGTCGTAAAGGAGCCATAGTTGCCCATCCCTGGCCTAGGATCATGTGGGAAGGCAGATCCTACCCGAAGCTCAGGAGACTGGCAGAACCAATGACCCAAAGGCTGGTGGGTTCTTCTTTGCTGGAGGCAGTCAAGGGAGATGCCAAACTGGTCCTCTGCTTGCAGAAAGTCCCTCATTCACTTCCAGGCAGTTCTAAGTTCTGGAGAAGCTTGAAGCCAACTACAAGTCCCAACATCCTTGGCCATCTAGATTGAGGTTCCTGGAAATTGCAGTTCATTTAACTTTCAGCTCTGGGCACTGCATTTTAAACAATTCAGAGCAAGTGCAGAAAATAGCAATGAAGACGTGGGAATTAGAGATCAAAGTCTGCAAAGCCAGACTGAAGGAAGCAACTATACTGAGCCTTGAGAAAAGATGACCAGTGGGAGAGAAGAGCTTCCACTGGGATGTTAGAAAACCTCACTTCCTAACATACAACATACAAGAGTCAGAGAAGGAGCTATCGTTGATGCAAACCTGTCATTTTACTCCTAAAATATATTATTACAGTTCTACAAATTGACACCTGTTTAATATTCTCTCTTCTGGCACTTTAAAGATTAACTTTTTATTAGCTGATGATGCAGCATTTGGTCAAGCTACAGGGTGCCACTTTCGGAGTGAAAGCCATTGGGCTACAGGTGAGTCCATCAAGGTTCCTTCTCAGCGGAATCCCTGGTGACACTTGTCATGCAAGACAGTCCTGGATTCCTGTGGTGCCTGAGCTCCTCGGACAGGTGTGAGCTGCAAAGCGCATAGTTTCTCCAGAAAGGCGAGGCTCGCACAAGGATAGGCTGTCAAGCATTAAATACTTTTTCGCCAGCTCAGCAAAGGCTTTTGCAATCTCCATTCAGGCATGACCACCTGGCCAGCTATGAAAAGTTGACAATAGAATTGTTCCCACTTTGCATCTCTGGGATGAGGAAATACAGCAGGTGAGACTAATGTGGTTTTGCTGAGCTGCCCTAAAGTTGAGTTTTGGCATTGGCCAAGTTTTCCCAAGAACTTGACTGCTCAAAAAAAAAAAGGTTATAAAATTGGGCATGATCCCGTGGTGATTTGCTTAACGACCAGCATGGCTGGCTCGACATACGACCGTGATTCCAGGCTCAATTACAGTCTTAAGTTGAGGACTATCCTTACTACCCATCAAAGAGGTTTGACAAGATGCCTCCTTGCTCAGTGCTGGGCCAGGAACATTTTGACCTGGCTAAGCTTGCTAACACACCTTTGCAACTGCACAACACTGGCTGGAGTTTGCTGCCCTTCCAATTCATGGCCCAATGTTTTTTTTCTAGGAAACCCCCCCCCTTTCCTCTTTCTCTGCACGAGGATGCAGAAGACAGCAGCTTTCCAAAGAGCTTAATTCTGTAGCTGCCAGTGGAGGAATCTCTGCTTTAAAGAGCTTTGCTTTGACCTCTTTGCCACAGAAAGCCACGGCCGAGAGGTTTCAGTGCTCCGCCATTTCAGAAAAGGACGGGCAAAGATGTTGTGTGTGTGTGTGGGGGGGGTTGACTAGCATCCCTGCCACTGGTGGAAATGTTGGCCTGGTAACTGAATTACCCAATGGTTACACAACACACAATTGCAGCCCACCACTTTGTTTTTTTCTTTTTTGCTGGGGAAGAGCGCCTGGCTCATGCTTGGAGAAAACAGGGCTGAGGGGGGCAGCACACGGGGCGGGCGCTCAAGGGCAGAGTTAAAAGGTGGAACAAGCCACAGCACCGAATGCAGCAGGACAGACTCCTGGGTTCCCATTGGGTGTGTTGTCCCCTTTCTGCTCTCTTGAAAGGGCCGCTTTGTTCTGTGCAGGAAAAGCATTTCACGGGGAAAAGCTAAGAAAAGCAGGAGGTGTGATACGGCTGCTTTAATTAAGAAGTGCCGCTGACATCACCGGCGGTGTCTTGTTGGGGATGACGCAAGTCCCGTATTGGCACCCAGCATCAGGCCATCCGCGTTGCAAATGCTGCTTTGAATTTCTGGGTTTTGAGATTCGGAAAAGCAAATTCTAGCAAATTCAAAGAGATCTGGCAGTTGTGTAACTTATTTTTAAAATAGCGCAACCTTGCTTCTGGTGGCCTACATCACAGCTTCATGCTCTGGGCTGTTCAGGGCCTTCTGGTTTATATCAGGCTCTGCTAATCCATGACACGATGTTCTTTGTCTATTGCTGATTGGAGGACTTCCTGAAATTAGAGATATTATCTAGTTGTGTTCATGGCTCAAGCATTAAAAGGCAGCTCCGTTTTGCTTCGAAAGGGATTCAGTTCTCCTCACGTGTGTCTGTTCCCTGCATTTAATCATCCCAGGGCACAGGCCAACTCAAATAAACTGCCATTCTTCCTCCTCAGCTTTGAAAATTAACTCATTATGTTCATTAATAAGGATGAGTTCATTTTATTCAGTTTTCAATTTATACAGGAAGTCCTCAACTTACGACTGTTCATTTAGTGACCGTTCAAAGTTACAACGGCACTGAAAAATGATTTAAGGCCATTTTTCACACTTATGACTTGTGCAGCCTCCCCCTGGTTGTGTGATCAAAATTCGGACACTGGGCAACTGATTCATACTTATGACGGTTGCGGTGTCCCGGGGTTACATGACCCCCTTCTGCGGCCTTTTGACAAGCAAAGTCCATGGGGAAGCCGGATTGACTGAACAGTCGTGTTCCTAACTTATGAATCACAGTGATTCATTTAACAACCATGGGGAGAAAGGTCGTAAAATGGGGCAAAACTCACTTAACTGTCTCACTTAACAGAAATGTTGGGCTCAATTGTGGTCGTAAGTTGAGGACCACCTGTACTAACCTGCTCGTGCGAAGACGGTGGAGCGCAAGAATATCCACAAGCTGGACTGATGGCCCTGCCCCTCCTGAGATCACTTAGAACAGTGGTTCTCAGCCTGTGGGTCGGGACCCCATTTGGGGTCGAACGACCATTTCACGGGGGTCGCCAAACAACGCAGTCCGCCATTTTTTCCCCCTTTTCCTTAGCTGTGCTACTCCCTTTTATTCTATTGGCTTTTGAAAGCCAATCGAAGAGACTCTCTTGAATAGAGTCTAATTCTATTGGCTTTCAAAAGCCAATAGGAATTGTCCAGGCTGTCTCTGCCCTGCTGAGCCCGCCCAAAGTCCCATTCTGCAAACGGTGCTGCACCAGTTGAGTAGTCCTCGACTTACGACCGGTTGAGTAGTCCTCGACTTACGACCGGTTGGGGGGTCGCGGCATTAAAAAGGTTGAGAACCACTGATTTAGAAATGGTTTCATTTTGGACAGATGTGAAATTCTTGAAAAATATCAGCATTTCCGTCTTGGGGAAAGGCCAGGACCTGTCTTGCTTAACGTCTCAACCCACAACCCTCAGCTACGCACGAAAGCTCATCCGAGCAAATCACACTTTTTACCCTCTGCTTTTTCTCAGCTGTGCTCAACCTGCAGATGGGACTTAGTGCAACGCACAAAAACCCCACCAATTCAGATCCGGAATACACCCGTTTGCTGTATATTCATCTCCTGGAAGCCAAATGTAAAGCAAGAATCCAGCTTGTTGACTTTGCTTCTAAAAATGCCGCAATGTGTATTTTACAACTTCCCTCTTCTACAAATAGGAGGCAGAGGTTAATGAAAAGTCATTTCTCATGGTGAAACGAGCAGAGGAAAAAAGCAATTGTCTCATTTGGTCTCAGTGAAACTGGCTCCACTTCATTACTGGGGGGAAACAAGCATGCAAGGTTTTGCCCTTAAACCATGGCCAAGTAGGGAGGTCACCTTTCTGAAAACCAGTGTGATCTCTTTGCAAGGCCTCAACCACAGGTTCAAGTGCTCGTTGGCTGCAGATCTGGCACAGGTATGATCTGAGTCACCTGTGGAACTCCCAGCCACATGCAATTGTGAAAGTTTTCGCAAGTTAAAGTCAAAAGACCCAGGTTACAGGTTAGATTCCATCAACCCCAAAAGAATGGCCTTAAATATGGGGGGGGGTTGACCTTTGCAGATCTTCTCTCAAAATAGGGCTGAAAATGAGACAAAACTGTAAAGATTCACAGATAAAAGGAAATGGTGCACAAAACGGCACCACTGACTAATGCATCGAAGAGCTATCACAGATGTTAAAAGCAGGTCTACAGAAAGAAGGAAGAAAAGCTAGGGCAGGGATAGGCAACCGTGGCTCTTTTATGATTTGTGGACTTCAACTCCCAGAATTCCCCAGCCAGCCATGCTGGCTCAGGAATTCTGGGAGTTGAAGTCCACGAGTCATAAAAGAGCCAAGGTTGCCTACCCCTGGCCTAGGCCCTAGGATAGCAAAGCTGTCTGAGGAATTCTGGGAGCCGAAGTCCCCAAGTCTTAAGGTTGTCAAGGTTGCAGACCCCTGGCCTAGAGAAAAGCCTCCAGATGTGCCAACCGGCCCTGCAGAATAGGACCTCTACCAAAGCAGGTCCAGAAAGAAATTCCAAGCAGCTGTTCGTCACCTCCCCACCATCCACAAATCCCCTTCCTTGACAGCCAGGAGCCAGCTCAGCTAGCTGGTCTTGCCAACAAAAACTCCTTCCAAGCTTTAAAAGTTTGCATGCCGATGTATAAACCTTCCACTTGCTTAGTAAATCTCCTGGCAGTCCCCCCTCCTAAGGCTTCAGAGGCTGCCGAGCTTTTCAAGGCTGGCTAAGCGCTGCCACCTAGCTGGGTGCCCAGAAAAATGAATACATTGAAAAAACTCTGCCTTCACCTGCCATTCTTGCCAGGAATTAGAAGAACCAAAGAAGCTTCTTGGATGAGAAATGAAACCTTTTCAAGGAAAAAAAACAACCAAGAAAGTCCAGCTGCCTTTTGAAAAAGCACATTTTGGGAAAAAGCACCTGACCTGGATGACCAGGAAGCACCATAGACATTCACCAGAAATTAAACAATATTTTATTGCACTGTTTTGCACCAGTCCAGATTGCTTGTTAGAATTATCAGTGGGGTAATGGAGAGCTGAGCCAGCCAATCACCCGATGAGCAGGGGGCTGGACTAGAAGACCTCCAAGGTCCCTTCCAGCTCTATTCTATTCAATTCAGATACTAGATCTGTGAACCCTGTCTCTGAATCAAGGCTGTCCAGTAAATGCCATCCGCCCTGCTTTTCTATAAGTTGCAAAAGACAAACGTCGCCACACCCCCCACCCCCAGGAAATGCCTCCCTCCCCTCCGATCTCACCTGGGTCACCTTATCCAGGCCGAGCCACCAAACCACGGTTTGTTGCAAAGGACTCGCGAACTTTCCTATTCTTCAGCAGGAAACTGACTCCGATCAGTTGGCAGGTTTGATGCCTTTTTTAAGACAGCAAAAAAAAAAAAGGGGGGGGGAGAAGGGAACCCATTACAGCTCTGACCGGATCTTGGCCGGGAGTCGCAGCGTTAAACGGAAAGAGCGGGAGGAGGGAAGAGGAAAGCTCCAGCCCCGCTCCTCATTCCACCGGCAGCCAAGGCAAACAGCCCTGCAGATAAAGGCGCTTGCGGGAGCCGGAGGGAAAGGTGACCGCGGGGCAGGCGTCATTCCGGGGCACCTGCACCGCATGCACGCCAGCTGCGCTCGGACCGTGCAAGGCACGGCAGCCGGGGACAGAGCTCGCTCGGGTCTCTGTAGCGCTCAGCCCATGCCCAGGAGCCCGAGAAGCGAGGACCGAGGCTGAGCCGCTGGAAAAGAGCCGCACGGGGGACACGGAAGGGCAGCGAAGCCGAGGCAGGAGGGGGCTCTCTGCACGGATCCTCCCGGCCCGCCCTGCTCCCCACTTCGCCTCCCCGCCCGGGCCGGGCCAGGCAAGGCGCTCTGCACGTGCCCAGGGGCGCCCTGCCCGCCGCGCTCCGGCCCCACGCCGCTCCTACCTCGGCCGCCGCCGCCTCCTCCAGCTGCTGCCAGCGGGGCCAACAGGGCGCAGAGGCGGAGCCGGGCGGGGGGGAAGCTCCGCAGCTGCCACGTGGGGCGGCCGGAGGAGGAGGAGCCGGAGGAAGCCCGGGCCAGCCGGACGCGCAGCGGCGGCCAACATCTGGGGGGGGGGGGAAAACCCTGCTGCAGACGAGCCCCTCGCCCTCCGCAGCATCCGCCAGTCGGGAGAAAAGCGGGCTCAGCTCTGGCACCGCCTGGCCAGCCTCTCCTCGGCCCGGCCGTGTGAACGCGGCTGCTGGGAGCGCCGGTGTCGCTGCGGGGGCGGGGAGGCGCGTGGCTCGGGAATGCCCTTCCGAGGCTGAGAACCTGGGACGTCACCGAGGGATGGGACGATGGGGAAATGCGGGCCGGAGGTTGACAGGCTGTTGGAACTGCAAAGGGATTTTTTTATATATATATATATATAAAAGTGCTACGTGACTCCAGAAAAACAAAATATTTAGAATGCGTAAAGGTACACTTTAAATCTATGCTGGAAACGTGGAAAGCTGGGACGGCCCTTTTATCCTGCCTGACGGTCTTGCAAAACAGGCAGAACATTTGGGGGTTCAAGCAAACACAGGGATACGAAGAATTCTGGGAGTTGAAGTCCAGACCTCTTAAAGTTGCCAAGGTTGAGAAACATGGATTTAATGTATAAAGCAGTAATGCAGTGTTTCCCAAACTTGACAATTTTAAGGCATGTGGACTTCAACTCCCAGAATTCCACAGCCAGCGTTGAAGTTGAAGTCCTCATGCCTTAAAATTGTCAAGTTTGGGAAACACTGCAGTAATGTAAGTCAGAGAAGGCAAGTTGCAAATGCACAAAATGTTTTATTGTTGTCGTTGTTATCCTGATCTGAAACTGGAAAAGCGACTTGTAAAACCGGAGCGCTCTGCTCCAGGGCAGCAGTTGCCAGAGAGGAAAACCACTGGGGGGCTCCTGTGAAATGTGGGCCAGCGGCCACAACATTTCAGAAATGCACGTGGTGGTGGGAAGGGAAGGGAGATAAAAGAAGGGAAGGGATGATCAACATTCCTGTTTACCTCCTGCCAAGCAGGCAGGCCATTCCACACCGCATCCACATCCATAAGGTCGAACTGCATTTTACAAGGGGCACAGATGCCCCCCTGATTTGGGGAATCCCAGCAGGCCAACAATTGCAGTGGCAGGAAATTCAGCCACCAGCAGAGGAATGCTCTCTGATTGGAGGAGAACGTCATGCCCAGCGAAGAGAAAACCGCCCGCCACGCTTAATGCCTGCACTTAGAGGGGGAGACCCACACAGTACGCCACCCATCAAAGCCCAAATGCAGCCTAAATGCAAACAGCCTCATTCATTCGTTCGTTCTCCCTCTCCCTTACGGGTATATAATGAACCTTCTCCTGAAATTTTAAAAAATATATATTTCATAAACTAATCCAGAAAGGGAACCCAAGTCAGGCCTGTGAAGGCAGGAGCAGCCTTCGCTCTCCATGGCAAAGCTTCTGCGTGGAATTGAGAAGCAGAGCAGGGAAGGCACAGCCCCCACCCCAGTGAAGAAAGACAAAAGAGCTGCTTGGGGGAGCGGAGCAGAGCTGCTTTTATCCATGCATCCATGCACAGCGCCCGCCCGCATTGCAGGCCCTTCCAAGAGACTAGCATTCTGGGGCAATTTCCCAGTGGGAGTTTTTGGAGCTGGCTTTAAATACCCGAGAACAAAAAAAGTTGGCCGGAGCTTTGCTTAAGCGACTTAACTTGGCTCCGAAACGGGGCTGGGGAAGACCCCTTTTGGCCTGCAAATGCCAGCCCAGGATTTGACAGAATGGGGGCAGCTTGAATTACCACCGCTGGCCACCAGCCATAGAGGAGCATCGGTCGTCATGCTCCACGTTCTGCTGGCCCCGCTGGGGGTCCCTGGTGCCAAAAGAGCCAACTGGGGATTTGCCAGCCCTCCTGCCCCCTCGCCCTTTCTGGGACGGAAGGAGGGGGAAAACCCTCCCCAGCCCATAGTGGGAATTCTGTGGCTTCTGCTGGAACGGAGAAAAAGAATCACCCGCTGGCGGTTATTGCGGACTCTGGAGGTGTTTGCCACATTTTCCTGCCCGACCAGTTTGTGGAAAGAAACAGAACCGGAGAAACACCGTGAGAAAAGCAGAGTTCCAGTTGGGGCCCCACTGCAGGAACTGGCTCCCCCCTCCCCCCTCTGCCATGCCGGAGAGGGAAGACCTAAGCACCACCGGTGTCCCTTCCGCCCATTTTAGCCGGCTTTCCAAACAGTAACTTCTAGGGCAGAAAATCTGTGGCCCTTCCAATGGTTTAGGCTTTGGCCCCCAACATCCTGGACAAAGAGGCTCCTACTCAAGAGCTGACTAACGGACCCTCGCCCTTCCCCAACCTAGATGGGTCCTCGGGGGTCCTCCTATATCCGAGAAGCTGCCAATTTCTTCTGTATTCAGGTAAAGGCGCCAAACCTCACCTTGTTCTCAAATTTCAGCTCTTTCCTTTTCCTCTCGGCTGCATCTCCAGTCCAGCTTCTGGCCCCTTTCCAGGGGCTCCTGGCTGCCTGAGCCTCCCACGGCCCCCCTCTCAGCCTTTGCTTGGGATTGTTCTGTTCTGCTTAGGGAAAGAGAGATTTATCTGCCAAGCAACTCTAGCTGTAACAGACGGGAGCTGTCATCTGTTATCCTGCAGAGGAACCTTAATATTACAATCAAGCAGAGGGCAGTTTTTTCTGCCTTGGGAGGGAGGGGGGAACGAACAGGAAAATAGATCTATGGGTGTACGAAGCGCTGACGTTGGGGATGATCCAGGACAGCTGGCGGAGAAGTATCCATGATTACGGAACAGCATTACCAGTAGGACACTGTGTCCCAACTAAGCTACGACTCCCCAAAGAGAGGAGGGGAAAACAGCAGTTTCTGCCAGTTATGTGTCACACTCACCGAGGATGGAGCTCAACCTTGGCAGGTGGAAAAGGGGTGGACTTCAACTCCCAGAATTCCCCAGCCGGCTTGAAGTCCCTTCTTTTTAAAGGCCCCAAGCTTGAAAAGTGGGAGTCAGGACTGGTGTTTCTGAATCTCATTAACTTGAAGATTGGGTAGGCTTCCACTCTAAGGGTTGTGGAAGTCGAAGCCCACCCATCTTAAAGGTTGCTGAAGTTCAAAAACATTGGTCTAGCCCAGGGGTAGGCAACCCAAAACACTCCAAGAGCCACTTGGACCTGTTTCCCACCAAAAACAAAACACCGGGAGCCGCAAAACCCTTTTGATATCTAAAATGAAGATAACACTGCATATATCCTTTTTTACCTTTATTATAGGTGTGTGTATGTGTGTGTGTGTGTGTATGTGTATGTGTGTGTGTGTGTGTATGTGTATATGTGTATACACACACACACACACACACACACACACACACACACACATATACACATTAAAAATAAAAGTAAAAATATGACTCTTGGGAATATCCATACTATTAAAACAATGATCACCAAGAGAATGCTTTAAGAGAATAAAATTACATACACACACAGGTAAAAAAAGGATATATGCAGTGTTATCTTCATTTTAGATGTCAAAAAGGTCTCTCTCTCCCTCCCTCTCTATCTGCCCTTGGTCTGCCACTCCTCTTCCCCCACTCTCTCTCTCCCTCTCTCTCTCTTTCTCTCTCTTTCTTTCTCCCCCCCCCCTCCTATCTGCTGCTCACCTGGCAAGCTTCAAGCTGTTGTCCAACAACCTCCGGGGTAAGCAACCTCATCTCTTTTATGACTCATGGACTTCAACTCCCAGAATTCCTGAGTCAGCCTAGCTGGGCTAGCTAGCTCTCTCCTGCCCTTCCTGCTTCCTGCTTCCTGCAGAGACGCAGCAAAGGGAGGAGCTCCGCCCAGAAAGCTTTTCAGCTCCTCGGAGAACACTGTGAGTGCACTCTCTTTTTACACACACACACACACACACACACACACACACACACACACACACAGAGAGAGAGAGAGAGAGAGAGAGAGAGAGAGAGAGAGAGAGAGAGAGAAGCAGGGAAATGCAATTGCCTCTCTCTGTCTCTGTCTCTCTCTGCAAAGGCAGAGGAGGCTGGGAGCCGCAGGGGAAGGCTCAAAGAGCCGCATGCGGCTCCGGAGCCGCAGGTTGCCGACCTGTGGTCTAGACCAGTGGTTCTTAACTTGGGCGATATTGCCCCCCAGGGGGCGATTTCATTTTTCAGGGGGGCGATGGAATGAAAAGGGGCAACACGGGGGCGAAGGAATGAAAAGGGAGCAATATTGGGGCGATGAAGCGAGAAGTTTTGGGGACACTTTTGAGACTTTTCCGTACAGTGAATCGCTGTATATTTGTCGTACAAAAACATCAGATGATCGCTATTAGTGGATTGAATTGTTTTCAAATGTTCCTCCAGCTAGCTTCAGTACAGAACGCCATACATATGTGAAGACGCACCGCTTATCTTCATGCGCGTTGCGCAGCAGCCTTGTGGCGCGCCATGGGCCAGAATATGGGAGATTTGGGGAAAAGACTGGAAATAAATTATTTGCATCAATATGTCCTGATGACAATGTTAAAGAAAACAAAAAAAGTGTTTGCATAAATTGAAGAATTATTTCCTATGTTGTGATTGAGAGGTTACGTTGGGGGAGGGGGGCGATGACAACTTCCTCATTGGCTCAAGGGGGCGATTCGTTCAAAAAGGTTAAGAACCACTGCTCTAGACCAGGGGTAGGCAGCCTTGGCTCTTTTATGACTCGTGGACTTCAACTCCCAGAATTCCTGAGCCAGCACTGAGCCAGCACTGGCTCAGGAATTCTGGGAGTTGAAGTCCACGAGTCATAAAAGAGCCAAGGCTGCCTACCCCTGGTCTAGACTAACTTTAGGGGAATCCCGGCCCAGGCTCGGCACTGTCAAAGGATCAGCTGCCTTCAGAGGATGCAAATTGAGACAGGAGTCCCAGATACTTGACTGCATTTCACTGCATGGATTTTGCGTATCTGGGGGTTCACAAAGGAGCTTGGAATCACAGCATTATTGCACAAGTGACGGGAATTATATGCGACATCGCTGCGGCCTCTACCTGTGCTTGTATCCAGGACAAAAAAGGTGGGTGTGTTTCAAGAACAGGCAAGATCAGAACGTAAAGCAGTCTGACCTTTCTGACTCTGCCGTCACACCCAAGAACATCTTAACAAGGCCCCCCTCTTTTCTTCTGAGGTACAAACGTTGCACACAGGCTTTGGGAAGAAACTTTTTTAAGGGAAAAACCTGAGGGTGGCAAAGATTGGAGGATGATGCTCTCACAGGGCTAGTTAATTTTGGAAGAGGGGGAGATTTTCTCCCGCGTGTTGCTTAACAGACCTCAATATTATTCTTCATGCTAAGAACAGCCACCATGTAAAAAATGCCAAGCAAACAGAGTTCTATTCATGGCTACTTTTTAAGAAAAGCTGCTTGGGGTAGCTGGGTTTAATATTTTCTAAATCTTAAGATCATTAGCAGCTCTGTTCTATTTAACAAAAAGCACAGATCCGTGGTGGCGAACCTATGGCACGCGTGCCACAGTTGGCACGCAGAGCCCTCTCTGTGGGCACGCGCACCGTCGCCCCAGTCCTAGGCCTTCAGCTGGGTTTTATAAAACCTTTTTGCTTTAGGTCTCCGCTGCCGTGCAAAAAAAAAAAAGGTTCAATTTCAACTTCTCGCGGGGAAAAAAAAAGATCTCGCAAAGTTGGAATTGATTGATTGAACTTTTTAGTCCCACCCAGTCTGCTGTTACCACTGCAGCCACGCCCACCCAATGGAGCCCACCCACCCAATGGGCCACGCCTACCTGGAGGTACATTAAGTGGGTTTTGGGTTGCAGATTGGGCACTCGGTCTCTAAAAGGGTCGCCATCACTGGCCCAGACCAAAGAGGCTTTTAAAGTCAGAAGAGCCAATTCTGAGCAGAAGCCCAAAACCGCAGAGTCTTCTTGCTTGCTGCGGGGGTGGGGGGTTGGGTGGGGGAGAATCGGCCAAGTGGGGGGGTGGTTGGTTGGTTTCGTGTTCTCCCAAGCCTGCTTTGAGACTATTTCCATTGTCTGTGAGAGGCTAGGAGTGTGTGTGTGTGTGTGTGTGTGTGTGTGTGTGCGCGCGTGTGCGTGTGTGTTTGCACGAACTCGGGCCTCGAACTTCTGAAGAAGGTTGGGAAAAAATGAAGACACGAGGATGCAAGCTGCCCTCCCAATATAATAAAGCTATATTACAAACTATACATCGTATATTGGGAAAGGAACATTAGCGCATGGAGGAGGAGGAGGGGGAGGAGGAGGGGGGTGTACAATTTGATAAAAAGGCCGGATGGACGAGGACACGTGGCCCCTCGCGCCCAGACCCCCATGATAGGGGAAGGGGATCCTTCCTCCCTCAGGTTCCTGGATGGCCACCATCATGAGTTCAGTAACTGAATGTTCTTCAGCATCTCGTCAAAAGCTTCCCGCGACGGCGCCTCGGCGTTCTGGAAGGAGACCTTGATGCGACTGTAGAGGCTGAACGACTGCAGCTCTAACCAGATGAAGCCGAAGCGGTCATCGTCAAACAAGACGAAGACCCCAGGGGTTCGCTCCGGGCTGGTGAAGCCGTGGCCCGCTATGAGGCCAGTCCCGTAGAAGCTACCCGAAGCAGAACGAAAAAAAGACACCGTGAGCATTTCCCAAACACTTCCCAAGAAAGTCCAGTTCTCACATTCAATTCAGATACAAGAAGTAGAGACATTTCCAAGAAAACACAAAGCTGCTTTTTCCAAAAGACAACTGGACTTTGTTTTTTTCCCTTGAAAACGTTTCACTTCTCACCCAAGAAGCTTCTTCGGTTCTGAACTGAACTGAAGAAGCTTCTTGGATGAGAAGTAAAAGGTTTTCAGGGAGAAAAAAATCAAGAAAGCCCAGTTGCCTTTTGAAAAAGGGACAATCGTGGATGACAGAATCTCCACAAATCTTATTATCAAGAAAAATTCATCTGGGCCTCAATTTAACGCAGATCAGCCTTCTGGAGCATCAGCAATGATGGCTCAGTCCAAAGGCCCTCGTTGAGTCGCTTGCCACAACAGCAGTGTTTCTCAACCTTCGCCGGGGAATTCCACACATCTGAAAGTTGGCACAGTTGAGAAACAGTGCACTGCAGCCCTTAGCAGAGAGAGGCGACTGATTTATGTTTTGACCCACCATTTCGAAAGCTGTTTAAATCATTCCTCCCGATTCTGGCCTGCATTATGAAATCAAAATAACAATGCAATCCTGCTGAGTTCTCCAAAGCGGGATTTTGAAGCTTTCCCTCCAGTTTTGACACAGAAAACCAAAATATCGCCAATGGGACTGTAATGACTAATAATAAAAAAAAATCTGCCCCAGGGAGGGACCCAGATAATGTCAACATGACCAGCTCCCAAGAAGGAAACAGTCTCCCGTTTTCATAGATTAGGACTTCTTGGCAGAGGCAGGAATTTAAAGGACTCTCTGAATATCCCAATCAACGTTATCCCTGGGAATCTCCTAAACCTTTTAACATTACCATGCTCTGCAGCTGCGGGGATAATCCTCGTTTCGGGAGGCGATGCCGCCTGGCAGGACAAAGGGGCAGGGGGCAGGGGGGGCGCCGGAGGCGGCTGCTTCTTCTCCAGCTGCCTCTGATCCAGCCCCCTCCTGTTGCTGCTGCTGCTGCTGCTGCTGGCCGCCCTCCGCTTCCAGCCCCATCTCCTCTGGCAGACCTCCGTCCTGCTGCTGCTGCTCCCGTCGCACCTGTTCGCGCACCTCCAGCACGATCCGGGAGAGCTCGCTGAAGTCGCTCAGGTTTTCAATGTCAGGCAGCTGGATGGGGTAGGCCAGGTCAATCTCGACCGTCTGCTGGCCGGCTGGGATGTTGGGATCGCCCTGGAGGTGGTTGAGAAGCAAATGAAAGTGAATCTGCGTTCACAGAAGCAGCTGGGCAGGACTTTGTCCATCTCCTAAGAGTCCCGCTCAGGTAGCTTCCTCCAAGCCCCCGTCTGCTTCTCCCCATCCCTCTTATCTCGAGCCACTAGGCAGGTAGTCCTCAACTTACGCTGGTCACTTAAGGGCTGTTTGAAGTTACAGCCAACCTGCAAAAGGAGACTTTTGCAACCGGGATTCAAAGTCCTGACAGTCAGGTCTTCTCCACACTTATGTGGCCAACTTCAGGCAGTCGACAACATGGCCAAATTATGTCCATTGGCAGTGTCCCAGGGCCACGTGGCTGCATTTTATGACGGGTTTTGCTGGAAACCAGCACTTATTTCTGGTTTTCGTCGAAACTGGGCCTGTAGCAAAGCACTGGTCCGCTTAAGAACTGCTGTGTTTCCTTTACGGCTATCGTGTTTGCTTGATGACCATAGCAAAAAAATTACATAATCTTATAATAAAAGTAGCATTTGCCTGCATGATTTTGGTTCCCTGGTCAGGTCTGCCTTGAAGGCTGGATATCTGCTGGTCTTAGGCAGGTTGTCAGCTCCCTCCCTCCTGCTCAGGAGAGACTCCCATCCTTCTGGGCCTGGCAGGATTCCAGCACCGTCTCTTTGCACCCGCTGGCTTCCAGCTCAAGAACACCAGCTGGAAAGCAAGGGGGTTACAGGGGCGGGAACCTGCATGCCCAGCCCTCTTGCCAGGGGCTGGGAGGGGGAATTATGAGAAGCTGCCCCTCTTCCTGACTCCACTTCAACAGCTCCCGGCAGCAGATGGGACTTCCTATTTGCACTTTCAGGCTTACAGCTGATTTTTAGTTTTTGTGTTGGTACTGCTATGTCCGGTGTGAGGTATACAGTCTTGGCAATGTTTCTGGGAAGCAGGACGGAAGCAATACTAAAAATAATGAAAACCCATGGAGCAAGCCACAGTCTAAGACTCCAGAGGCCGGACCTTCCGTGCTCACCGTGATTTTGGTTCCCTTGGCCTTTTTCCCATGGAAGCTGAGCATGACAATCTCCAGGCCGTGGCTCCCGTAGGTCCCTTTGAAGAGGCCCGGCTGGATCAGATACTCCAGACTGCGTGGAGGGAGGTAAATGCGTCGGTATGTTAAGCAGTTGCTGGAACAGAAAAAGCAGCCCAGGATGAGCGAAGGAGGACTGGTCAGAACCATTCCCGTTCCCTTATCAATTCATGTATTTATTTTTATCAAATTTAGGTGCTGCCCATCTCACTCAGTGATTCTAAATCAGATATTGTGGTGCGAACTTTCATCATAAGTAAAAGTGTCGCAAATTAAAGTTTTTAGTCCATTACCCAGAGAGGGACACAAACTAAGGTCAGGTCTAATGAAATCCCTGGAAAACTGAAATGTGGTAAACATAATTTCCTGGCTCCCTGCTGTGGGATTTTCCTTTAATCCTGCATGTTTTGCCCTCTCTCCATTTTCCTTGATGTCCGAAACTCTTTTCTTTTCCTGTTTCAGTCCTGGCAAATTGGAAAACAACATTAGGGAATGCTGTTTCAAATGCCAGCTTATTCATAGGCTTGTGGGTTGTTCCAATGGCGGTTAGGCAGACTGCTGTTTAATACTGGTGACTAAAATTTGATGGGAAAATTCTCTTCTGCTGGGCTTAAATCCCCAAGAACCAGAAAGGTTGCATCCTTCAACTTAAGGGTAATTCTCTTTCACCTGCTGTTTTCCAGGTAGGCATATGAGTGGGCAAATAGGGGAGTCGCAGTCCAGGATTTGTAGAGGATATTAAATGGGGGGGGGGCATTAGCTTAGGAGAAGGAGGAGGGAGCTGGGGTAAGGCAAGGGAGGAGAGGAGAGGTCTCCGCTGGGCCCTGCAGAGTTTCTCCAGGGATGTGACGGCTACCTTGTCAAGGGGCCTCTCGGCTCCCCTTTGCATCGCTGGTAAAGTCTGCTCAGGCATTATCAGGAATGCAGAAACCCCCAATATTAGGGGGAGACTAACAAAACCGGAGAGGGGAGGAAGAGGAGAAGGGAGTTCCCCTCGGGACCACAAGACTGCTGGTGCAATGGATTAGCCTGCTAGCACAATTTATTCCTAAATCAGCATCTTGCATCTCTCCCTTGGCTGGGATTGAGGGGAGGAACCAGATCGCCCCCTTCTCCACCTACTCATATTGACTCGTGTAGATGAACTTCATCAAGATGAGCTCCTGCATGTGTTCGTGGAAAATGTCCTCCAGCGTCCGCCCCCATTCTTCTCGGAGCCACGTCCGGAACTCCTGCAAAAATGGCCCCGGGGGGGGGGGGAGAGGATGAGACAGACCGGTTGGATATAGCCCCTTCCGATCCTGTCCGCACTTCCCACTAGGTCCAGCACACAGGGCGGGGTTCAGGAAACCAGCCAGGGATTGGGTGAATAAGTAGCCACCGTCATTCAGAGGTTGGCTTTAGGGCAGTGGTTCTCAACCTGTGGGTTGGGACCCCATTAGGGGTCAAATGACCATTTCACGGGGGTCGCCAAACAACGCAGTCCGCCATTTTTTTCCCCTTTTCCTTAGCTGTGCTACTCCCTTTTCTTCTATTGGCTTTCGAAAGCCAATAGAATAGACTCTCTTGAATAGAGTCTAATTCCATTGGCTTTCAAAAGCCAACAGGAATTGTCCAGGCTGTCTCTGCCCTGCTGAGCCCGCCAAAAGTCCCATTCTGCAAACGGTGCTGCACCAGTTGAGCAGTCCTCGACTTACGACCGGTTGAGTAGTCCTCGACTTACGACCGGTTGGGGGTCGCGGCATTAAAAAGGTTGAGAACCACTGCTTTAGGGGATGCCGAGGCCAAGCTCACCTCTTGTCTCCCTCCTGACATGCGGTGATGATCTGTCTGGTTGCACTTGGTCGAAAACTCGTCCTTCTTTACAATCTATCCGTTTGGGAAAAGGGAGGTTGAAAGTCAGAAGCCCGAAGCCTGGTCTGGCAATGAAGCCCCTGCCTGGACTGGGGGACCTTGGAATAGAGGTCAGGGCGATTGTGCAGTTTTCCTTCCTTCAGTGGGAGAGGGAGAAGGGGAGGGGTCCTCACCTGGATATGCCCACTGTGGGGTCCCTTGTGTCCGTACATGCACTCGACTGTGGCGCTCCGCCTCTCCATTAGGTGAACCCTGAAGAGGGGCTTGAACCGCATGGGGCCATCCACGTGAGGGTCGTGGGGGGTCAGGTACATCCAGCCAATGATGAACAGGCCGTCAACCTGCCAAGGGCAGAATCGGTGTTAATGGTAGGTGAGAAAGACCTTCAGGTGTGGAAGAGATGCTGCCTAGGGAACAATTCAACAGGAGAGGTTGCAGCCTGCAGCTGCATAACAGGCAGAGGAAGAGGCTCAGACAGAAGGGATCTCCCCACACACTTAATTTCTCAAGACTAGAGTGGGAGACTGTCACGTTTCTGTTAATGTAGCCTTACAATAAAGTAGAAGTAGCTCACCTGGTCTGTTTCCTGTCTGGTCTATCTGGAAAGGCTGACAATAGAGGAGAGTCTGCCATTGCTTGCCTTCAGCCTCCTTCCCCCCCCATTGGGATGGTAGCTGTGCCCAAGGCCTGTGTCCTGGCCTAGCTACCACTTCAGCCTTCCTGCTCAGCTCCATTCAGTGCGGTTTCCTTTGTTTCTAATAGCTTTCGTCAGTTCTCGGTGCTCCCTGCAAAATGACTCTCCTTTCCACACACCCCCACCCCCCACCCCACCCCCCAACCTTTTAAGCTCCAGAGTGTGTTTGCGCCGCCAAGAAAATGCCTCCAGCGAGCCTCGAGCTGATGAAATGGAAGGCTCCTGAGGTTGGTATCAGAAATAAAGATGGGGAAAAGGACCCATTCTACAAAATCCATACAGGAAAGCTGCCTTTGATCACTGCAGGAGGAGCGTCTAGCCAACCACTTTTAAGAAAAGACTGGACAGCCACCTGTCTGAAATACTATAGGGTCTCCTGCTTGAGCAGGGGGTTGGACTAGAAGACCTCCAAGGCCTCTTCCAGCTCTATTCTGATTGATTGATTGATTGATTGATTGACTAACTCCAGGCCTGAAAGAAAGCATTCCTATGCCTCCCCCCCCCAAGCCCAGATACCCTCCCTCCCACACAGGGGACACGGCAGGAGAAATTCATACAAGTTATGAACATCCCATGGATGCAGTTCACACAGTATGTTTGCATCTTTCCCTGATTCTACTTTCAGGCTTAAGGCAGCCATCTCTGAGTGACCTATCTGAACGGGGAGGGGGGCCGCTCTGGGCAGCCTGTGAAAGGAAGGGAAAAGAAAATAGATCTAAACCACCAAGAGGTGTTGCCAGGAAAATCGCATGGTATCTATTCTAGGAAGAGTTGATGGACACCTTCTTTAGGGAATTCTACTTACAATCTCTTCCAAGATTCTACATTTCACTCCAGTGGCATCTAAGTTAATTGGCTGAGACCTGGTGCCCGCTTTTTGACCTGATCCAACTGGGGAAGCCCGATATCAACCTTGGAAACTGTAAGAAAATGTTCCTAGCCTGATTGTCAGCATTGATTTAGATGGAGCTTGTCCGAATAACTGGAAATGGTTTTTCCCAGCTGCTTTCCAGTTGCCGTTTATGGGATAAGCTGACTCACATGTTTTATCTTCCATTTCTTTCCCAACCTCCACGCAATCCCTCCCAGTAAAGATGTCCCTTCTCCTCATTCTTCAAACACATCATAAAATCTCTTTCCAGCTGAGGTTAACGTCCTAGAATAAATACCATGCAATTTTCCTGGCAACAATATCCAACAAATTTGCCACAAATTTCTTCCAGGAAGTTTCTCTGATTTTCCAATCTAGCCCTGGATTGATGTCTCTCCTCCAAAGACTAATAGGATCTGGCCCTGCTCAGCTTTTCAAGATCGGCCAAGGTCATCTGGATTAGCGCCTCTCAACCTTGGCGATTTTAAGAGGTGGGGACTTCAACTCCCATCAGGCTGGTGAATTCTGGGAGTTGAAGTCCATGTATTTTAAAACTGCCAAGATTGAGAAACCCTGATTTAAATACTGCCATATCTAGATGAGCTTGTAGGCCTCGACGGATGCCATCAAATTATTGCTCCCTGGAGGCAACCATGTAGATTGTCTCCATGATGATCTATCCTGACTTGGTCCTCAGTTCTTCCAACGGGCAACCCCATCAGCACTGTAACTGAGCATATCCACCCGGTCGGTCTTCTTCTTCTCTTTCGTTCCATCTTTCCCAATATTACAGACTTCTACAGAGAGTGAGCTCTTCACATCATGTGTCTGTAGTAGGATCAGTAGGATGTCCTACCTCAGGCACATCATGCTTAGGCCTTGACCAAACCATAAATTCCTTACAGGACAAGAAAGGAAAAAGTAATATTATACCCAGAGAAAAGCAGAGAAGAAAAGCAGAGTTCATACAGCACAGTGGCTCTATATTTCCGAAGCTTCTGGACCTACCACCACATTCAGGAGACCCCCGTATGGTCCAATGTCTGGTTGCCAGAGACCTAAGATATGCCGGTACCGGTGAAGCACTAGGAGAACAAACGACAAGGACTCAGATAGGAAGGAAAGGAATTCCTCAGTAGCAAAGCTAAGCCCACAGCTTGGGAAGGACAGTAATAGAGCATTCTGCTTACTTTATGGACACATAACGGTCACTAGGCCCTATTCTTGCTCAGGTCTCAAGACAGCTGGCTGGGGAATTCTGGGAGTTAAAGTCCACGCACCTTAAAGGTTCCAAGGTTAGGAAAATCTGTCCTAGAGCAACGGTTTTAGAATTGCGCAGGGCCTCTGATGTTCTCAGTCCCTGAATAAAGCCCAGGGTTTCTTTTTTTTTTTTTAATTGAAAATTTTTAAAAGTTTTTACAAATAACAAAAAAAAAAAACAAGGAAAAAAAAACAACCCTCACCCAACCCCTCCCAAACCACCCCCTCCATCCCCCCCCCCGAGCTTCCCAGAGCTGAATATAGGCTTAATTAAAATTTTAAAAAACCTAAACAAATTTTAACAACTTATAAAATAGTTAATAATAAAATATATATGACATAAGCATTAAAAAGAAAAAATACTTAAAAAGAAAAAAAAGAAAAAAGAGAGAAGAAAAGAGATAGAAAAAAGAAAAAAAGGAAAAAAGAGAAAAAGTACAATCTATAACATATCAAAAATTATATACAAGTTATAAAAAAGCTAAATGATATTTTTTTATATCCAATTTATGTTGTATAAAATTTATCCATTTTTCCCATACAGCAAAAAAATTCTCTTGCGATTGCTCCTTTAAAAAAGCCGAAATCTTTGCCATTTCCGCCAGATAAGAAACTTTAAAAAAACCACTCTTGCAAGGTAGGCAAAGATTCCTTCTTCCAATATTGCCCTACTAACAGCCTTGCGGCTGTAATCAAATATGACCTCCTTAGCATCACAATCAGTAACAATACCTAACAAAAATAATTGCGGAGTAAATTTTACCCTCTTTCTAAAAATTCTTTGAATATTCCACCATATCTTAATCCAAAAAGCTTTTATGTTTTTACACGACCACCAAATATGATAATAAGTGGCGTCCAAACAACCACATCTAACCCCCAAATATTTTAACCACCAAGTCATCTGCAAAAGCTAACCTTAGGTTGCAGCACTGGTGGTGTAACTTTAAGTTGTTCAATAAAAAAAAAAAAAAAAAGCCCAGGGTTTCAATGTTTAACTTTGGCTAATTACATGGTTAGGCAAGCACACTCCATGCGTTCACAGCGCAGAAACCATTGGTCAGTGGAAGGTACATACGGCAGGTGTAAACATCCCTGTACTCCATGTGCTCGTAGTCAGGAAGAATTTTCATAAAACGCCCCGACTTCACTCGCGGGTTTATACCTGAGCAGACACAGCAGGGGACTGTGAAAATGCCGCTCACCTTCTCACGGCCATCGATCACAATGGTGACTTCAAAGTTAGGATCCTGCTGGAGGAGCTGGGCAATTTCTTGGTTCAATGAAACAATTTTTGGCCTACGAACCTTAAAACTTTCTGCCTCCTTCAGGTGAGTTTAGTTACATCAGTGGCCGTGTGCAAAGCGCTTCAGTCTACAACAGTGTTTCTCAACCGTGACAATTTTAAGCAACGCTGGCTGTGGAATTCTGGGAGTTGAAGTCCACATGCCTTAAAATTGTCACGGTTGAGAAACACTGGTCTACAACGATCTGAAGAAATTGCTAAGCTGAATTATCGTTGGGTTTGATCTGAATGGGGAGTTACGGTGTCATTTTATGAGTCAACCAGACACCAGGGCTCATTCAACAAACCGTAATTAAGTAATACTGACACGTATAGAGATAGTCCTTGATTTAAAACAGTTCATTTGGTGACCATTCAAACTTAGCGGCAAGGAAAAAGGTGACATGACCATTTTTTACATTTACGATCATTGCAGCATCCCCATTGTCATGTGATCAAAATTCAGATGCTTGGCAACTGACTCCTATTTATGACGGTTGTGCAGCATCCTGGGGACACGTGATCCCCTTTTGTGGCCTCCTGACAAGCAAAGTCAAGCCAGATTCACTTCAACAACAGTGTTACTAATTTAACAATTGCAGTGATTCACTTAACAACGGTGGCCAGAGAGGTCATAAAATGGGGCAAAATTCACTTAACAACTGTCTTGCTTAGCGATAGAAATTTGGGTTCAATTGTGGTCGTTAAGTCAAGGGATACCTATATTACCATGGGACACCTTTGTCTAAGACAAATGTACGAGTTCCACATAAAAGTTGACTGAGAAGTATCAAATCCAAAGGAATGGAGGAGTAGGGGATGCTTGTTAGGGACCCTTCCACGGGTGCATGTTCGCCCCTCCCCCCAGAGGCTGGAGCGAGTGACAATGATGGGAAAAGTACTAGGGGAAGAACAGCGATCAGCCGCTAAGCCTGCTCAGCATAAACGCTCTTCTCTTCACGGCCAAAAGGCTGATTGTTTTCCATTCAGACATGAGGAGGTGACTCAAGCTATCTAAAATCCTGGCCTCTCGGGAAGAAGACCCCAAGGCAGCGTCATCTGTCTTCCCTGATAAGCCAAATGGGTGACTGTGGACAGGCTGATTCCAGCCATCCACATTTAAGATGTAGTGCAAATTCATTTTCGGAGGCAAACCAGAAGCTTAGGACTTACGCTTGGCATACACATCTTGACAAGATACTCCGGTGATTTCCAACTTCCGTAGGTTCTCGCAGACGCCATATTCTGAAATCCAACGGAGGGACATGTGTCAGAAGGGATTAAGATGTGCTCTCATGCAATGCCTTCTGCTGCCCAGAGCAAGCGCATGACCTGCCTTGTTCCAGGGGAGCCTTGTGAGCCCCGCTTGAAGCCCAAGTAAGTTTTAACCTTGGACCAGCCACATGGACACAGCCTCCGACACAACTGTTGTTCTCAGATGTCCCACTCTGTGCCTCTTCCTGTTTGCCAATCTAGTTTATTTTTCAAGTGGAGGCTACTTTAATGTCCACTTCCATATCAACGAGCCAATCTATGTCTTTGTACAGGCAAAAGATGCTAGCAGCCAACATTGGAAGTCAATTCCTTTTGTTTCTTCCCTTCCCTTTCTTCACATTTTTTTTCTTTTCCCTTTCTCTACTGTTGTCCCTTACCTTTTGCTTTGTACTTTCATATTTTATGTTATAAATGAATAAAACTAATAAAAACGGTTAAAAAAAAGATGTAGCAGCCAACAGGGAAGGACACATCCCTTGGAAGCATCTGGCAGTGAAGGAAACCTCCTCCAATACAAGTTTTTGCACTGCCTGCCAATTTCAAAAGCTTGTCCTAAGAATCCATGATAACAATCAGGAAACACTCTGAATACTTGAAAAGCTGTTATGATAATGGGTGGTACAAGAAAAAAGCACCCTCTGGTACATCTGATCTAATGCAAGGAAGGGAAAGATGAAAGTGGAGGAGGAGGAAGAGATTAAAAATCTCTCTCCTGCTGCAAATCACCAGAGGAATTAATTATTTAAGGTGTTCTAAAACTGGATGCAGATGGAAATACGTAACTTTGAGCCTTTTCCTCTCATTCCACAATCTAGATAGCTTGAAGCTCAGGTCCCAGCAATAAAAAATGAATATTCATAAGGAAAAATATCCAAAGAATTATTGACTATAGCTCTGGAAATTTTTACTAGCTTGAACCAGTGAAGCTTAACTTGCTGTCACTTTTGCAGGAAGTGGAACCAGTAGCAACAATGCAAACTTGAAGGCGCATTGTGTGGAGGAGGAGGAGGATATGGCTGTTAAGAGTAAAGAGATAAACATCCCCAACCAGTAAATAAATGCTGGGGAGGGGACCCATAGCTGTGCAGGCCCCCCTTGTGCTCCTTGTCAATAAAAGTATAAAGCTGTACACATCTGGCAGTCGTTGCTCAAGCCTTTGCTAATGGGAAGATATGAAATATCCCCCCTGCCACAAAGGAAGACCACCCTCACCAGCGCCCAATGAGCATCCCGCTGAAAGAAGCTTGTTTCTTCAGCATTTAACCCCAAATAGAGCCAAGGGGGCAGCCAAAACACCCCTGGGTGAAGAGCATTTTGGCCTAAGGGAAATTCTAAACAGCCGTACTCTTGCCAAATCCTGACCCAGTACTCTGTGCATGCTCTGAGATCACATCCCCATATTTCCGAGGCAGCGTTGGGAGGGGACCAAGCCTTTGCCAACATCCCTGCACAAAGGAGAAAACAATGCTGGGTTGTAGCCTGACACAATACTAGTTGTTTTCCTCACAATGCCCCCAAACTTTCTAAAGGCAACATGATTCTGCACATCAGTTGTTCGTCTCTTGCTGGTTCCCTGTGATGAACTTAAGCCAGGATTCAGATTGGTTGAAAGAACGATTGCTCCCCAGCACTTACTAAAGGCAAAGATCAGGCTGGCTAATGTTTAGAAAGAAAACAAACAAGAGCTAAGGGATTATAAGAGGGTTAATCAAAATAAAAGCAGGAGGGTAATTTGCTAATTCAGTCCATGGAGCAGTCAAGAACATCTATTTATAGCCTTATACAAAACTGAATTGCAACCTCTGTGTCCTCAAAGTCATGTGAGAAAGGATATTTATTACAGAGTTTCATAAGACTAGAGGCAAAAACTGTTGGGGTTGACTATGGTATGGAGATCATAGCAAATAAACCAAGAGATCTGGAGCCAGATGCCAAAATGGAGCCACTCTGACTAGTAGCCAACATGTGTTCGATGAATCCCTCCATGCTAAAGCAGACAGCTCTTTGATAAGTCTTCCTTTCTCGTCATCCAGAGTTACCTAACTATGTTCTTGCAATGTTTCCACAGAGTTAAATATGCTCAGGATCATTTCAACATCCGACAGATGCTGCTGCCCTTAAATACACAGCCACACACCCAAATCGAAAGTCAGTGGTTAAGGTGCTGGACTAGGAGGGTGGCCCAAATTCCAGTCCTCCCTTAAGCACTGAAACTGCTGGTTGACTTTCAACCAGTCTCTCTCTCTGAGCCCTAGGCTAGTGATCCGTGTCACCTGGCCCCTGCCCAGCCAACCTGTCTTCCCTTCTCTTCTCCCCACTTCATTGCAATTTAAACCTGCCACCAGTCCAATTGTTTCATGTGTCCGATGAAGAGAGCTGCAGCTCAGGAAAACTTTTGCCTTTTAATGAGATGTTAGTCGGACCCCTTCTGATTTTTGTGGCTATGCTAGCAAATCTGCCATCGCACACTCAAACATCCTCCAGAAATGGGAAAAGGAAAAAAGAGAAGCACCCGTGGGTCTCAGGATAGGACAGGCTACCCTATCAAGTTGTAGCACCTTGCGAGCCACGAAGCTGAAACCTGTTATATCAGATAAGATAGGCATCCAAAACAGAAGAAAATTATCTAACCATTTGACTCCTTACAGTATTTTGCCTGCTATTTTCTCCAGCAAACACTGGTCTCTGCTTTAGAGAAGCAGGTATTGTACCATATCCGGTGCCTATAGTATAATACAATGAGTTGGTTTCCCAAAGGGATGTATTGCTGTACAGGAAAAAAGTTGCCTCATTTTAAGAAGACGTGATTTAAAAGAGGTGTGCTTTAAAAAGTGTAGTTGAAAAGTTAGAATGTTGGATTAGAACAAAGGGAGGAAGAAAGAAAAAACCGACTCACCAGAACTTCAGACAACAATCTGCCAAAAAGGATTAGACCAGGGGGTCTCCAATCTTGGCAACTTTTAAGACTAGTGGACTTCAACATGCTGGCTGGAGAATTCTGGGAGTTGAAGTCCACAAGTCCAGGAGTTGGACACTCCTGGATTAGATAATCCAATTCCTGGCAACTCAAGAAGATACATCCCAAAAATAGTGTTTTAGGTGTATGTCCAAAACAATTAGACTTAACTGTGGAAAGAAATGTAGGAACTCAGACTGCTCAAGAGATCTGCTAAAGCCTTCAGTAGACCGAGACCATATACAGTATCTTACCTGGTTTTCCTCACAATAACCATCGTGGAGGAAGATGGCGCTTGGCCCAAATCATCTCTGGCAGGAAAAGTTAAAGGGATTTGAAGCTCAATGAAGTCCCGTTAAGAGGCAATTCTGGGTCTCATCCAGTCCAGGAGGATGAGTCAGTGCTATCCACATCCCAAGGCCCCCCCCCCCGAAAGAGGAGAGAGCCAGTGCAGGCATCCCGAGGGCATTGCCAGGCTCTGCCTTGGGCAGACACAGCTGCGCTCAGGCGTCTGCCCCCAACCCCCTCCGTGCCAAGCCCAAAGGCATGACTTCATTGCAGGCAGCAGACGCAGCAGCTACCGGGAGAGCAGGGCCAGGGACGGGCTGCATTAAGGGCCCCCAGGGCAACGGTCTATCTGCAGTGCTGAAGAGAAAGAGGACGTGGGCAGGATACGGCTGGGGAGTGATGAGCAGGACAGGGGCTGCGAAAGGAAAGGGTTTTCCCCCAAATCTGGCTTGGGAGCTCTGCTTTGGCCGCGCATTATCCTCCCATGCCTCGTGTTAAACCTAAGCAGGGCTACAAGGAATGGCTCAAATCTACAAACTAGTTGAACTGTTTTAACAGGTGCACACTACGCTGTAGATTTACACAACGGCAGTCCTTGAAAGATGCGATTAAGCTTCAGATTGGGCTACGTAAGACTACCAAAGCGAGGAACAACAATAACAGGTATCATGATTTAAAACAAACAAAAAAATATTGGCTGAGTTCACACCACACAGTTAACCACTTAGACCTAGCCAGATTAGTTTTAGCTTTTTTGTGTGTGTGTAGCTTTGCACACTGGGAAAAAAATATGACTGTTTCCGATTCAATTAGGTGAATCCCTAAAGTGGATTCAGTCAATAATTAGATTCAAGATACTGCGCGAACTAGTTACTACAAGTAAGTATGGAGTTATTTTTGAGTTTAGGTCAGAGGTCGGATTATTCTTGGCAACTGGCTTATAATCACACAGCTATTTCGACCGGTTACTAACTGGCTGAAAACTCAGACTTCTCCGTTTACTTCCTAGAAGTTATCCAAATCAGCCCTATGGCTGTGAAAGGGACTTTACCAAGCTATTCTAGGTCTGCCTCTCACTGAAATTCATCTGCTCCATTTTTGTTCCTTTGCAACCTCTCTCCTCGGGTTGGGAGGCTGTCCACACCCTTCTTTGCAAGCCTTCTAGGGAACAGAATCTTCTATGTGACTGTACCATTGCCTGGAAACAATTTCAAAAGCAAAGGAAAACAAAGTGGTAGACACTTCAAGAGGCTCAAGGGATAAATCTGCCCTGTGCATGGAGGATCTGCAGGATCTTCCCTGATCATTCCTGACTTATTCTCCTCTAAGAATCCCCTCTTTTTTCTTTTCTCCCTTGCCATATGCTAAATAAATAAATCTTTTCTCCCAAGTGTGTACCAGAACATGCTCTGGTCTTTTAAGAAGAGATTGGACAGCTACTTCTCTGAAATGGTATAGTCTCCTGCTTTAGTAAGAGCTGGAAGACCTCCAAGGTCCCTTCCAAGGGTAATGATGATGATGATGGTCTTAAGGAGAGGCAAATCTTGGTGCTTCTCTCCCTGGTTTTTTTTTTTTTTTTTTTTGCCTTAAGTCTTGGAGCTCTCCCCTAAGACAGCTATAAACCTGCACCTCTAGTAAGTGCAGGAAATCAGCGCACCTGTCGGCTGTCACTTCTCCAGCTTCCTGATATACGTTTGCCAGTCTCTGCTTGTCAAGAGTCAATAGAAAAAGCAAAAGTTGTGGCTTCTGAGGACAGAGGTTTAGTTGCAATTGCCTTGAAGTTACCCGTATATTTTAAGGACAGCGTGAAATGCCACTTTGTGGGCCATACGTTGCCTTTGCCGCTTGGGATACAACCCCCAGGTAAAAGGGCCTTTTGCACAGTTGTTGGTCGGTGGGAATCTCTGTTCCTTCTGCTGCAGGAACTAAAAGCTCCAATGCCAGGGGGAAATGCCAGAGTCGCCTCGCGGAGCACGGCAGATAGAGATAGATAGATAGATAGATAGATAGATAGATAGATAGATAGATAGATAGATAGATAGATAGATAGATAGACAGACAGAGGCAGAGATCATACATAGATTACAGATGATAGATGGATAGAGATTATAAATAGAGTATAAACAGAGATAGACATATAGATGTAAATAGACAGATAGATAACAAAAAATAAAATAAAAATAAAACACAGGGACCCTCTTAAGCGCCGGTCCGGGGTCTGCAAGCGATGCCTCCCAGCCAGTCCCTCTCCCGGCCGCCCCTTTGAGGGGGGTCCTTTCCTCCAGGGGCCCCCGAGCCTCCCCCCTCCACCTCCCTGGGCCGGCCTCACCTTCCCGGCAGCGCCGGCGCCAGATGGTGTCGGTGCGGAGGATGCGTCGGAAGGCGCTGCAGACGAGCGCCAGGCTGGGCAGGTCCGTGCCGGGCAGCGAGCCGAAGATTTGCACCAGCAGCTCCGGCGGCAGCTCCAGCAGCGAGAGCGGCGCTCGGACGGCCGCCCCGCCGCGCCCCGCCGCCTCCTCGCTCCCCGCCGCCGCCGCCGCCGCCCCCTGGCCTTGGCTGCCCTCCTCGGGGTCGGTGTCCGGCTCGCTGCTGTCGCCGGCCGCCCCCTTGCGCTGCGAGCCCCGCCGCCGGCAGCCCCGCGCCGGGCCCACCCCGCACAGCCGCGCGCACACCGCCATGACCGCCGCCGACTCCGCTCGGCCCGGGCCCGCCGCCGCTCCCGCACACCGGGATGCGGCAGCGCGGCCAATCGGTGCCCGCCGTTCCGGGAGGCCCCGCCCCCGCGCGCCCGAGGCCGCGGCCCGCCACCAATCGCAGCGCGGCTCCGTGTTGCGCCGCTATTCCCGCGGGGGGAGGGGGGAGTCTGGTGCTCTCCCAGCTGGGAGGCTCTCGCGCAGCCGTCGCCCGAGCCAGCAGGGAGCCCCGCCGGGGGTAGCGTGGAGGGGGGCTGGTGGGGGGGGGGAGGAGGCGGACTGCGGGGTCCTTGGTGGCTCTCTGAGCTGGGTTATGCGCAGACGTTTCGTGAACCAATATAGGTAACATCCCCAGCGCTAGAAGGGTTGCAGGGAGGAGGAGGAGGACGAGGGGGGGGAGGTCCGTGGGATCCTTGGTGCCCTCTGAGCTGGGTTGTCGTCTTGCAGACGTTTCACGACCCAACTAGGTAACATCATCAGTGTTAGTAAGGAATGGGGTTTGCAGAAAGGAGAGGAAGGAAGGAAGGAAGGAAGGAAGGAAGGAAGGAAGGAAGGAAGGAAGGAAGGAAGGAAGGAAGGAAGAGCAGGAGGAGGAAAGGAGAGAGGGAGGAGGGGGAGGTCCGTGGGGTCCTTGGTGTCCTCTGAGCTGGGTTGTCTTCTTGCAGACGTTTCACGACCCAACTAGGTAACATCATCAGTGTTAGTAAGGAATGGGGTTTGCAGGAAGGAAGGAAGGAAGGAAGGAAGGAAGGAAGGAAGGAAGGAAGGAAGGAAGGAAGGAAGGAAGGAAGGAAGGAGAAAGAGCAGGAGGAGGAAAGGAGAGAGGGAGGAGGGGGAGGTCCGTGGGGTCCTTGGTGCCCTCTGAGCTGGGTTGTCTTCTTGCAGACGTTTCACGACCCAACTAGGTAACATCATCAGTGCTACTAAGGGCTGGGGTTTGCTGTCAATTTATATTCTGGTGGCTTGCCTGTCTGCAAGAAAAGAAGCAGACTCAAGAGATTACCAAGGACCCCATAGTCCTCCTCCTCCTTGCAAACCCAACTCCCTTGTAGCACTGATGATGTTACCTAGACGTTCGTGAAACGTCTGCAAGAAAACCACCAGGCTCAGAGAGCCCCAGGGACCCCTCATTCCAGCTGCGAGCTACAAAGATTCTCCTTTCTTGCTGCTTTTCTCCTGCCCACTTAGCCCGGTAGCCACGCTCACCGGGAGCCCCGCCTCCAGTCCCGGGGGGGCACGCGAGGGGCGCCCTTCTCCCCTCGGGCCGTCCTGCCCGCGGGGGGAGGCGGTCCCGCTGCCCTTTCCCTTGCCGGGCCTTGAACCTGAGTTTGGGGCAGCCGTTGTTCCGCAAAAACTCCTGGGCACGCGGGAAGGGTCTTCCGCTGGGGAGTTGCAAAGCCCCCAGCCCCCCCGCCGCCGCCCACCGGCTTTGCAAGGGGAGGGAAAATAAAATAATAAAAAACCTTGGCGTGCCCCGTGTGAGGCTCGAACTCACGACCTTCAGATTATGAGACTGACGCGCTGCCTACTGCGCCAACGAGGCTCCTGGTGAAAGACTCGCTCTGGAGCCCCCTTGAGGCCGAGCCTGCCCTTTCCTTTTGGGGGGGGGGAGACTGACTGGAACGGTCCTGGAGCCCTCCAGCGCTGCTCCGCGCGACCCCGTTTCTCCGGTAGTCCGAGGAAAAAAGTGCAGACCAAGTCTGGCCGCTGGAAAGCAACGGGGGGGCTGCACCAAAACCGGCATGGAATCGTTTGGGGGAGAAAAAAACTCACTTTCACTCATAAAAATTGCATTATTAAAATTGCATTATTATTAAAAAATTGCCTCCGTGCAAGGGGTCTTCCACCGCGTGTCGGTGCCCACAGGCGTCCCCCAGGGCTTGTTTTTAATGTCCCAGAGATGTTGGTCTCGTTTTTAACCAATATTTTGTATTCTGAAAAATAATTTCCCTGGAACCATGCCTTACTCATTTAGAAAGGCAGCCTACTATGCTGAATAACGTTCCAGTGGGGCACAGAACTATTGCCAGGTTCGGTCCTGTGCTGTGGGTTCATAGCAGGTGGATCAAAACTGCGACCGTCGTAAACACGAATCAGTTGCCAAGCCTCTAATTCTGATCACGTGACCACAGGGATGCTGCAAACAGTTATTAAGTGTGAAAAATAGCCATAAGTCGCTTTTTTTCAGTGCCGTTTTAACTGTCACTAAATGAACTGTTGTAAATCAAGGACAATACAACTTTTCAGCAAAGAAAGCAATTGCAGCAATTAAAGTCTGACCAGAATTACTGAACATAAATATAGAATCCGATGCATGTTTAATCAGGAGTAAGTTCTTTTGTCTTTGCCCATATTCAGTGCGGTTTTCACTGACAATGGCCAACTTTGCAATTCCGAGCACTTTTGCTTTGGGATTAAATTCCACTAACTCAACAGGATTTATTTCCAAGGAGTCATAAACGTGGCTTGTTGACAGGTTGAATCAAGGGGGTCCTTGGTGCTCTCTGAGTTTGCTTGTTTTCTTGCAGATGTTTCTTTAACCAACTCGGTATCATCATCAGTGCTGGTGATCTTAGCGCTGACTAGCACTGATGATGTTACCTAGTCTGGGTAATGAAACGTCTGCAAGAAAACAAACAAGCTCAGAGAGCACCAAGGTTCCCGCCTGTCAACCCTCAGCTACAAATATTCTCCTTTAGTCGCACAGGTTGAATCTCATGACGTCGCGCACAAGGCAGGCAGCCAAGGAGCTGACTCATCATTGCTCATCATTGCTCTGGCTCAATGCATTTTAAAAAATCAATCATCATTAAAAATTCACCACACCCTGTCACATTACTGCCACCAAGAAAGAGCCATCGCTATCGGCTTAAAGCATCTGCAATACAGGACTCTGAATGCTTCAGGTTTAACCACAATTAAACCCGAGATATCACAATCAAAACCTGGCTTGCTGTTTTACCTAAATGCTTTGGTCTTCAGGGATGGTCCAAAATATTGTGTGGGGGTCAAATAGTTCCTCCTTGCCTCGCACACACACCCTAGAAAGAAACGTACACCAAACCAGTCAAGTGATTTTAGGATGCAAAGCATAAAATGCTACAATCTTTTTTGCTGGGAAATTCAGCCATGGGGTGGGCTGTGGGCTCTCAACCCTCAAAGGTGAAACTTGGTGGAATTTAACGCTAACATCACAGACGCTTTCCATATTCTCTTTGGAAATCCAGCATCTTCTATCCTAAATTATACTAACGATCCTTAAAAGCATATTTTCCAATGCTTCACACCTTAATTATTCTTAAACCAGGCTTTCAAATAGTTACTTCAATTAACTTATTTAAAACATTTCTATAACTGCCCATCTTATAACCATTGCTGGACAGCTCCCAATGAAATCTTTCTGAAATTCACACGTCCGTTTCGAACATCTAAAATGTGCCTTTTAGCCCTAATAGAGAAAGAAATTGAGTTTATAAAGCGCATTTGATATGTAATTGTAGATTATCCAATAGGATCAAAATGTTAAGCCCCAAGAAGCCAGCTATTTCATGGTTTAACACATTTGCTCCAGGCTTCCTAGTTCAAAAGCAGCTAAATTTGACAGAGAGGTCGGTGATGATATGATGCTTTGTAGTTGTTGGACATAGGCATCCAGAACAATTTACTCATCTCACGTGTGTGGTGAGTACATACATGACATCACTTATTGTCAGCTCCAGTTTTTGTGTATATCTGTCAAAGTCATCTTCCTTATTTTGCACACTCACTCACACGCCCATGATCATCCTGCCAGGTGAACGTCTATGGAGATTCTCAGTCACCCAGGTCATGGTTGCCCCAAAGAAAAACAAAGTCCATTTGCCTCTTGAAAAATCACCTTTGAGACTGCCAGGGGAATATGCCCTTAGTAGAAACCTGGTTAAACAGCCTCACTAAAGAGGTGATGCTAAGGAGTGATCCATTTTATTCAGCATCTCTTTTCCATTCCTCAGATGCAAAGAAAATATGCCAAAAGACTCTTCAAGTCTCTGCGCCAACAACAACAGCTTTATGACTTTCATTATTTGTTGGATTGTGTACTGTGAGAGGGACTAGAAACATTCGGGGCCTGTAGCAACCTGTCCCTTGGCAGCTGTCCCATTGCTCCGAAGGGGCTTGAAGGATGGGTTTTGACTCTCTCTGGGAAGGCCCTGGTATGTTTCCCCCAGGCCATTCCTTGCAACGAGGATCTGCAAGTCCCGTGGATGATGAAGCGGATGACAAGCCTGTCAATTGCAAGGATGGAGCATTATGCAGCACAGGAAATCCTCCAGTAACCAGGAATGAAGATCCTGTCATGGAGGCCTCTGGCTCCGAGTGCAAGTCCTGCTAAACCTGAGCATGGCAGCAGCCCTAGGGATCCCCAGTGGGGTGGCAGATGGACGCCGGGGCACCCCAGATGGGCTTTCAGCAGCCAGAACTGAGAAGCTCTGAACGAAATAAATAACTTCCAAGCAAAATGGGCCACAAATAAGTCTGAGGAGTGAATCTTCCAGCTGCCAAATGCATCTGCAGCACAGCTCAAGGAGCAGGTTAGATGAGGGTGAGGACGATGGGCTCTGTAGCTCAGGCCTCTTCAAGGCAGAGAAGGGGAGTGTGCAGAAGGGCGCTGCATGTCAGTAAGAACGATGGGAGTTGTAGTCCAGGATCTTGGAACTTAACATTTCTGGCGGTGACCAACAGCCTAGGAGCTGGAGAGGATGGGAGGGCATCAGGCTTAGCTGGATGAGACCGATGGGAGTTGTGATCCCCAAACTCTGGCAGGACGACAGGGCTGGGTCGCCATGGTAACCGCGGCGCCGGGAGGGGAGAAGTTTGTGCCCGACCTGCGCAAGCGCGCAGGCGTCCACCTCTTCGCCGGAGAGCGCCGATCGCGCAGGCGCAGCTGGAGCCCAGGCGGCGGCGCGGCCTACCCTTCTGCCGCTTCCTTCCTCCCTCCCTGTGACGTCAGAGCCCGGGAGGCGGGGCGGGGCGGGTCAGCTGACCGCGGGAGGGCGGGGGGGAGGAGGAGGGAGGTGGAGGAGGCCGGGCGCTGCTGAGGAGGTCGCAGAGACGCCGCCGCCGCCGCCGCCGCCGCCGCGATGCCCTCGGAGAAGAGCTTCAAGCAGCGACGCACCTTCGGTGGGCCCGGGGACAGACGGGCTGGGGGCGCCGCGGAGGCCGGCAGAGGCCTTTCCCCCCGCCCGCGTGGGCTGCGGGCGATGGGAGTTGGAGTCTTCCCCGAGGAAGACGGGAGGGGGGGGGAGGAGGAGTGGGGAGGGAGCCTGACTCAGAGCTTGGGTCCCGCTTCCCTTTGGCCGCAGTCCCTTGGTCCCACACAACAGCCCTGCGGAGGAGGCCGGGACGGAGGAGGGGCAGAGAGAGAGAGAGGCCTTTCCCCCTCCCTCCTTGCCTGGGAGTCCCCCCCCCGCTAGGAAGGACGGAGGAGCCTCGGGGGAGGAAGGATCCCCACCCTGGGGATCAAAGAAGCCCCCGCCCAACGACCCCAGCCCTTTTCTCCAGGAAGCCCCCCCCCGCTGCCCCCTGAGAATATTGAGCACTCCAGCCCCTCCCCCAAGACCCCCCAGTGCCCAGGGATGCCTCCCCATGGGGATCCCCCTCCCCCCTCCCCCGCCTGGAGCTGGGCAACCTGTCAGTGCAAGGGCTGCTTGTGCGGCTCCTTGGAATCCAGGCGTAAACAGGCCTGGCGCCCGTCACTTCCGCCTGGCAGGCGGGCATCGTGGGCTGGCTGGCAGGCACACCTTCCCTGGGAGCCTGGAGGGCGCCTGGTTGCAAGTGCCGGTCAAGGTTAGGAGGCTGAGCGGGTCAGGCCGGGTGATCTGGGTCCTGGGGCGGTTATGTGATGGGTAGCAGGGGCTGCACGGGGGCTTCCTCTGCAACTGGAGGGGAGAAATAGTCCTGCAGCTCCCCAGGGAATCGCCTGTGTCCTGGGCATTGCCAGGGTTCCTGCAGCAAAATGTGAATCCTTTCTTCAGGTGTCTAGTAAGACGACCTGATGGGCACCTCCGAACAACCGGGTTAGTTGTGGTTGTGGAAAGGCTGAATCACAGGTGATTATTTCACTAATTGCATGGCTGACTGCAATACTCAGGGGCAGGTGACTTCCGACAGACCAGAGGTAGAAAAGCAGAAGAAAATATTGAGCATTTCCCTCCTCCCGGCAAATAAAAATAGGTTTTATGATTGGGAGGGGAAAAAGAAATATCTGCTCTTGCAAGACTTGTGAATTGGTTTGTTTTCTATTGGAGTTTTAAGTTCAGCTGTTAAATGGAATAATTCAGACTTAAATGTGATTTTCTTTCTTTCTCTCTCTTTCTGTGTTTTGTGTGGTTGATTCTGTTTTTGTTCTGCCTAAACTGGTTTTCCTGCTCCTCTGGTAAGGCGGAAGAAGAAGTGGGACTTTGTTTTGTTTTTGTGCTGCTGAAAATGAAAGTAAAGGTCACATTTGCTGTTTGTTTTCCTTTACAAAGCAAATCTTATGTAGAACCTCGTCTAGGCCGTAGCAGTAGAAATAACCACTGGCTACCTTTGTATTTTTTGAAGGGGTTCATATTATACTTCGTTAAAGCTGATTTTAAACAAGCTTAAATAGGTTTTTTTTGTAGGATAGAATTTAGCAATAACTTTACTTTTTCCCCTTTTAGAACAAAGAGTAGAAGATGTCAGACTTATTCGTGAACAGCATCCAACAAAGATACCGGTGAGTTGGCTTCAAACTGGTCCCTCTAATGGTGAGACTTGGTTAACAGTATCAACAGTATCTGAGGGCAGAGGGTCTAAAGGGTTAAACAGTTTGATGTTGTAGTCATAATTAATGAAAGATACTTTGCCCTGTGTTGTTTACACATTTGTTTTGCTCCAGAGCTCAATTTCTGATTGCAGCTGGCTTTTCTTTTAATATGTAACTGACTGGAGAAAGGAAATAGATTGAAATAACAGGGAGAACTGGATTCACAAGCTTCCGATTTATTTTGAGAGAGGAAGATCTAGAGCAAGAGAAGAATTCGTTCCTCCAATGCAGTTTGAAGCTCCCTTTCGCTAATTCGTTAAGATGTTCTTGATAATATTTCTGTGGACCTCGAGTGAAAACTCAAGATTGCATGCCGCAAAGGGACCAAAAGTATACTTCTGTTGAAGCATTGCAAGACAGCAACAGAATCATTACTACAAATAATAATAAATTCATCCAAATGAATGAAGCCATATTAGACGTCGAAGAAAGAAATGGTGCCTATATTGATAACCGGTAGCCCTTCTCAATAATACCATTCCCAAAGGTCTGTTCCCTGGGAAGGAAATACAGAAGACTTCCAAAACTTTGTGAGCTTGTGTAGGAAATAAGGAAATAGTGATAGAGCTGGACAGATCAGGCAGAGCAATAACAGAACAACAGAGTTGGAAGGGACCTTGGAGGTCTTCTAGTCCAACCCCCTGCTCAGGCAGGAAGCCCTATACCATTTCAGACTAATGGTTATCCAATCTGTTTTTAAAAACCTCGGGTATTCTTGGGCACTGAATCCGAAGCCCAAGAATAGTTCTGTTCACAAGGATTTCTCAAACACCTTGGAACCCCATCTGCTTTTGTTGACTTCAGCCTTTTGCAGCCCCTGTCCCAAGAGGGGCTTGGGCAGATCGGGGGGGGGGGCATTGGAATTAAGGATATTCTCTGAATTGATTGCCTCTTTCTAGGGTAAACCTGCACACCCTTCCGTGGTGTAGGATTGTGTACCTAGAATAGAGGTCAGCCACCTCCCAGAGGGCTCCTGACCTTGTATCACTCTTGTCCTGAGCCTGTTCTAAGGAAAGATGCCGTTGCTTTAAAGCAGTGGTTCTCAACCTTTTTAATGCCACGACCCCCAACCGGTCGTAAGTCAAGGATTACTCAGCAGCATCATTTGCAGAATGGGACTTTTGGCGGGCTCAGCAGGGCAAAGACAGCCTGGACAATTCCTATTGGCTTTTGAAAGCCAATAGAATTAGACTCTATTCACGAGAGTCTATTCTATTGGCTTTCAAAAGCCAATAGAATAAAGGGGAGTAGCACAGCTAAGGAAAAGGGGGAAAAAATGGCAGACTGCATTGTTAGGCGACCCCCGTGAAATGGTTGTTCAACCCCAAATGGGGTCCCGACCTACAGGTTGAGAACCGCTGCTTTAAAGAGCATGTGATGGGCTTTGTTAAGAACATTTACATGGAAGGAACCCACTACCACCACCACCACAATGTTAAAATGACAAAACTGGATTAGAAGAAAGAAAAAAGGGGATTTCCATCCTCTGGTCCAATGATAGGCCCAGGGAAGGTGCAATGTGACTGTTTGCCTGATTTTGCTCTGTTAGATGCTTGTGTAATTCTTGGGCAAATTCCATTGCAGGAAGTGTGCAGTTTTTTAAGTTCTGCTCACTGCAAAAGATATGAAACCATCTTTTTCCAGTCATATTCTCCCATCAGAGCAAGGAGCAAAATTCAGAATAGCCTGACTGGCATTGTCAGCATTGTAGACCAGCTAGGGGCCTTACCCCCCACCCCCTTCCTGCCCTTCCCTCTGGATTGTCCAGATCAATGGCTGACTAGGCTGCCTGCACATGTTACCCCTCCCCCCCATCTGGTTAAGGGGGTCATGTGGACCAGCCAGAGGAATCTTTTGCCCCTGATCTGTTTGCAGTTTCAAGGAAGGAAATCGGGTCAACTGAATGGAACAGACTCCTGAAAGGCCATTGAATGTAGCTGCTGAGATGATCCTTGGCAATTTTTAAAATTTATTTACCTCTCCATCATAAAAGTAACCTAGCAGAATTTGTGGTCTTTGCTAACTGAAGACATGATATCAAGAGTGTCTGGAGTTGGATGAGGGAGTAATTTCCATCAAATAAAGCAGTAAATAATTAAGGAATTACCGTGCATTTGTTCATTTTCTTTGTTAACTTACGTAATTGATTTGTTCATAAATGTTGTAATACAGTATTTCTAATCCACCGCATCTGCGGGGATCCTGGGCAGTTTGCAACATCAAACAGGAAAAAAATATAGATGAAAATTAGTACAAGAAAAGAAAAATCAAGGCCTGGTAAAACTCAAGATAGATATTATCATCAGCCAAAATTAAAATCAAGATAGATATTATCATCAGCCAATATTAAAATTAATATTTACATTTTTTTCTTTTTTTTCAGTGCCAAATGTAGCAGAAAATTCTCTAATTCGGTTTAATTTCTAAACACACAGCCCTTTGTATTGAAACTATGAAATCTGTTACTTTGAAGAACATTAGTTTTTAGGTTTGAAGCCCAAGTACTCCTTTTTGTTTTCTTTCCAAAAAGAACTAACAATGGGACAAGCAGTTACATCCAGTTCCATTTTTATACCTGTCATATGATCTCTTTAGTCAAGTCAACACTGGCCTGTCTTAAGTAATGGCAGCAGTTCTGCTTTAAATAGGCTTGCATAATCGCTTTCAATGGCACTTCTCTCTTTCTCAATGACAAAAACTGTCAAGGTATCCCCTCTTTTGCTTAACAAAGAGCCAGGTTATACTGTATCAGGCTGTAAGGATTAAGCATTGTTCTGTAATAGCGTTCAGATTGATTTTTCAGAGCATGTAAAAATTGGTAAAAAATGCAAATGATAGAACTCTTTTGAGCTGATCTTTCTGCATAGACTTTGTCTGGGAGCCAATCTCATTGAAATGTATAATTTATACTGTGTGGGCATGCCTAGGATTGTACTGTGCTTGGCTAATCAATACCCTTAGAAAACAAATGCAGTTACTCTTTAGGTTAAACATTTTTCTTCTGGGCCATATTTACAAACGGCATTATTTCGTCAGTGGCCTCAAAAGAGCAGAGATAATATCTGGGCAAATGTTGGATTGATGATGATGATCTGTAGTGCCTTTTATTTAAAACCTCATTTTTGTTACTTCTCCTCTATCTTCTCTTGTTTTAAATGTATCATGATAATTCTGGACACACTTCAGCAGGGTTTTAATTAAAAGAAAGGCAACTAGATCCACAAATATCAGCACACCCTTTCTGTTGTTCAAAGTGTTGGTTTTAAATACTGCTAAGTAGAAATCACAGGTAACAATATGAACCCTGCACTTGTAATACCAATAAGCATGGATTAGAAAAACAGTTCCATTTTGTGCCAATCCAGCCATAAAAGGTGAATTTAAAGTTGCACCGTCTGTCACATTCCAACGTTTGCTTTTATTCTTGGCACCTTTTCCAGGTAATTATCGAAAGATATAAAGGAGAGAAGCAGCTTCCCGTTCTGGACAAAACAAAGTTTCTGGTCCCAGATCATGTCAACATGAGTGAGCTTATCAAGATAATCAGGTATTTAACCTGTAATCATTTGCATGCAAATTCACTTTTTGTGATACCTAAGAAACAAGAGGCCCCCAGTTTTTATTGGGACTCTGTTGGCTAAGAACTCTAGGAATTGTTGTTCTGCAACATTAGGGGAGCGCCTAAGCCGAGACAAGCTACTATAATGGATAACTCAGCCAGGATTCCACCAGGGTCAGCTGACTTGTGGCAAAACCCAGATCTTAAAATGCAGCCAATCCTCTGCTTACTCAGGGGTAAAGCTGAAGAGGGGCAGGTGCTGTTGGGCTTTGCTGGCCGAAAACTGCTGGTTGTCCCAAAGGTGCTTTTCCAAAAGGCAACTGGACTTGCTTGCTTTTTCCTTGAAAACTTTTTGCTTCTCATCCAAGGAGCTGCTTCAGTTCTGACTGAATCAGTACTTTAGGGACAGCCATGAACTAAATAACATCTGCCTAGACCACTGCTAGTTGGTATCGAGAAGGGTGGGTCTATTCCAACCTGAGCAAACTAGGTGGGACCTGGAAAAGAATCCCAGGGTCCATTCAATGCATTGACGGGGGGAGGGGGGAGGATTCCGTTTTGTCAGCCCCTTCAAAATCTATGAACGGCCTTTGTGAGCCTGGCTGCGGTGGCAGTATCCAGTCCCTGGAGGTCTGCACAGAAGGGAGAGGCTGAGAAATGCTTGGGAAGATCAGCTCAGTTGGGATCATTTCTGGAGGCGATGAAGAGGAGGAGACTGTCATCCCTTTGGGAGTTCCCGAGGCCGGGAGTCCTGCAGTCGACCTGCTGAGCCGAGCACTGGTGCTGCTGTTTCTTGCACACCTTTCCTGAGCGGCTTCCTTTTCCCTTCCAGACGGCGGCTGCAGCTGAATTCCAATCAAGCTTTCTTCTTACTGGTGAACGGACACAGCATGGTGAGCGTCTCCACATCCATTTCGGAGGTGTACGAAAGTGAAAAGGATGAAGACGGATTCTTGTATATGGTGTACGCCTCTCAGGAAACGTTTGGCATGAAATCCTCCATGTAAACCTTTGCCCCCCCCCCCCGGCTTGTAGCCTAGCCTAGTTTTTATCCCCCCGCCCCTTTGCCCAGAAAAAAGAAAGGGATGTCGCGCCACTGATCTGCTCAGAGTAGTTGTGCTTTGCGGGATGTTCTTAACGTCCCTTCCTTTTGTTTGTAAATATTTAACAGATGAGCGCCAGTATTGGACAAGCAGCCCAGCTTTGTAGACCCGCTATACATTTGCACAGGCATACTTGCTTTTTAAAAGCCTCTGGAATTGGAGCAAGACCCTAACGTGCATGTTGACAATAGTAATAATAATAAAAATGGTCTTACTCAAGTCACGGGAACTGGGGTAAATGTTAAATAGCCAACTGAAATACGTCTGTGTGATATATCCTGTTAATTTATATTTCAGCTCCTAAAAACTGCTTCTCCTCAAAGGCAGGAGTTAAAAATCTGCCTCTTTCATTTTCTTGGTGTTTGGAAAATCAGTGCACGTGGGGGGGGGGGGGAGAGAAAAAGGTTAGTTCCCTGGTATTGCTACTTTAGACAATACCAGCAAAACACCAGATTGCTAATTATAACTATATACCAAGCATAGCTTTAGTTTAGGAAGTGTGTATTTTAAAAATTGGGTTATGTACTTAATAGTTAAGAACGTTACTCCAATATATTTGTATTCTGTCCTGCATCTTTTTTTCTTCTTTTAATCAAATCCGCCCATCTCGCCCTCCAAAAAGAGGGCTTCCCTTTATCCTTCAAATGGTAATAACAAGCAAGTGGTCAGATCAGGTGCGGGCAAAGGCCAGCCTTTTAGCCATCACCTTTGGGTGTCTTCATCTTTTCACCCGCCTAGTTCTTGAACTGGAACAGGTGGAACAAAGACTGAATCTGCGTTGCATCCGTACTGAAAACCTTTGGCTTCCTTCCTTTTTAATTTCACACTGAACATAATTTCACTTTATTAAAGTCTAGACTGTATCTAAAATGACAAGAGTGCGTGTGGATTCGATTGCTACAACTTTGTATCTGCTGCATGTTGACTGAATTTTCATTTTGTTGTGAGTCCTGTGCAGAAGTATTTCAGATATCCATTTGGATTCTTCAGAAATGTAAATTTACTGTTATTTATGAATGTGCAGGTAGGATGGTGTTGTAGAGAGCTCTCTTCCAGCAAGATGAAACTAGGCTGAATCTCAATCCGCTGCAAGAGCTCGGCGTGCTAGCCAGCTTGTAGTTTGGGATTTCACCTGTTCAGGGTTTGCTTTCAAAATTGTCACTGTGAGATCTCGTTGTAAAAATGTAATGTCTTCTGTGCAATTTCAAACCATCAACAAGGATAACTGGAAAGACAATGTGGTCTTTTATTTATTTATTTTTCAGTACATTAAATTTACTCAGATAAAAACATTCTAAAAATGTACAATTTTACCTTTAACAAAGTATAGTAAACATAAAAATCCCAATACCAGAATACTTGACATTTACAGTTCAAAATCATATTAGGTAAATATTAAATATTTACAAAACTTTTGATATTTATATAAAGTTTCGTGCACATTTTGTAATACTAGGAGTAAAAGAAATGGCTCGAAACGGGCAAAAGGCATCCCTTTTGCTCCAAACGGAAAGTTATAACTGGAAAACATGTTAACCTGCCATTTGGGGACATAAATGTTTATTAACAGAATTCAGTTTACGGAGAGAGTTCCAAAGGAAGATGTGGATAGTGGTAGCTTTCTGAATTGCTCTGCCAACTTTAATTTCTGCTTCCAGGTAGAGCCTGTTAATAAGAGTGTGTCTACTTGTCTGCAACAAGAGCACCTTTGGCTAGCATAAGGAATCTAATCATTTTAGGGTCATTTCAGCCTTAAAATGAAGTGTATCTGGGAGAGCGTTTCCTCTAGGTGTCTCAAGAGTGTTTATTTCAGGACAATATGGAAGGCATCATTTTTAACAAAATTAGAAAGCTGCTCTCTTAATCAGGTGCTAGTTTAGTCTTGTAGTATTCCATTAGGTTCTCGTTCATTAACTCCCATACCTGGCAAACATCCTACAGTACAGTCAGTGAAAATAATCTTCCTTCAATGCAGAGAGTCTGATTTTTTTTAGCAAGGAAATGCTTCATCCCCTCTAGGCCAGGATTTTGGCCAATCCTGCATTATGTGCTGTTTTTTTTGTTTTGTTTTTTAACATGAATTGAGTCACATTCCTTCAAGTCCTTCAGTGCAAAATTGCAACCAAACTGAGGCACGCAGTTAGTATGTTCTAAGAAAGTGTTTAATTGTTCTTTCACGTGAGGCCTGCATGGGCATTTCCTCCTATGTGAAACACTGCCAACCACTTCTGAGTAGTGGAGAATATGAATGGAGAGCTGTAAGGCAAACCTAATACTTTCGGAGGCAAAACAAAGTCTGATCAGGTTTTCTTCTGGGGATTCTGCTGCATTTTCTCTGCTATCATCAAAGTGGTTCTCTCTGAAAGTTGGAGGGCTGAGCGAGTGTTTTTTTTTCCATGGGAAAGAAAATCACTTTTTTTAATTGCACAGGTGTAACAGGCAAGTTTCTAGAGCAGTGTTTCTCAACCTTGACCATTTTAAGGCATGTGGACTTCAACTCCCAGAATTCCACAGCCAGCAATGCTGGCTGTGGAATTCTGGGAGTTGAAGTCCACATGCCTTAAAATGGTCAAGGTTGAGAAACACTGTTCTAGAGGCTTCCCAATTAAGAAAACCAATCAGATTTTTATTCTGCTAAGCTTGTGGGATGGTAGGATTCCTTTTTTTTTTTTAATGGACATTTGGCTCTTAGCGTATATTTCAGACTACTAAAAGTATTTTCATCTTTAAGAATAAACATGAACTGAAAGATGTAATAACCACGGCAGGATGTTTCTACTCATGGCAAGATCATTAAGGCCACGTAAATTGCTGAGTTCCCATCCACTTTGAATATAGTTTTTTGATTTTCCTAACAGTAACCATGTATAACAGCAGCCTCAATCATTCAGGGCACTAAAATGGGTTTTACACATTATGATCTTGGCAGACTGATTTTAACAGCAACCACATTATTACCCCCGAGTTTGGAGCGAATAAAGTTCAACTAAAGTCTGTCTCACACCCATCTAACCCTGTTTTGGTGAAGCCGAAGTGAGGAGATGGAAATGGAATACTCCATTGCATAGAAATAACGGATGTCAGATGCAGGCCTGCTAGAATATCAGTGTCCAAGGCAACAGACCAGCTCAGGAATGGAACTCGCCGCTGCTTTGTGGAAAGCAGAGGGAAATTATTGGCACTGCTACTCCTACAGTTCAGAGGGGAGCTCTCTTCTACTACAAAACAGCCCATTAAAAAAATGGGGAGAGCCAGCCAATCCCGTCCTACATGACTATGAATTGAGGCAGCCCAGATGATGAAGCAAGGTGTACCGCTGGGAAAATGAATTTTTAAAAACCGTTGCCTCCCTTTGACAGGTAAATCCACATTGTTTCAACCCCTTTGGATAAGCGCTACTGGCTGCTACATAGCTACCAAAGCTAAATTTTTTATAGCTCATATCAAATGAAATAGGCAAACTACAAACCTTCCTAAGTAATGAAACGGTATGCTACTGTACTGTATTTGACGCTGTGCCTTCTAAACCCAACAAATTCCTGGAAGAGTCTAAATTTTAAAATTTATTACAGATGCAGAACACCATTTCCTATGGCAGAAACCGCTGAACTGTTAACACTTCCTTAAGTCGTAGAAGAGATTTTTTTTTTTTAAAAAAAACACACCACCGAGTCTCTGGCACTAGACCCTTGGAGACTAAGTTTAATCCACCGCTGGTAACTTAGTCTTACGTTAAGAGTAGTTGCTGACCAACGTGGTGTAACTGTTTCCAGAATGAAGCATTCATCTCTGTTCTTTGGGAAGAAAAAGAGGGTTAAGTTTTTTTCCTTTATTAGAAGACCCACGTAGCCTGCTGGTGCCTGTTCCCAACCTCTCTTCCCCTGACCTCAGTTTGCTAGAAGTGCAGATAGTCAGAACAGAATTATACATTCTTCTCTAGTGCAACCCTTTAAAATCCCAGAGTGTAGTGCCTGATTTATTTTGAGAGGGGGAAAAAAAGGAGAGATGTTTCTCTAGCTTCCGAGGTTGAGTCCAGCAGGCGAATGGCAGCGTCTGCCCCACTGGCCTTCAGCTCTCACTCCAACTCCAGATTATAACGTAGCTGCCCAGGAGTTTAATTTTTCAGCATGGAAGGTGAAATTATGGCAACATTCTTCGGCAAAAGTGCAGCAGTTTCTATACAACAGAAAAGACAGTTGGCCAGTCTCGCCCATCTTCGGGAGATCCAACATCTGTTATCGTTTTGGCAATTTCAGGAATAAAAAAAAAAAAAGGGCTTCGAAGCCCCCCCCCCAACGACCCCCAAAGTTTCAGTTCCTTCCTAGGGTTGAAGTAGAGCACCTTTGGATTAAAAAAATAACATTAATTAAGCTCAACAGATAGACTCCCTATGTTCCAATCTGAAGTTTCCTAATTATTTCATGGCCTTGTTGCCATCACAAAATATTGCATCTGAAGTTAAGGTCAGTCTGTGGACTCTAAACTCTCAGCCGGGGGAGCGTATTTTAACCGAAATGTACCTGAAGGAAAAAGAAGGAATGTTAAATTAGCACGTTTTACAATCCGGATTGTAGGAATCCCAATTCAGATCCGTAGATTCTCAGATAATTGGGGACACAATACAGGTAATCCTCAACTTGCAACCACAACTGGGAGCAAGGAAGCTGTTAAGTGAGTCGTGCCCAGTTCTACAACTTTTTACTTAAGAGAATCCCTGCAGTCGTTAAGTGAGGCATGCCTTCATTAAGCAAATCCGGCTTCCCCCACTGGAAGATCGCAAGTGGTGATCACGTGACCCTGGGAAGCCACACACACACACCCAACCGTAAATACATGCTGGCTGCCAAGCATCCAAATTTCGATCCCAAGACCATGGCGAGGCTACGCTGAGTGGGAGTCACTTCTTTCAGTGCCGCTGCAACTTCAAGCGGCCGCTAAGCAACTGGCCGTAAATCAAGGACCACAAGCAGGGGTTCACCTTATGGGCAGCCGAGACACCTCGGGAGCTACCCTGGCTGCCTTCCCGTCTCGGCCTCCTCAGGCTAAGAGAAACCTTCATTACTTCAGCTTCTCCCGCACTACAGAATACTCAAAAAACAATTCGTTTTTTATACTCTGCCTTTCTTCTCGTCCTCATAACTTTCTAAAGTAGACAGGGCAGAGAGCGGGGGACTTGCACCCGGGCCTTCTGCACCCCAGCCGGTGTCCTTCACAACCACAGACTGGTGCTTCTACTAGGGCCATTCGGGGACTGGGTCAAACCTGGCCAAGAATGGCAAATTCACACTTGCATTTTCAACAAGGTTTGTTGTCTCTCCTGGTGCCCAGAACCACAGTCCCTGACTGCCTTTTGGGGGGGGGGGCTAACCACCTCCAACAAGCCCCGACCCTCCTCACCTTGTCGATTGAAATCCATCGGGGGCTGCTTGCAGTCCTGAGCTCGGTGGCCGCTGGCTCCACAGTTGTAGCAGGAGAGGTTCCCAGGCTTCTTTTGTCCTGAGCCCCCGCCGTGGTTCACCATCCCCTGGGCTTGGTACACCCCTGCGGTGCCGGTCATGAAGCTTTGCATGGGGGGCACCGCAAAGGCGGATTGTCCGCTCATGAGGGAGTCCGGCGTGGGGCCGCCGCTGTACGGAGAGTGGACCATGGGGAAGGCCGAGCTGCTGTTGTACTGCTGGGTGTTGACGTAGCCGTTGCTGCACAGAGGGCTGAAGGGCAGGAAGGGGAACGTAAACATCGACGGCCCTGAAAAGGGGTGCTGGAAGTAGTTTGTGTAGCTCACAGTCATGCCACTGGAGCCGCAGTTCCCGCTGCAGCCGCAGGAACTGCAGACCATGCAGCCAGGCGGCTGCTGCTGGTGGTGGTGATGGTGGTGCTGGTTGTTCTGGTTAGGGACGGGCATGTTCCCTGCGGAGCCACCCCCGCCATAGAAGCTGTTCTCCGCAGCTGAGGACAGCGTGGGGCTGGAGCTGGGAGGGGGGCAGCTGGACAGGCTGCCCATGTTGGCGAAGGAGGTGGCGAGGTGGCTGCTGGAAGACGCGGCGGGGTTGCTGTTCGCACAGAAGGTGCTGCTGGGCATGGGGGCCACTGGCATGCCGCTCATGGCAGAAAAGGCCACTTTGGTGTTGGCGGTGTACAGAGCCGTCCGAGGGCTGATTATTGCTGGAGACACGCTGAATTGCATACTGTTGGAGCAGGACGGCTGCCCCGCCAGGGTGGCATCAGTGGGCACGGAGGAAGAGACTAGGAGCTTGATGGGGGGGCGGGCCATGTGGAAGACCGTGCTCGAGGTGACGGTGGCTGTGGTGCTGGTTTCCACCAGGATGCCTGGCAGCTGGGATGGTTTTGCCACTCGGTCCAGCACAGGCGCATGGACCAATTTGGATCGTGGTCCGAAATGAATAGAAGGCGCGGAGGAGCCATTTTCAGGGACAGCCGAGAACACTTGGAGGGGCTGATGCAGAGACGCTGGGATCCGATCCGCCAGGGTGTTTCCAAAGCTCTTCTCCATCTTGACACTATTCTGAGCGGCCCCAGCTGAGAACTTGGTCCTCTCCTCTAAAGGTAAAAGCGAGTGCATAGGGGAAGAAAGGAGCTTCAGGTCTGCGTTTCCGCGCTCGGATTTGTGCATAGAGTTTAATATTCGAATCGGAGTGGCTGTCATCTGTCCTGGCAAGGGGTGGTGAGTGGACGGACTAGACCCTGCCTCGTTCTGCACGGGCAAAACCTGAGCCGTGGGCCGGGCCGAGCTGGAGCCGAAGTGATTCAGGATCATGACCGGCTTCTCCTTCTCCGAGCGCTCCGGGTGAATCTCCACACCTGCAAGGCAAACGGGATCAACTGCAGCAGCACCCCGGCCGAAGGAGGGATAGGGGCTGCCACAGAGTGAAGGGGGACGCCCTTACGCCTCTCATTCTCCTCAGCGCTGTCTGAGCTTTCTTCCCGGGGCTGCATCCCCATGGGGCTGGAGGAGGAGCTGGAGGACTCTGAGGAGCTGCCTTCGCGGGGGGTGGGGGTGACCGTCTGATCCACGTCCACGTGGAGTTCTGGAGGGAGGAAAGAAGAAATCCTTATCAGAAACGAGAAGGCGAGGGCTGCGATTAAGGAAGTTGCTTTCTAAAGAAAGGCCTAACCTTGGACGTCACAGATTTAAGCAGAAGGACAAAAGAAGACAAGAGCCCTTTTCGGGATCACTCAGTCTTAGCTTGGTCCCTCAAGAGGCAGACGAGGAAAGGCTCCAGGCGGTACTAATGGGGGAGGCCCACTCATCTGACACGGGGACCTCTTTACCTGTGGCATGGTTCCCACGAATGTTCTGTATGGGGTTGATGTGAGTGGTGGGAGGAACTCTGGCCACCCCAGACCTCACAGATGGGGAGGGGGCCGGGTTCATGGTCCGCTTCTCTGACTTTTCTCTGCCGTTAAAAAAAGGTTGGGAAAACAGTTGAATACAATCATCATGTGTCTTCTAGCCAGACCACAATTTTCAGATACATCCATGGGTCATCCCTCATCCCTTTCCCAACAGCAATTAACAGGTGCTTTTTCTATGAGATCCTTCAGAGCTAGTACAGATATAGATCCTTCAGAGATGGCTCAAAGTTGTGATGATCCTGAACAAAAGGTGCCTCTGACAGGTTCTAGTTCTAGAACATTATAGGTACATTATACCCACCACCACACGACTCCAACCCAGGCGCATGGTGACTGGCTCACTATTACGACACTGCAGTCCTGTGACCCTGATTTCCAGGGTTTCCTGCTGGCTTCCCACTAAGTCAATGGGGGAGCTGGCAGAAGTCCAAAGTTGCAGTCACATAATGTCCTCACTTGACAATGGCAACTGGACTGTCAGCATCACCATCAACAAATGCTTTACAACCGTGTTGCTTAGTGACAGCACTGCCTTCATAAGTTAAGGACTACCTATACTGACCACGGGAACATTCTGGAACAGAAATCGAATGACCCCTCCATCTAGGACAGGGGTCTGCAACCTTGACAACTTTAAGACTTGTGGACTTCAGCTCAAATCTTTCCCAGTTCTTTTTTAAGAACATACAATACAGTTCTAAGTTGTTGGGAATGATGTCTTAAAAACCAAGTTTCCTTAAAATTAGTTACAAATCACACTGAGGGGAAACCTGCTTGCGTTTCTGCAGGCCGATACTTACTTTTCCAGTTCCAGCTGGGTCTTGAGTTTCTTCTTTGCTCCCATGGTTAGTGTTTCAAACTTATTAAGATCTTCTTCGGTGAGGCTCAAGAACTTGTGGAGAAAGGCAAATAATCAGCGCGTTTTCTAAACATAAAAGCATTTGTCAAATTGAGAATACTGAGGCAGGCATGATGAATTGGGATACATCCCAATAAAAGAGAGAAAAATATTAAAATAATAAAACTCAGCCTTGCACTGAATTCAATGTACAGCTAAAGATATCCCAAAATACTCAGATTAAAATCTACTAGAAGATGCACATCAGAGCTGCTCTAGGTTTAAGTGACATAATTCACCTCCACCAGAGGGCATCCCAGTATCATTTTTAAACCAGAATAAGATTGTCCTAGCTTTACAACATACCTCTGCAAAGACCTACTACAAAAACCATTTTAAAAGAGGCATTCCTCTAAATAAAGCCTACACTGGCGCAGCTCTTTCCCAGATTATTGAGAGATTCTGTTCGCTAGAAATACAATTTGTGAACTGTGAAACTGAATAGGGCAGAGAAAGGGAAAGAGAAAGAGAAAGGAAGGGAAGGTAAAAATAGAAATAGAAAAAACACTACATTCTTCTGGTGAGGCCTGCATCTTACCTTCTCCATTGTCAACTGTTCAAAAACCGGATAGTACTTGTGCAACCGGAGTTTTCGCAGCCAATCTAAAATTCCATTTTGCTCCTGGGCCTGTGGGTTTTGTGAGCTCGGAGTCATTAAAACGGGGGAAGAGTTTTCTACCTGGGTGCGGCTACATGCTAATGTGGGTCCGGTCCCGCCTGAATGAGAGCAGTGGGAGAGGGCAACGGCTGTGGCGGCCGCGTGGGGCAGGTGGTGCTGAAGACTGTTCTGTGTGGCCTGGACACCTGCAACCCCACAGATGGGCCTGTAAGAGAGCAGGAAAGCCAAACAGGAATGAATCATTCTCTAGGAAGTAAGGGAAACACAGGCAGTCCTCGAGTTATGACTGTAATCGAGCCCCCACAATTACTGCCATGAGTCATGACAGTCGTAAAGCGGGTGACATGACTGAACCCGATTTTATGACCTTTTTTGCAACGGTTTACGACTGTCATGAGTCCTGAATGATGTGGTTGTTAAGCGAATCCATTGCTCGCTAAAGAGTGTGGGGATTTTTGCTGAAAACTGGAACAAATGCCAGCAAAAATGAAAATGCCTCAGCAGGGCAGGGAGGGAGCCTTGTAACGTGAGCAAGAGGAAGAACTCATAGGAATACAGCATGGAATTCACGAAAACGAGAAGCCTGCCTGGGAATTAACCAAAGCCATCTCCCCTCATTTTGGTTTTTCTGTATTACACCTGCTCCCTAAATTCATCTCACCTTCCAGAAGCACCCAGCGTCGTACCCACTTTGTAATGGGAAGAATTGCCGGTACCTAAAAACAAGGACATCACAGTATTTAGAGAGTTATTTGGCTAAATCTTTTTTTATATATATACATATATTTTGGGAGAAGGTTGAGGTGGCGCTTGCTCTTTAAACTCACTTGAACCGTGAAATTGTGGGGAGTGACATGAAGTGCTGAAAAATTTCTTGACGTGGTCATTTTTCCAGACATGGGACGGTAATGATGCCAAATACCTGCAAAATTATTGTGGAATATAATGTTTTCTTAGCTTCAGGCAAAACAAAACTAAGGCAGCAGAGCTGTCAAAAATAACTCATTAGGAAATTACAAATATATGAAGTACCGAAGTCGTGAGACAGCCACGATCCTCCCTGTGTGTGAGTTAAATCTGCCGAGACAATCAATTTAGAATTACAGGTAGACCTTGACTTATGACCATTTGTTTAATGACCGTTACAACAGCGTTGAAAAAAAAATGACCTATAGCTGATCCTCACACTTGGAACTGTTAAGAGTGTCGGCAGGTGAAGCCAGAATCTCTTAACAACCCATGACTGGCTGAACAGTATAACTTAGGGACAGAGGTTCCACTCCCGATTGTGGTCATAAACCAAGGACTAGACTAGAATCTTCTTGCCCATTATATTTCTTGTAAGCAAACAACTCTGCTCGCATAATTTAATTAATTGCTTCTACCAACCAAACAGGAGTTTCAACAGTTTTGACTCTGGCTTTCCGCTGATGCCCTATTATTTTTTTAAGCAGATTTGCCTTACCAGATGCAGCTGGATTTATTTTTTTCTGCCAAAGTTATTCATTTTTCTCATTACTCTACCCACACAATATCTCTTTTTAAGTTCTTTGCAAGAGCTTCCTGTTCGTTCCCAAATCTAGTACAAGCTTCTCAAACTCTGCTAAAAAATCAGAGGCCTCTTTAGATGGGAGCCACACATACCTTGCAGTGGATTAATTAAATAAATAAAACACTTCAGAGTGATTGATCCTGTGATTCTCACTTGTCTGGCTCTTATCAGCTTCAATCATCTCAAAGCCTTCTTGTTTCTTGAAATAACCCACTTTTTTTTTTCCTCTTTCCATCTGAAGTTGTCCCTCCAAGCTGTTTTTCTTACTTTTATTCCTTCTTCAAAGCTTGCTTTATCTGGGAAACTTCTCACATAACCCTAGAGTGCATGTATTTTTGTAATTTCGCCAAAGCAACTGCAATTAAAACAATGGTAGGCCTCTCAAAGAAAAGACCTATTAAACCTGATCCTGTGCAGTGCTAATTAGGAAGATGGATCTGGGCCCAAAATTATGCACTTCGAAGGAACCAACTCCCCCCTCCAGGTCCCCCAAAGGGACTGCATGAATTCCTACTGAGTAGAATTGTGTGAGGACTCTGCAGTACAGAATAACAGAACCAGGCACTGCTAATGAAAGCAGGGTGTGAGAGACAGAAGATAGATGGGCCATATGAGAATCTGAGCAGAGTTTCATAATCTGTGCTAAGTAACTATACTAAATAACTGCAACCAAAACAAGGGATGAAGCTATGGCAAGGGTGTCAAACTCAATTTCACTGAGGGCCACATCAGCATTGCGGTTGCCCTCGGGGGGGGGGGCGGGTGGGTGTGGCCAGAGTGGGTGCAGCCTACTGGGTGGGCGTGGATGGAGTGGGTGTGGCTTACTGTGTAGGCATGGCCAGCTCTACATCGTTCACGTCAAGGGTGCCTGTGGGGGCCTGGGCAGGAGTGGGATAGATCTGGGGGTCTCTGGCAGAAGGGGGTGGGACCGGGGCAAGTGCCAAGGCATGGTCCATTTCTTCATTCCTCACAAAGGGTGACACCTCCCCAGCATGCACCCAGGGGGCGGGGCCGACACGGCAGGGGCTGGTTCCTCGCTGTTTATGGACGGCCTTATGGAGCTAAGACTGAATGCATTTCAGCATAGGTGGCCACCACAAAATTGTACATTGGCTCCCGGCCGGCCTGGGCCAGGGCTAAGGCAGCAGGGGCCGTTCCCTCACTGTTTCCAGGATGGCTTCACGGGCCACATGAAACCACTTTGCAGGCCGCATCCAGCCCCCGGGCCTTTTGTTTGACATGTCTGAGCTATGGCAACTAACTGTGGTTATTAAGTAAGAGTTATTACTTTATTAGATAGTTACATTCATTAACCGAACAATAAAATAATAACTGAAAGTCACACACCCGCACACGGACAAATTTCAGAAACAAATTCAAAGTATACCTAAGGTCTGATTCCAAGTCCATATGGCTTCTTTCTAAGTAAAATGAATCTGGACCAGCTAGAAAAGGAATGAATTTCTCCAAATTTTCTTCTGGACACAACTGACCTAACTAAGAAAGAAAATGTTGGTTTTGATTATTGGCATTGTACTTTATTGCTGTCAGCTGCTGCTCAGAATTGAGCAGCACATGAATTAATTATTTAAAATATTCAGTATGAAACTGACATTTAGCATGCAAAAAGTAGTTTTCCTCTATTTAAAAAAAAACAGCTGTGCAGGATACACTATGTATACATGCTTCCAAATGTACCTTAAAAACACCAGTTGTACAAAACCATTTTACCTTTGAAATGAAATCAGTCACTTCGGCAGAAGACTTTGTTACCACCGTCACTGAGGAATCAGACCACAAGACCTAAGGAAATGAAAAAAAAAAAAAAAAAAACCTTGGTCACCTTAATCATTCTCAGAATGGACGGATGGAGGGATGGGCCATGTACCATGGAGCAATTCTGCCCGCATTTCTGAAGATTAATGGTCCATGTTTCCCCCAAAGTGGACTTAAACCAGGGGTCTCAACTTGGCAACTTTAAAACTTGTGGACTTCAATTCCCAGAATTCCTCAGCCAGCAAAGCAAAGCTGGCTGAGGAATTCTGGGAGTTGAAGTCCACAAGTCTTAAAGTTGCCAAGGTTGAGGACCCCTGACGAACAATTCCACTGGCGTGATGCTTTATCCCAACACCACGTGAAGCAAACCCGGCTTCGGTTTATTAATCTGCAGCTGCTTTTCTGCACAAAATACATTCCATGTGGAACATTCATTCTAAAAACCTTGCAATGGCCAGGCCTCTCACATGAGCCCCGTAAAAATTAGCCTACCAGCAACTTTTAATGATAATGTCCTTGTTTTCTTCATCAATTTGTATAGTACTGTAATCAAAAGACTGTGGGCAAGATATTGTCCTTTGTTGCTCTCTTGTATATATTTACACCTGATGCAAGATCAGAGCGACAGAACTATTCTTCAAATAAATAAAGTGTGCTTTAGAAGTATATTTGCTCTCGTACTAGTAAGACAGGCAATATTGGTATTCCTTGACTTACAACTATTAGTTTAGTGCCAGTTCAAAGTTATAACGGCTCTGAAAAATGTGAGGTACGAGCCGTCCCCACTTACAGCTGCTGCCGCATCCCCAGGGTCACAGGTCAACATTTAGGCACTTGGTAACTGGCAAGTGTTTATGGCAGCGCCGCATCCTGGGCTCATGTGACTGCAGTCTGTAACCCTCCCAGCTGTCTTCCGGTAAGCAAAGTCAAAACCAGATATGCTTCATGACCGTGTGATTCACTTAACAACCGCAGCGATTTGCTTAACAACCATGGCAAAACAAGGTCATAAAATCAGGCATGACTCACTTAAAATAACCGCCTTGCTTAGCAGTGGAAATTCTGGTCCCAGAATTGCGAATGTTACATTGAGGACTTATATTTGCAATTGTCCTTTTCAAAGCTCGGGCAAGGGCATCTGGTCCAGACTCCTATCAGGAGATGACACAATCTCCTGAGCTGAGAGGGTGGACCAAACCCCCTAAATCTGTATCCTCTTCTTCCTGCAGGTTCAACCAGCTATCTGAGAGCATCGTGTGGAAGTCCATAGAAGCTGAGTGATTAACTGAACTAACGTGTACTTATAATACAAGACACAGACAAACCCAGTGTGTGTTTTGCACGTATTCTAGAGGCTTTGCGGACAGGTGGGGAAATACTGCCACTATCCTTTTTAAAAACAAGCAGGGATGCGATGAGCAGGAAGTCCCCACACGGCATTAGCCACCAAATGCCTGCGTTTTTCCAGCCCTGCGGATACTGCCAAAAGCACTGATGGGAGGAAAGAGTTTCAAAATACATTACGCAATTCAGGAATTTCCTTTTTCCAGCCCTTGCTTAACTTAAACTAAAAAACAGAAATGGGCAGGCAGCGTCAATTCTTCCTGGGGCTTTGTTGATTTCTTTTGCTTCTCGTGGCTCTCTCTCTCTCTCTCTCTCTCTCTCTCTCTCTCTCTCTCTCTCTCTCTCACACACACACACACACACACACACACACACACACACACACACACAGAGATGAAGCCTGCGAGGGGAAGAACAGCGTTCCTGGATGCGTTCATTTACGTGACTCTTGGCTTGCTTTTCTTCCACATATTTGCAAGGAAGAAAAGTGCCATCAGAATCCGATCAGAACTCCATGGTTAGGATAACGTCTCCAGGAATGGCATGCTGAAACACTGACCTCCTTGCTGGCCTCTCAGTTTGCTGTTGGCTTTCCTGATATTCATGTTATTTATGTGGGCTTCTGAAGTCAGGAAGTTCTGCATCGGTTTCCTCCTGCAAGCCTGCCACCAGAGGATTTACAGCCTGCTCTCCATGGCAAACCAAACAAGAAGAGGAGCAGCTTTTTCACGGAAAAAGACTTTTCTATAGACTGAGTTAAAGTTCAGACTGTGCACCTTCCCTTATTCATAGACTAGCGAGGGCAGTTGGCACATGTCACGTCCTCAGGCTAGATTCTCAGGGGATGGACTTTATAGTCTAAAATATCAAAATAAGATCATAGGAATTATGGTACTTTCCCTATCCTGTGAATGGAGCTGAATTGTGATATTGTACTATTTTTAGATTTAGATATTCAAAATCTTCCATTTTCTCTTTTCACTACCTTTTGTACGATTAACCTCAAGGCACAAAATATATACCCAACAACTTTAAGGAGATATTATTTAATAGGAGGGCACAATGACTGTATCACTGCTTTATCGTGGTTACTTTATCACCGCTTATGGCGTAAGAGCTGCACGTTAACTTTCCCCTTGTATGTAATTATAAGCCGACTATTTCCTACAACATGAAGTGGTAAATGTCCAAGACACATAATTTTGGAATCAGAAGTAATGTAAAATTGAATATAATATGTTTTGAGGGCAAACTATTATTTTAAAGAAAGCATCCCCAAAGGCCTTAAAACAGCATTCTGAATGCTCCACATCTTGTTCCCTTCGTCTCTCTTGTATTTCCATGTAAATCTTTGATACTCACCTCAAAAGAATATTCAACAATCCTATCATTCTTCTTGTGTGATAATCCCTTTAATTCCACCTTTTCAACGCTCACTGTTAAAAAAAGAAATACACGTTACCTATGGAAGAGCCACAGGCCTACTTTCTTTGTTTCAGAAGCAGAGAGGGCTGTAGACATCTGCAATTACTTCTACCGGTCCACATCTGGATGGCAAATTCCATCCAAGATGCTTGGATGCTTTTTGTTGATGCCACACAGGAATGAAGTACAAGCAAGCCAATGTCATGGAACCAAGGTGTCCATGGAGATTCTCCATCATCCAGGTCATGGTTGTCCCAAAGGAACTTTTTCCAAAAGACAACTGGACTTGCCTGGTTTTTTTCCTCTGAAAAGGAAAAGAAGCAAAATGTTTTCAATGGAAAAAAAAAAAAAACCCAAGACAGTCCATGTACCTTTTGGAAAAAACACTTTTGTGACAGGTTCACCCAATGTTTGAATTTAAATGGCAAGTTTTAGCTTCAAAAACCAAGATGGCTCCTTATACCATACAAAACATGAAACAATGCATTTGTTAATTGTACTGCCAGCCCTCCTTTTCTGCTGCTTTGGGGAAGAAGACCCAACGAGCAGACCAATTAGCAAGGGAGCTAAGATCTCACAGGTCCCCTGCTGCCCCAGCCCTGATAATAAAGCCAGGTCTGGAGGGAGTTCAGGAAAATGAGAGATGGAACTGACCTCACTTGGGGTGGGGTGGGATGGAGGATGTTCCATAAGGCGGGTGCCATGGCAGAGAAGGCAGACCTCCTTGGGCTTGCCAACTTAATTCCTTAACAGATGGGACCTGCAGCATGCCTTTTGCCAGATCTGATGGGCTCAAAAAATTTTAGGCAGGCAACATACGCATACCAAAGTCAGTGTCTTAAAGGTTTTTAATGTACATAAAATGCTCATCTTTGAAACAAGAGTTGACCGATTATCTCCTAGAGTAAAAAATTTTAACATTTGCTGGATAACATGCCAGCAGATAAAAAGAACATGTTTAAAAATACCCATGTGTGTAATCTGAATATTAATCTCTCTTGGAAAAGCTAACATTGTTTAAAAGCACTTTTCTTAACTAACATTCCTGTTATGTTTTTTCTCACTTGTCTCAAAACACATTTTCTCCCTATGTGGTAAATTAACAATTTTAAATGTTTAAACTTCCTGTTTATTCTATCTTTCTGCAGGAAAGTCATATGAACTGAATCCAATTGAAACATCTGGATTAATCAATTGAATTAATCCTTACATTTGTGTCATAATTAAATGTTCTTAATGTTATTTTTCATCTTTTAATTCATAGGATGTAGTTTCCACCTAAAACTTTATCAGAAATTGAACTAATAGGAAAACAGATCATGCCACTAGTAAACAAATGCTCAATCGTTATTTAGATAACTACATCACAGGCACGCTAATACCAAGAAAGAACTGAATAGTTTTCAAAGAATACAGAAGAATTGTTTGATTGACTGATACCTTAAAATAACTGCTTGAGGAAAAGAGAAATATATCCAAATTACTAACTTTGCACTAGCTAGCCCTGAAGAGTCACATGCTTTTATTAGCAATTAGAGCACAGAAAGACTATAGATCAGTGATGGCGAACCTTTTAGAGACCGAGTGCCCAAAAACTGCCCCCCCACCCGTCTCCGCTCCGCCATGCCCACTGGTCTACCCACCACCTCCACAACCCACCACAGATCACCCAGGTAGCCCCGCAGTGCCATGGCGGCCATGCCCTCCACCTGTGCCCCGCAGCATCATCTGCGCACGACGGGGCGCAAGGGCGGAGTCTTGTTCCTGCTGCCCGGCTACCATGTCCTTGGCTGCACTGCTTCATGTGGGCCATGCCCGGGGGCGACTCTCCTCCGGGGGGCTGCTGGTGAGGAGAGGGCTGTGGGAGGAGGCGGGGCTGGGGCGACAGTGCATGTGCCCACAGAGAGGGCTCCGAGTGCCACCTCTGGCACACGTGCCATAGGTTCGCCACCACTGCTATAGATTTTAATAGGAAAATAGGATAGTATTCTCTAATATTTAAACTTGTTTTATACCTAGTCTTTATATGGATCCCACCAAAAAATGTGAGAAACAGAAATTTAGCAGTTGCATTTCTTTCTTCTTTCTCTCTGGTTTTACCCCAGGAAGATGCCAGAGCGACCTACACAAGGATGGCAATGCTAACATATCCAGTTACTACCTTTCTGCTACAAATGCAACCACAGATACGAAACACACATTAGAAACCCATTAAACCCCACTCATGTGGACAACATATGGAACGTTCAGTTCCAATTTACAGTACTAATACTTAATTTCCTGTCTGATTCTGCAAATTCATTCCTTTTCATTTTCAGACTGTGAATAACTTTTTCATGTATTTCCAAAAGCAGGTTCAAGATTAAAAGATCTTGGGTTTCTTTTATTATACTTGGTTTACTTTCAATATTAAAAAAAAAGTTAAAATCAAAACAAAATACGAATTCAGTGACCAGACAAGTAGTGAAGTCAGCATCTTAAGATAACCACAATGCCCATTAAGTATATTGGGAATTATGAGAAAAACATATAACTGCTATTTTAAAAACATGAGTAATCTCTGGGACAGGAAACTAAAACTCAGATGAACATTATTTTTGCACAAATAGCCGGACTTCCAATTTATTATACTCTCTGTTAAAAACATGACATTCTTAAACATGTTCTCTAGATAACTGTTTATACTGTTTCATGTATATAGATATATCAAAAACCACAAATATTTTTCAACAAAAAATATCCCATCGACCTAGAACTAAGAGTAGCATATGTCTTTCAATCTTCAAGGCAAAAAAATGAGTGTATATACACTTCATTGTAAACTAGGTCTACAATAGGATATAATCTACAAGTTTACATCCTCTACATCAGAGGTCCCCAACCTTTTGGGCACCAGGGACCGGTTCTGGGACCGGAGGGTGGGTGGTTTTGTGTGTTGCCTGCATCCCACGGATGGGCCTTTGCTTGTTTGTGCAGAGCAGTTGCTGGCATACTGCGGCCTGGTACCGGTCCACGGATTGGGGGTTGGGGACCCCTGCTCTACATGAACTACATAAACAATAATAGGTACTGTATCTTTTTTAAAATTAATCACTTAATCAAATAATATTTTTAGGATGGCCTGATCTCAGTATATTTGAATTTCTGTAATAATGCTTGACATAACTTATCAAGTTAGTTTGAGCTAGCTACAGTATCTGCACCACAATTTCATTCTATGGGGTCACACTTAGGGCACATATCAAAGGGTTAGGCAGTCATTTACTGTATGTACTGAGGTGTCCAACCTTAGCAACTTTAAGACTTGTGGACTTCAACTTCCAGAATTCCCCAGCCAATTCTGGAAGTTGAAGTCCACAAGTCTTAAAGTTGCCAAGGTTGACACCTGCCCTAGAGAATATCAATACTGTAATATAATTACAGAAACATACACACATCCCACACATAATAACAGAAAGAAACAGAAGCATTAACAAAACCCGCCCCCTGCAAAAAAGCTTGGCAACAATTGTAATAGCTGGAGGAGCAAGTGACTGGGCAACCTTCTGCAGATTAATTGCACCAAATCAAAGCATAGTAAGTTCCAATGAAAGTTTCCTGTGAATTCTGCAGAGATGAATATTTTTATCCCCTTCAAAGGAGCATGAGAGTGGGCTGCTTGCACCTGTACCACTTTCAGAAGCAACTAAACTCCTCAGTCAGCTGAAGCAGAGGAGGAAGGAGCTGAGTGTGCCCTGAGCTGACTAAGGTGTCTCCATCCAGGAGCTGCAGGACCTACCTCACCCTCTTCTATACTAGCAAGCCAACTCCATTGCCCAAGCATGGCTTTGACCCCTATTATTCCCGACAATGTCAGAAGAGCTTGCAGAATAATAACGCCAGCAGTCAAGAGCAACTTCCTTGTGATCTAGGGTAGGTTAAGGACTGGCTACTTAACATCTTTGTCATTTTTGACCTGTCATTTTCTCTTATTTCACCCAGGCATCAAATGTCTGTCTCTGAACAGCCCACAATTGTAATGCATGCTAACTCTTAATTTTGGCATTACTGTGTTGTTACTTTGGTCTGTGACTGTCAATGAAGATTGACAGGTAAGCTTTAAAGAAGATGTGGGAGATCAGATGACAGGCCGGCACAATATTATGCACAAACAAGGACGATGCCTCAAGTGATAATCTTTTCAAAATTCAGAAACAAAATGTGTAGGTGCCACAATATCAAAACTGTGAAAAGATAGGGATTTCATGCATTTCAAATGAACATGGATTTCTTTATGAAGGATTTCAACTCCTAAATCACTTCTGCGAAGTATTTAACCTAACTGCAGAAAACTGCTTTTTTCTCCCTGAATATTCCTCTTTTAGCCAATTCTACACTGTACACATTAATTTGAATCTTAATAGCAACAAACCCCTTCACTCCCCAACTACCAATCATATGCATAGGGGACGGAGCAGAATTTATACTCAAAAGAGCTTTGATAAGTAAAAGCAGAACTAAACAACCAATATTTCTTAGGGGTTAATTGCAATAAAGTCCATATTTCTGTTTGTGGGCAAACAATGGCCTAAATAATGAGCCACCATCTCCTTCCGTCTAAAAGCACGACTGCTTCCATGTCTCAAGATAATTCACATCCCCCATCACACACTGATGCTTTACTTTGAGAAAGCCACTGGATGTGACTGGTAGCACCTCCTCCAATAATCTGAAATGGCAGTCATGGTCAGAAGCAAAATGAACACAGTAGCTTGGCCTGGTGGTATCCTTCCACAGATGGTACGCATTTTGTGGAACTGACCCGTGTCAAAATATAACACAACTACTCCTAATAAACGGCTTGCAAGAAGAAATTATTTAATTGGTAGCCTTATCCAATCACAATCTGAAAATCGTAAATAGTTCAACAGAGTCATAGCGGGATTCTTACAAGCAGTCTTTGTGACCATACCACTTTCCTTTCAGCTAGGCATCAAAATAATGTAATTTCATCAGCACCGTCCCTTCAACATATTGTTAAAAATAGCATAAGCATGATACACTAATGAAATGGATATGCTCAATGCAATGAGGTAATGCAATAAATCAATGGTCTTTCCTAAGAGGTGTAACACAAGCAGTAGTAGAGAAAAACAGCTGTCTTCTCTGCTTGTTTTTTCTTCTTCCTTTTCTTTTCTCTTCAGAAAAAAACAAAATGCTGTTTCAGAGTCTAGTCTTGCTGCTGGCCACATGACCATAGAAAATGTCTTCGGGCAACATGGCTCCCTCAGCCAACCAATGGAGATGAGCACCATGACCTACAGTCGGACACGGCTGGACAGGGGAAACCTTTGCCTTTAACATTGCAGGACTATGATTATCCTGTGTTCACCGAGTTGCAATCAAATCAACCACAGTTTGGCATGACATCCGAATCCAGTCTTGGGAACCTATAAACCCAAGAACCCAAGTGCAGTCCAGCATGCTTCTCACGCTGGACTGCACTTTCTTATAGATGCACACTAAATAAAACGACTTTGGATCTCCTTTAAGTTTAAATGCATGTTCAGATAGTCCTCGGCCTATAACTGTTCATTTAGTGACTGTTTGAAGTTACAACAACAGTGCAAAAAGTGACTGTTTTTCACATGACCGTTGTAGCATCCCCACGATCACGAGATCGAAATTCAGATACTTGGCAACTGACTCATATTTATGATGGCTGCAGTATCCAGGGGTCATGTGGCCATATTTTTTGCAACCTCCTGACAAGCCAAATCAAGGGGGAAGCCAGATTCACTTAACAACCATGTTACTAACTTAACTGCAGTGATTCACTTAACAACTGTGACAAGAAATGTCATAACATGGGGTAAAATTCACTTAACAAGGGTTTTGCTTAGCAACAAAAATTTGGGGCTCAATTGTGGTTGTAAGTCGGAGACTACCTGCGTCTTCACTGGAATATGGACATAACCTTAAAGTAGTCTCAATCCTTCCAAAGCAGAAACAAATGTCCTTTTCCCACCATAAATAAGTTCTAATTTGTCCTGTTTTGGAAATTACTGCTTGTATGTTATTCTTAGGAAATCCAGTAAGTTTTGTTTTCAATATTTTAGAATAAATGCTAATGGGGAAATAGATGAGGCTTCTTCTCTACACAGCGTTAACATTGGTGAAATATTTTATCAGACAGAAAATAATATAGGCTGCCTTAAATAAAATCTGAGGTTTCTTTATCACCCTAATGAGAACACAGCTACACATTGGAAATGTCATTTGAGCTTTACACAATGAGATAGTCATAAGGGTGCTTCCATACAGATTTGCCATTTCATTAAACTATTGTAAGAGCTGATGGAGTGCAGAGTTCATTTCAACATCTGGTTTAATGTATTTTATCCCACACTATGCTTTTGGAAAATATGCTGTGGTCAAGACATCTGGTAAAGTTCTAAAGAGGCATGCTGCACAGAGAATGAAATACGACTTTCTATCCTGCTTGTTTGTACAAGAGTCAAGAATAAATAATTGTGATCTTTTCATTTAAGGGGCATTGTTTTCAGGGAAACTAAATAATGTAAGAGTTGAAATGTCCATACTTTATCAAAAACTTAATTAGATTTTATATACCATCCTAGAAGCAAGATCTAAGTAAACTATAATAGTGAAGATTCTTTAGATTGTTTGAGCAAGGCTGTGTTTTGTGTTTTGCACATGATCAACAGGTCTGAAGAGTTTCCAATATTTTTGGTGTTACTTCAGTATTCCAGATAAATCTCAGAACATCAACACACAATAACTTCCTGGTCATAAGCAATGAACTGTCAGATTATTTGTTTCCAAATGTGATTTAGGAAGCCTTAGATTCATATATCTCACTAGCAGAAAAAAAAATAGTATACTTTATTGTCTGTTTCTACCGTAAAACCAAGCATGGTTTTCTATTATGAATGACTGCTTTACCTGCTATATGAATCCTTTTATTTGATTTATTTGTTTATATGAAACATTCTTATCTGGACGTTCCAAAATATTCTTAGGTACAGCTTCAAAGCAACATTTGTAGTCTACCATGCCAGACTGAATTCTAATACCTCTCAATGCCTTTTTAAAGTTCAAGCAATAGATGAATCAATATCGTAACAAAAGGACCACAGCAAAAAAATCTCATTTAAGCACTGAAAATTCAACATAACAGGGCTATGCACTGCATGAGTTAGAGCAACAAATCTGTTTGTCGTTCAAGTACTTTCTTGTGGAGTGGTATAACTATAGCAGGTAGTACAGCTTGGCAGTAAGGCTACTCAAAGAAGACAGATTCTTCCATGGCCATGAGAATTACCTTCTGAAGGCAAATGGGGAAATGAGTGAAACTCTGAGGGTAATAAATTACTCCCATCCATTAAACAGAATCTTCCTGTTCAAAACTGATAGAGAACAAACTGTTCCTTAGTCTTAGAGTGACCTATCATTGTTTTGCAATATTAAAAATGGGTTTCCTTTATCAATTTATAAGCAATGTTTAAGCAGTCAGACTATTTTCCCCCACATACAAATAGGAATATTTGGCAAAATGTTGGGATGTACCTTTGGAGTGCTTCCCTGAAGGCCTTTTAGGCAATGACTCCTCAATGGAATGTGCTGATGTGTGGAGTGCATTCTCTAAACTGTTACCCACCACATGGTTTATGGGGGTCTCGGATCTCGGAGTGACCTAGGTAAGAGGAAAAAATACAAGAAACCAACCGTCAATTTGGCTTACGTGAGTTAAAAATATTCTCAAAGTCCAGTTATTTCTAAAGCAACATTATTTTCAACTTGCTATCTTTTAGAAAGCATCTTCAGGCCCCAGAATCTAATTACAAAAGGTTAATGCTCATATTTCTGTTATACCTACGTTAATTTGCTTTCTATGAAAAGTAATTCTCAAATCAAAACAATCTGCTGTGTGTCTCAGACACGTTCCTGAGGTAGCGTCACATTTCATTTTGTTTGAAAAGACTTAATAAATCTTGCCCTAGTCTCAGACTTCACTAATCAAATAATTACGGTGACTCACTTTTAGCAAATACATGGACCAAAAAAGCACCAAGTACTTCCAAGTGCCGCACTTAAGATACCAACTATTATTCTACTTACCTATCTACTTAGCTATCTAAGAACGGCTTCTGCTGAGTCAATAGCCTCAGATACACTGTGTGAATTTTCTCAGCAGGAAATGCAACAAGTGTTCTTTATAGCAGGACACAATTTCTGTAACTCAATATATTCCAAATACTTTTACCACGTGGATTGTTTTTTTTAAAACAGACAACTGGCCAAAGGGGTCCCTACACATCACTGCCCCTGTAACAGAGCCAGACAGCCCATGATAGTCAGATCCTAGGTGACCTAATCTGCTTGAAAATTGGCCTCAGGTTGCTTTTCATCATCTAAGCCGTCTTGCCAGCTCCTTCTGGCCAAGATCAAACGCCTTTCACACAATATCCAGCATATCGTTTTCCCCCATTCCTGAGCGGGGGGGCACATGCACAGAGCTGCATCCGGCCATTCACCATTGCTACACTATAATGCCCAGGGCAAACCGTTTATTTCCAATACATACCTGACCCTATTGCCAATCCAAGCTTTTATCTTTCTATAAAATATACTTGCAACGGCTAAGTAAGTGAAAGTGAAAACAAACTTTATTCCAAAAGATTCACGTGTCCATCAACCATGCAGTAATAGGAATTTATAATCTGGTAGATGGCAGGAATTCCAACGGTTTTTTAACATTCAATAAAAGAAGGAGAGTATGAGATTTGCTGTCAATGTAATTTATGCTACAAGGTTATTTTCAGTAAGAATAGTTGTGCTGGGCACAAAAAATGTATCATATCAAGGATTATGCATAATAATGCACCCTGCAATCAGTTTATTTCAGTTCCATATAACACTAATGCCTCTCTGTGGAATTGTAAATAAACCTAATTAGATTTAGACCCTGGTTTTACAAACTAATCAAATCAGTTATGACAGTGTTTCTCAAACTTGGCAACTTTAAAGATATGTGGACTTCAACATTGTAACCGGTAGCTATGAAATAACACTCTACCAAACCTAAGAAGCTAAAGACAAAAGAGGAAAACCTATGAGGGAGAACACTTATCAAATGTATCAACTCAGCCTGCTTTCGCCTAATATCCCAAACTTGATCTGATTCACCCTTTTTTCTTTTGAGAGTTTCAAGTTTGGGATTCGGTAATAATGTGATAATGTTATCAAATTAAGCATGTTCCGCATGCAACCTTTTCTTTGCATTAGCCTATCTTTCCTCAAGTCCTAACATGCATTTTTCTTTTTCTATTAACATTGCAAACTTTTAATTGTCAAAGTTATCAGGAAAGATACTTTCACAAACTGTTAGATTCAACTCTTGACAATGAGTATATGAGCAAACTTTAAATTTGTTCCATGGCAAACACTAACAAGTAGGTGATCTCTGCGTGCCTTTACGTTAACGCAGCTTGGAAAATTAATGCCATCTTTTTAGATTATTATGATTCAGGATGACTCTCATAAAGATCTTTAAAACCAGAAATGAATACTGATATTAAAAAAAAATGTAGCACAAAATCCCACTGAATGCTTTTATTCAATCAGGAGTTAATTGGTGTGTGAATACATTAGATTTTGTTTTACACAATACCTACTGGGATACACAGCATTTTTCATCTCAGTGTATTTTCTGGCTACTCCTGCAAACCCCAGCTCTGATTCAAAATGCTTGAATTTGGCAAAGCGTGAAGTATAGACTTACTTTGTTAATCCCCGAAGTTAGATTGTTATAGAAACACATGAAGCTAGATGCAGATGCTTACAAATGACATTAAACAAGTATTCAATCAAGAATTTATATCTAACAGTATTTGAAGTATTGTTAGCTGATTCAGTTGCTTATGTAAATTGATACTTAATCCTGTGTTTTTGTTTGAGAAATGAAAAATTGCCTATGGTATTAAGTTTTGAGAAGTAAGCCAACTGAGTTTATTCTTTGGAACACAGGATTGTAACAAAAATCTCCTCACACTGGGTTCTGTTTAATGAAATACATAACGTAGAATGTATTAACAGTAGCAACAGAATTAATCCACTCTTACTAGATCAGTGTTCCCCAATTTAATCATGATCCAGGTACACTGTTCTTTATTCCAACACTGGAGGTTTTAAAGAAGAGATTAGAAACCATTTGTCTGAAATGGTATAGGGTTTCCTGCCTGAGCAGGGAGTTGGACTAGAAGACCTTCAAGGTTCCTTCCAACTCTGTTTTTCTTATATCCTCAATTTGCACCGCCTGGGGGGGGGGGGGAATCCACATCTGTATGGAAGCAAGATTGTGAAGAGTGGGTTCAAATTTGTATAGTCCAGGGGTATGCAACCCAAAACACTCAAAGAGCCACTTGGACCCGTTTCCCACCAAAAACAAAACACCGGGAGCCGCAAAACCCTTTTGATATCTAAAATGAAGATAACACTGCATATATCCTTTTTTACCTTTATTATAGGTGTGTGTGTGTTTGTGTGTATGTATGTATGTATGTGTGTGTATATCTGTATATATATGTGTGTGTGTGTGTGTATACACACACATACACACACAGGTAAAAAAAAGGATATATGCAGTGTTATCTTCATTTTAGATGTCAAAAGGGTCTCTCTCTCTCTGTCTCTCTCTCTCTCTCCCTCCCTCTCTATCTGCCCTTGGTCTGCCACTCCTCTTCCCCCACTCTCTTTCTTTCTCTCTCTTTCCTCTCTCTCTCTCTCTCTCTCCCTCCCTCTCTCTCTCTTTCTCTTTCTCTCCCCCCCTCTCCTATCTGTGCTCACCTGGCAAGCTTCAAACTGTTGTCCACAAGCTCAGGAGTAGGCAACCTCATCTCTTTTATGACTCATGGACTTCAACTCCCAGAATTCCTGAGTCAGCCTAGCTGGGCTAGCTAGCTCTCTTCTGCCCTTCCTGCTTCCTGCAGAGACGCAGCAAAGGGAGGATCTCTGCCCAGAAAGCTTTTCAGCTCCTCGGAGAACACTGTGAGTGCACTCTCTTTTACACATACACACCCACAAAAACACAAACACACACACAGAGAGAGAGAGAGAGAGAGGCAGGGAAGCGCAATTGCCTCTCCCTGTCTCTGTCTCTCTCTGCAGAGGCAGAGGAGGCTGGGAGCCACAAGGGAAGACTCAAAGAGCCGCATGCGGCTCCGGAGCCGCAGGTTGCCGACCTGTGGTATAGTCCAAATGCGGTATAGACTTAAGAGCATTTGCAGTGCTTATATTGAACTTCAGGAGACCACAATGAGAAGAGCAACATGCTTGCCTCAAGCCACTTCTGAGGAATTAAACCACTGTACAAGTTCCTTCCTTCTTGAATTATATCTCTGCCTCAGCAAATTTAAAAGCATTCATCTCTGCTTACTGATCCCAGTTATTATGAAACAGTGAACTCTAATATGAGCCAAAAACAAATAAAATAAAAAAGACACTGAAAGTTTCACATTGAGGACATTTAAAATACACACACTACTGAAGGAAATTAACTTTAGCAGGTCCACATTGCATACTTCCAATGGATTACAAGTTGTGAAATAGTTTTAAACAATTGTCACTGATGATGGCCAAAACATCTGTCCAGTCTCAATTCCTGGTTACTAAAACTGTTTCACAAAACCAGGCTGCTTTTTATAAAATAAACAAAAGCCTCTTCCCCCAGCTGTATTAATGGGAGAAAAAAACCCCAATTTAGCTCCTGGGGCCAACATTTATGTTACAATCCCTAGGCCCAACAGGCTGGACAGCTACATAGCTTAGGGACATCTGTATCTTCTTCCAAAGATTGGAGAAGCAACTCTTGACTGAAAGGTGCCCCTTTCCAAAGGGAAAGGAAGTGGGAAGAGGCAGTGGTGGTGAAGAGGGGACAGACAGTAGAACCCTGGACACACGGTCCATCTCCTCTCCATCTCCTCCAAGCCCGCTTAACCACGGTCTGCTTCCCTTCCAGCCCCTCCAGCTCCCTTAATCATGATCTGCTTCCTTTCCAGGCCCCTTAACCACGGTCTGCATGCCCTCTGGCCCCTTTGTCCCTTCCCAAGCCCGGCACCCACCTTGTGGCACCCAGGGCAGGTGGCCCCCGCGCCGGCCACCCCGGCGGGGGCGCTGACGGGGGGTCCCTTGGCGGTGCAGGCCAGGAGGCTCTGGATCTTGGTGAGCTCCTGCCTCAGCACCTGCTTCTGGTGGAAGCTGAAGGCCGGGTGGTTGGAGGCCATGGTGAAGAGGAGCAGGAACTCATCGCCGGTGCGGCCCTCGTTGAGCTGCAGCCCGTAGTTGTGGATGACCGAGTCGAGGTGCGTGAGGGTGCGGAAGAGCACGCCGGCCGCCTCGCGGTGCGACGAGCCCAGCAGCGCCAGCGAGACCAGCAGCTTGCTGCGCACCACCTCGTCCGTCAGGTTGGTCAGGCTGCCCAGGTCGGCCGCGTTGTTGGCCTTGATCTCCGAGTCGCGCAGCGAGTGGTAGTCCTTGCGCGCCAGGTCCTCCAGGCAGGCGCCCAGGAAGCGCAGCTCCAGCGGGATGCAGAGGTCCAACAGGCCGCACAGGAACTCCACCCGCTGCGGGGACGGCAGCTCCGAGAACCAGCGGTAGACGCTCTCGCGCTGCAGCCGCGGGCAGCGTTTCTCCACCATGCTGCCCCGCGCCGGCCCGCCAGCCAGCCGACCCGCGAGCGCCCGGCTCGGCCGGGGGGGGGGGGCAGAGCCGCGGGGTCGCCCGGGCAGGGCCTGAGGGGCGGGGCCTCAGCAGCCCCTCGGGGGAGCGAGCGGGGGGGGGGCTGCGCCCGTCTGAGGGGGCGGGGGGCGCCTGAAGCCTCCTCGGGCCACCCGGGCGCGCTTCGCGGTTCCCTCAGGAGGCGACTCCTCCTTCCCGCCGCCGCCTCGGCCCGGGGGCTCCCTCCATCCCTTGGCCGCCGAGGGGAAGAAGGCCAGGCGGCAGCACCTCACCCTTGCCTTGCCTCGCCTCGCCGCCTCGGCTCTCCGGGGATGCACCGCCTCCGCTGCCCGCTCGCTCGCTCGCCCGCCCGGCGCGCGACAAATAATCCCGCGACAGGAGACGACGCTGCCGGGCGGTGCTTTTCCCCCACTGCCGTTATACGTGGGAGGGATTCCGCGAGCGGAGGGATCCGACCCGGCGCAGAGGGTGAGGAGGCACGGCCGGCGAGAGAGGAGCGGGAGGCCGGATCTTCCTCACCTCGCCCACGCCCCTCTCTCCCTCTCGGGCGCGTCACGATTGGGCCGCGTTCCCCTCCGAGGCCCGCCCCTTCATGCCGGCCTCCCTCTCACCACCCACCTAACGGGACTCCGCCGGGCGGCCGTCGCTGTCACTCACGGCTCGCCCCCAAGCCCCGCCCTTCGGCGGGTCGCGATTGGCTCTGGCGAAGCCAAAGAGGTGTGGCCGGGAGAGGGCTGTTTCTGCGCGTGTTTCGGGCGCGTGCTAACTTGCGCTGTCTGACAGGAGGGGGCGGGGCTCGCCGGTCCATCGCTGACGGATGGGGCGGGGCTTGGGTAACCTAGCAACAGAGAGAGGAATGGCTCCAGAGAGTGAAGAGAGATAGGAAGGGGGGGTAATAAAAGCTCGGGTTGCCTAGCAACCGGGCCATTAGCACGGAGAGACCCAGGAAACGGCCTGAGGACCGGAGATTCCCTCATGGCCAAGAAGGCTCCCCCCCCCTCCCCAATCACCCAGCGACCCTTTGGGGCCAGGTAGGCCTACCTCGCAGGGTTGTTGTGAAGGCGGAAACGGAACGTTACATTGTATCCAAGGAAGTTACACTGGGTCAACCATGTGGAGAGAAGACGGGAGGAATAACAGAAACTGATCTATTAATACAAATAAATACATAAATCAGTAAACAGCCCGAGGGTGGGAGGCTCCTGTGTGGCCTTGAAGACCCCTCTCCTTCAGCCAGTGATCCAGATTGACCCACCTGGCAGGGTTGTCGTAGCCCAGGGAATGTATTAGTCTTTCCCACTTCGACCATGTGAAGGAGGGAAGATGGACGCAATCGATAAATACAAATCAACGGAAGCCATAAATGCCTCCCAGCCCCCATGAAAGCCGAAGGGACCCCTGCCAACTCCTCCCAAAAGGACCACAGTGATTGAGACAGCTGAGTGCTTGACCACCTAGGGCAGTGGTGGCGAACCTATGGCACGGGTGCCACAGGTGGCACTCAGAGCCCTCTCTGTGGGCACACGCGCCGTCGCCCCAATCCTAGGCCTTCAGCTGGGTTTTATAAAACCTTTTTGCTTTAGGCCTCCGCCACTGTGTGCAAAAAAAAAAAAGGTTCAATCAATCAGTCAATTTCAACTTCTCCCGGAAAAAAAAAGATCTTGCAAAGTTGGAATTGATTGATTGAACTTTTTAGTCCCATCCAGTCTGCCGTTACCACCCCAGCCACGCCCACCCAATGGGCCACACCCACCTAATGGGCCACACCCACCGGGCACCCGACGATGCATAAGTGGGTTTTGGGTTGCAGTTTGGGCACTCGGTCTCTAAAAGGTTCGCCATCACTAACCTAGGAGAAAGTCCACATTGTTGTTTGAACTTGGCACCCTATAAAGAAGAGGCACTGTTGGGGGGGGGCAACCACCAAGCCCTGGACCCCCCTTGCTTTGAGGAGGGGCTGCTCCGACTTGAAGGCTTCTGCATTTTTTCCCGGGAGAAACCCATCTGGGTTCTGGAGGGCCCATGATCCAGCCTTTTATGGAAACCCACCTTCGGATTGAGCGGCAATCTTAACCTAACTGGAGGATTCTGCCATCCTGTGTGAACCCAGACTTCACGTTCCACGTATTCCGCAGTTTCTGACTAGTTGCTTTCCTTTCTAATTCTTTCCTCTTCTCTATCTTCTTCTTCTTGTGCCATATCCGCTATCGGACGTTGGCGATCACGTTGGCGATCCTGTTTTTATCAGCAGCCGCACGAAAAAGTGCTGGTGAGTTTTGTCCAAACCAGTCCCTTAGATTTTGAAGCCACGATGTTCTTCTTCTGCCTGGACCTCGTTTGCCTTCCATCTTTCCCTGGAGGATTAAATGCAGTATGCCATATTTTTCTGGGTGTCGCATCACATGTCCGAAATATTCTAATTTTCATTTTTTAATTGTTTTGATGATTTCCCTTGGCTTTCCCAGGCGGCTTATCACCTCATTTCTGATCTTGTCAACCCAGCTTATACATAACAGCCGCCTGTAAATCCACATTTCAAATGCTTCTAGTCTCTTCAGGTGGCCTTCTGTCAGAGACCAACTCTCTACTCCATAGAGCAGGATAGAAAAAATATAGCATCTGACAAGCCTGATTTTCAGTCTTAGGCTTGTCTTCTCTATAGTTATCCAAATAGGTGAGATCAGTGTTTGTCATCCCTGGCGAGTTTAAGATGGGTGGACTTCACCCATCTTTAAATTTGCCAAGGTTGAGAAACACAGGATAAGAATCAAGAGAGATCTAATATTTACAGGTAGCCCTTGACTTACAACCATAATTAAACCCTTCATTTCTGTTGCTAAGCGGCGCATTAAGTGAATTTGCCCCATTTTACAACTTTCTTGCCACAGTTGTTAAGTGAGTCACCACAGTCATCGTACCATGGTTGTTAAGTGAATCTGGCTTTCCCCAATGACTTTGCTTGTCAGAAGGTCACAGAAGGGGATTGCGTGACCCCAGGACATGGCGACCGTCAAAAACATGAGTCAGTGGCCAAGTGTCTGAAGTTTGATCACGTGACCATGGGGATGCAGCACCGGTCATAAGTGTGAAAATTGGTCATAAGTCACTTTTTTCAGTGTCGTAACTTTGAGCAGTCACTAAGTGAACTGTTGCAAGTTGAGGACCACCTGTATTTTAGCTGAATAATTTCCTGCCTGCTTCTGGATGTGGCTCGATATTGCTATATTTTGGGATCATTTTCTCCTTCTATCAAGTGAAAGACGATGGATTGTTTCTTTTTAACAGTGAAATGAAATCCCGCATTCATGAGAATGCTTATCTTTTCAGATAATCCCATCTGCCTTTTGACTGCATAGGGACAAATATGCTTTAAATCAGTTTAACACAGATTGGTACTGAGTTCACACATTCCACTAAATCCCAGCCTGGTGAATAAACTGCTGTTGAGGGTTTCTTTCCCCAATGGTCTCTAAAACAAACCAAGCATAGTTCAGTAGGTGGATTAAAAGGAAGAATGCCGTTGCTTACACATGCTCTGCATGTTTGGGCTTTTATAGGAAAAACAGTAATAAAAATTGATTAGAGCTAATTGATAATCTGCGAGCTGCAGTTCCAAATCAGACCCGATGTTGGCTGGAGACGTCTGCTTGCTGTCTTCCTCTTTGGTTACTGTGGAAAACAGGATGCCGGATAAAAGAGACTTAGTTTAGTCTTGGCCAAGCACTTGCATTTTATTATCTTAGATGCCATTAATATAATAAACAAGGTTGTGGTACTGTATATTGACGTATGGTGGGTGTCCTCTAGTGGCTATTTCCGTGATAATATTATGCTACAGTACAAATCTTCCTTTCCTTGTCCATGAATAGGTTGGTAGAAAAAACAAAAAATATTCCCCTTACTTGAAAGAAAAAGATAGAGAAGCAAACAAGGCTTAAACAGAACAAAAATAATACGGTCATGTTGGCACATGCAGCAAAATAGCTAACATATATGAACATGGCTGAGATTGAGATGTAGCTGTAAAAAATACAATTAATGAAATTGTCATATATCTAACTTGGTTGTACAAATCTTCATTTAGACTCTACTATTTCAGATTGGCAACCTGTGATTACTGGATAAAAATAATGAGACATTGCTGATTACTTAGGTGTGAATTAAGTATCTGAACATTTCAGTTATAAAAACCTGGTGGGACAATTCAGTCACTGCCTTCTGAAAATAACTGAGTGCATCTCCCAATGATAAACGGAGGCTGCAAAGCTAAGTGGGTTTCGTCGAGGCTAAAACCCAGGGAGAAAGACTATGATTGCACAACACAGCATGACATTGTTTGAAAAATCTGTTTCCTTTTGGGTAATAGAACAAATCTGAGCTGTACCTAGGACTCTTAAAGCAGCTTTGGTGCTCATATTTTGTTTTTCCATGATGCAATGAAATGGTTTTGTCCAACCATGAAGTGTTTTAGTGCTATGGAGTTTTTTAAGAAAAATATAATAATTTCCCAAATCACCTGTGTGAGAGGTAAAGTATTGCAAAATGAGTGGGGTGCATTCCTCGTGCAGATGGGGCTAAAATGTGGGTGAATTTGAGTGGTCTTTCTTTTTATTGTGATGCATCGTTTTAGTTGCAACTCCAGAGTCTACACATGTTTTCCATTTCAAAAGGAAGTTGAAGTTCACAAGTCTTAAAAGTTGCCAAGGTTGGATACCCCTGCCTTAGAAGATTCAATAAACCACATTTGACTGGGCTCACACAACATGATACGGTGCGGCCTACAAACCACATCTGTGCCCTGCATTCACACGCCATAAGGTCAAATATATGGTCAAACCAAGCAACTCACAGTCTAGTTTTGGGGATTGTTAAGGATTGTGATGGTTTTGTACAGATACTCAGACTTTGCAGCTTGTGTGGTTTTAAAAAGTACACATCCACTGACAGACATGACAGCTTCAAGCTGGGATTTCGCTCCCATCACTTATCAGGAGCTGGATGGCTTCAGATTTCAGCCAGATTTAGTGCATGGGTGATGACGTCATTTAGTATAAATGAATAAAACTACTCATTAGGCCACCATCTTGTCAAATACCATCTCATGTCTCAGCAAGTCAACAAATGGATAAAGGAACATTCAGTCGTTATTGCCACCTTTATATCTAGCATTGCCACATTCCGTTCTTTGGTCCCCCACATGCCTTTTTCGGGGGGGGGGGGGCACACTGCTAATAGCACCAATAGACCAAGAAGGTATTTATAACTCTGGGACTAACCCAATGGGCTGCTGCCAAGGAAACGGGGATGCTAAAACTATTCCAACAATTTGTTCAGGGAGATTGAAAACCAGCATTTGTGCTTCAAAAGCAGCAGGTCAGCTTCCCCCCCCCCCCCCCGCCCAGGAGAGTCCTGAGTTCAAGAGGTTGACTTTCTCTCCCCCATGGAGCTCTGCTAACTGTAACTAGCAGAAACAATACATGCCTTCGAAGGATATGCCTGCATTCTCAGGAGTAGCGCATTCTTGGCTGGTGCTCAGGAGCCAACAAAGCAGCTGTTGCAGCCATTCTAAAGAGAGTGCGCTGGCTTATTCCCTCTGCACATCATGTGGGTCGTCTTTCTCTGGTGTCGCTGGAATGTCGAGAGGAGGGAGCCAGTTGGAAACGTTTCTGAGGGCCTCCTGGCCAGCTTTGGCCCCTTTTCAAACCAGGTTCTGCTTTTCCTCTGCATAAATCAAACCCAAACTGTTGACTTTGTGGCCTAGAGCAGGGGTGAGAACAGGCAAGGCAGTAACCCCCAGCATGTGGGGCTGAGTGTTTGGCTTCATGATGAAGGCACCAGGGTAGAGACCAGGAGATGGGGACTTCTAGTTGGGCCTTAGGCATGAAAGCCAGTTGGTTGACTTTGGGCCAGTCACTCACTCTCTCAGCCACCCACCTCACAGGGTTGTAGTTGTGGGGAAAATAGGACAAGAAAGGGGTATTAGATATGTTCACTGCCTAAAGGTGGGCATAAAACAATCTAAAGAAAGAAAGCAGAGCTGGGGTGTGAGATTTCTGGAACTACAGTCCACTGATGTTTATTTCACAATGCTAACTCTATATTAGGACTTTCAGGAGCGTTTTCTGTTCAGTGTTCTCATAGTTAAAAAAAAAAAAAAACCCTTTCCATCCACAATGCTAAACCTATACATCTGGAAGTTGGCGCTCACTTGCAAACTGATATTTATTTGCTCAAAGATGCCAGCCCCGTTTGGTTAATTGCAGGGTGAAGGATGCAGTCAGGTACATTGAGGTCTCTTGGTTTTGCAACCATCAGGAGGGTGGTGTGGTACGTGGATAAACTCCTGATAGCCAATCTGTTTCTTTCTTGGGCCCAATATATAAATTCACCCACCCACCTGGGAGTGGCTACTCTGCAGATAGGTAAAACATGGCACAGAAACCCTGACGGTAAATCTTAAAGGGCTTGCAATAGCTCATGTCGTCCAGGTGGGGGAGCCTGGCTCCTTCCCCACAACGTGGTTCTTACAAAACACGACTCTTAACCTGGAATAATTTACCTGCGACCCAGAAGAGAATTAAGCTCAACCCTCTGTTGGATGGCAGCTCCTTCTGTTTACTGTGCACCCAAGGAAGGCCTTAAACAGGGGCCCGACCACAATATATTTTGTGAAGAACCTCACGTTTTATTCTTCAACTCAAAAATGTCTTGAGTTCAGATTCAGTTTCCCACAGGAACATTATGTCAAATATTTCATAGTCTATTTCAGGGTTTTTCAACTTGGCAACTTTAAGATATGTAGAGTACAATTCCCAGAATTCCCCAGCAGGCCATGGGGAATTCTGGGAGTTAAAGACCACACATCTTAAAGTTGCCAAGGTTGGACTCCCATGCTCTAAGAAGGTTAAGTCTGTGTCTATGGACATAAAAGAAGATAGGAAAACCCCTTCTTGCTAAGAAGATAAATCTGGGTGAAACCCAACCTCTATTGCCTCTGCTCCCTTCTCACATTCCCTGTGACCTACCAGCAATGTGAGAACGACTCACGCCATGTTTGTAGCAAGCCCATCCCTTTTGAAACACCTCTATTGTAGGCATGGCTCTTAAAAGCATGAAGAATAAGGGAAGAGTCTGTCTGGACACCTGTATTGTTTTCATGGATCCTAACTCCTAGCTAGGCCTGCAGTTAAACATCTCAAATGATGAAGCATCCATGAGAGAAGTAATGGTGTTACTTCTGATGGCATTTGGAAAGTTTTCTATACAGTATGAGATAATTCATTTAATCTACACTAACAGGAGGCTGATTCATCTAAGCAGCAGAGTTTGCCACTGAACAAATGATTTTATCAAGGAATATTGAGGGGTTTTTTTCCCATCCGACTTCCTTTTGTGGAAAATCCGACTTAGGAGTTTATTCCTTTTTAGGAGATGGAGCATTGGCAGCTCTGGTTTGTTTTTTCTGGACTTGGTTTGAGAGCCAGCAGTAGCTTCATGGGTGACTTGCACTCTTTTTTCTCCTGGAAGCAGTAAGATCTCCGGGACTTGATAAAGTTTACTAGCCTTTGTGTTTTTTCTGATCAGGATCAGCTCTCTGCTGTTGAGTTTCTTGATTTCACTTTGAAAACTAGGCTGGAATTTTATCTGGCTAAGGAAGATCAGATTTGCAGTGATTGGGAGGATAAATTCTACCAAGATCTACTGAGATACAGCTAGTGGCCAGCAAAGCCCCTTTGCTAATTTGCTGCACTTATGCAGATAGCAAGAAGATTAAAAGCTTGAATCTTTGCATGACAGGCCCTTGTGAGATGGCTCCACATCATCTATCTGTGCACTACAAAGCATGTAAAGAGCATGCAGTTGTCAAGGATAAGTAGAAAGCAGTTTGGGGCTCTTACTAAAGGTTTTAGCAAAATGGCTCCAGAGTCAAAAATGTGCCAGAATTTCACTTTTCAGTTCATCATCTGCTGACTTTCTTAGCCTGAGAAAGTGTGCACCCATCATCAGCGAACAGAGATGCTCTTAAGACTATCTGCACTTCCCACAGATGGAAACCAGAAAGGTTTTCAGGAACATTGTTTATCTTCTAGCAGCAATATTACTCCATTGGCTGTGTGAGCAACAGGTGTAAAAAGAGAAGCAGATTTGGATGGTATTGTCTATTAAAAGCTAAACTACTGGAAGAATCAGAAAGTCATGTTTCTTTTCTAAGAATGCAATGAGGCCACTAACTCCTTCTGCCTTGACTGAGAGAGCCTCAGAGATACATGTGAAATTTAGTCTGGAAATATGAATGAATTTTGACTTTTTTGAGGGAAAGTTGTCTGACTCTGCCTGGAGACAGAGCAAAGTACAGGTTCAGCTCATAACAATGCATTCTTTGAAAACAGTAATATGCTTCATAATGGTTTACCTTTAAACTTCGAGCAACTGAAACCTATATTAACTGTAAATGTCAGACATGAAGGATCAAAACAACACATTAGACTCCGTTCAGTTAGTTTGTTGTCATGCTGCTACACAAGAACCTAGTCAACTAACAGCACTAAATTGGTGCTAGATAAAAGCCAATGAAATTCAAGAGGGGTTGGACAGACCATTTGTGGGAATGTAAGTACTCCAGGCTGATCACTGTTTTGACTCCACACCCAGCTCTGCCTGCTCTCCTCCTACAGTAGATGTCATCCTAGCAGTTATATCAGAAGACAGGAAAGACTTCCCTAAACTTACTTTTCTTCAGATGGTCTAGGCTTCAGTTCATGTCTAAGCCGTATGAAAATTACAGCAGAGAGAGGAAGCTCTCAGGCCTTCCAAGGTTCAAGTGGACATCTTCCCCAGCAATATCTGGAGATGCTGGTGAGCAGTTCTGAAGTTGGGGTCCTCCAGGGCAGTGCTGGCCTTAACCCGCGTTGTTCCTGAAAGAGAACAAAGTTAGCCTTGACCCCTAAGGTAGACCCAGTTTTCTGGATGAGCTCCATCACTTAAAGATTTCTCTTTTCTTCAGCTGGGTATCACGTTGGGTGAACAGACCCCCAGTTCCTTGTGTACACTCACATAGGTAGAGACACTTTTTAAAAATCTGGTTGGGAAGGATGAACAAGCACTGAAGATGCCTTCCCAGCTCAATATGGCCTGTATCAGAAGAAGCATCCAATTCTAGCGTTTGCTAGAAACCAAAACTCTCATAAATAGCAGGCAGAGTATAGAAGGGTTTACTCAAGAAAGAAGCTCAAACCCTAGAAAGTTGTTCCTCAGTCAGAAACGTTTCATAAAAGCTGCCCGGTGTTTTGATCCCTTCAAAATCACTCTTCCGCCAAGCATTTTGCTTAGTAGCCTTGATTCAGCAAATATTCTTTATTTACAGAGGAGATTTAAACCCCTATGCTCCAGAACATTATTTTAAGAATGAAAAAGGACTTAATTTTACACTAACCAACTGCTGGTGAGACAGAAGCAGGAGACAAACCAGCCCCTTTTTTGCTATAATATCAGAATGTTTAAAATGGCCACTTTCATGGGGGGTCATCTAGAAATGCCCACCCAGGTCCTTTTTACTTTATTTGAATGACAGCATTGTCATTGCTAAGAAGACTGATGGATTGATTGATTGGTGGGTGGGTGGGTGCGCACAAATCTCTTAAAATCTATTTCCTCACAGAGTGGATGGGCTGGGTTGGAACTACCTTTCCCAAAATTCCCAGACGGGGTGACCACCGAGAGTTGTAGTGCCAAGATGCTTGAAGAGAACCTGTTTTGATTTCTCAGCTGCAGACCAGTTTAGATCTTTACAATCTTCAGATTTTGCAGGGTGGGTTGTTTCCATAGCCTTAACACTCCTTCCCCTCCCCCCAGTGTGGAAAGCTGGAGCAAATTGCTGGAGCATTAGCCGGGCTATAGTTTTAATTGATACTAAATCGATGTTGCTGCTTTCTCTCTCTATCTCTCTCTCTTTTTTTTTTAATGTGGAGACTTAATACTAAACATCTTCCAGAATTGGTGGGAGACCAAAAAAGGAATAAAAAAAGAAAAAGCCATCCTCAGCACTTACGTTAAGACTGCAGTCCTAAGCAGGCTCTCTTCTTGTTCTCTAAAGTCAAAGCCACTTAGGAAGCAGGATGTGCTGTAGATGTAAGCATTCATCTCCTGCTCCCTATGGCACTTTCCTCTTAGAAACGCCAGCCTGCTGCAAGCTGATAGATTCCACCCTTTCTAGTTCTTTAAACTTAAAAATAACGATTTTTTAAAAAAATCTCCCTGGGCATCGTATCCCTTCGGCCTGATGGAGCTGTCTGGAGGTTTTTGAGCCCTCTGTCTCCAAGGAAGGGAAGGGACGAGCGGCCGAGATCTGTGTTGTGGGAGGGAGGGAGGGGGAGGGGGAGGACTCTACCTTCTGCAGTTGCTGTACCTTTAAATGCAAGAAGCTGGAGCCGAGACGGGGAGGGGGGGGGCGAGAGACCGAGATGCTGGGCTCCCTTCCCCTTAATAAGCCTCCGTCCATCTAGTGGGGCGAGGGGACCCAAGCGAGTCGGGGGTCCTGGGCGCGGGCGAAGGCGAAGCCTGGAACGATGCGAGGCGCTCCTCGCCCCTCCCCGCTCGGAGCTCCTCGCCCCTCCCCGCTCGGAGCTCCAGCAAAGGAGCCCCGTCCTCCCCCCCCTCCGGTCTTCCGCCTCCCGCCTCTCTTCCTCCTGCCGCCCGCCTGGAGCCGGGGCCCCCTCCCCAAAGGGCAGCTCTGAGCGCCGGCATGGGGGAGCGCTGCCTGCCAGCCAGCCGGAGCCGAAGCGAGTGAGCGTCGAGTCGCAGCAGGGAGGGGCGGCCGGGGGAGGCGTGGGGAGAGGATGAAAACGGTCCTTTGGGGGGCCGAGAGCGAGAGAGAGCGGGTGTGTGTGTAAGTGTGTGTGTGTGTGTGTGTGTGAGAGAGAGGGGGGGGGCGGCGGCGAGAGAGCGCGTGAGATCGAGGCGGTCACAGCCACTGCATTGCTGCTGACCCGGCGGCTCTCTCGCGAGCCCGCCGCGGGCAAGATGCTGCTTTGCCCAGGACCCGCGGAGCCCTTGTGCCAGCCCAGCTGCAGCAGCAGGTGGAAGGCGCCGGGGGGGCTGTGAGACCCTTTGTCTGGTCGGTGGCGTTGCTTTCTCCTGGTCGCCCGCCCCCCCCCCCCGTCCTCCTCCTCCTCCTCCTCCTCCTATGTTGGCCGCTGGCCTTGGCCCGCGCCCCCTCCCCTCTCTGGCTGCTGCCCGGGGCGGCTCGCAAGGACCCCCAGCGGCGCCCCCCCCGGCCCGGCCCGGAGCGGCCCCCTCGCTGTTCCGCGCGCCCAGGAGGGCTCTCTTCCCCCCGGCAGCGAGGCAGGAGGGGACGGATCCGGAACCGCTCGCCCCCCTCCCGCCTTTGGAGAGGATGTGCCAGCGGCCAAGCCCGGCTCCCTCGGCGGCTCTCGGCGTTTGGTGCAGCGTTTAAGGGGGCGTTTTTTGTATTTTTGTTTTTTTTTGTTGCCCCGACTTTCGCCTCCCCCCCGCCCCCCCCTTTTTGAGAATTTGCGAACTGCGTTACATGCATGTCCAGTGGGGGAAGGTTTAATTTTGACGATGGAGGGTCCTACTGTGGCGGTTGGGAGGACGGCAAGGCTCACGGCCACGGCATCTGCACCGGCCCGAAGGGGCAAGGCGAGTATGCGGGCTCCTGGAGTCACGGCTTCGAAGTGCTGGGCGTCTACACCTGGCCCAGCGGGAACACCTATCAGGGCACCTGGGCGCAAGGGAAGCGCCACGGCATCGGCGTGGAGAGCAAAGGGAAGTGGGTGTACCGAGGCGAATGGACTCACGGGTTTAAGGGACGCTACGGAGTGCGCGAGTGCACCGGCAACGGGGCCAGGTACGAAGGCACCTGGAGCAACGGACTGCAGGACGGCTACGGGACGGAGACCTACTCGGATGGAGGTAAGCGGCGGCGGCGGCTTCCCCACCTTCTTCTCCCGGCTCGAAGCGCACCACGTCGCCCTTTTAGATCCACCTGCTCGGTGGGGATGTGAAACGCGGTCTCCGGCCCTGCCCTGCGTTGCTGCCCGGGTCCGGTCCTTGAAGTTCAGCCGGCGCCGGAATTAAATCTTGCTGGTTGAAAGGAAGGCCTTTTTCCAAGCCGGGTTTGCAGGCTGGAGCCGGGCTCGGAGCCTTCCTCGTTCAGCTAAGAGAATCTCTGTCTCTCCACCTAGCCCAGGACTGATTAGGCATATAAACAAGATGGGCAGGTGAAGGGCTTTTGGGGTGTGTATGTGTATGTGTGTGTGCCTGTGCAAAGGGTTCCTCTTCCAGGTTCTAAAGGCTCCAGGATCCTGGGAGGGAGGTGGGAAAGGAGGTCGCATGGAGAGGAATTGCAATCAGAAAAATGGCAGGCTTCCCTTGCTACTGTGAGTCTGGGGCATTTTGGAAAGGGCTGGTATAAAATCCCCCCAAGGGATAGGTGACGTCTGTTTAATATTACGAGATTTGCTCAGGAAAAACCTCTCTGTGGACCAGATCTGGGTGTCTGCCGTGTTTTGTTCCTCCTGTTCAGCATCTACCTCATGAAACAGCCATTTATGAAAGAAAGGCTAGGCCCCCATTCATCACACTACTAACCTTACAGGATACGATGAGAATGGGGTGGAGGGGTAAAATCGTGCCCTAAAAGACCCCTGCCTTGGTCAGACATTTCTCTCCAGGGTCAAACTGTATTGCAAACTCTTTTTTTAATTTCCCTCCAAGTCTGGCGCTCTACTCCGTGGGTCTGCAGTTAATTTGATAACTGGTTGCAATTCACAGAAGATTCTTCTAGATGCGAATGTGTGGCTGGATGTCTGTGGAGCACCCAGAGGCTGACAGGGACAGCTGTTTCTTGGTTTCGGGGAGAAGCTTCGGGGGTTATTGCAGAAGGAAGGTGGAGATGTGGACTAAGTGGAAGCAAAATTAGCAAATGGAAGAGAGAAAACCATGAGGTATAATGTAAGATTAAGGTCTCACACACAGCAGCTTTCCTCTGGAATGGCCTGAATCACTCCATCTCCGGTTAAGTGGCTGTTTCCTTTGCTAACCTTTCGGTGTGCAGGCGCCAGGCCTACTTACTACATCCCTGGAGGAAAGGGGGGGGGGGTGTCTTTATGTCTTGGTCTTAATGTCGTGTATCTGCCTCTAAAACACAAATCTTCCTTTTCCTCTCTGCCTCCCTCTCTCTCTGGCACGCCTGCTTTAGAGCATCGAATACATTCTCCGCTTTTCAAAGGCCCCAAGGAAAGAGATCAGGAAAGGGAAGGCCAAAGGAAAAATTTATTTCTGTGAAATAGAATGGAAGCGAAGAGGGGAGGGCAGGAACGGAGCAAACTTTATTTGATTTTTACAAGGCAGGTCGCTTGGTCTGGGAATCCGTTTTGTGAACCACTTGGAATGAAGCAAGGGAGGGAAGCCGAATGGGATACACTCTCTGTCTTTTGCTGTATTTACCTGGCTTATGTTATCCCCTTCTCCCTCCAGAAACCTTCATTCTCAGTGCCCAGGTTTCTCTGAAGTCAGGGCTGAAGCTCAATCTGCATTTAATATCTCAGGGTGAATCCTCTAAAACTGCCCTTCCTGATCTGGTGCCCTGAAGGAATGTTGGGAGTGCAATGTCTGGGATTTCTTTCCGCCCGGTGGGTTGCCAGGCTTAGGAATCTTAGTTCCTGTGTAGAAGAAGGCAGGTGGGTCGAAAGTGTTCTTGGCCTACCCATGCCTTTACGCAGAAGCCATGCAGGCACGATGGTACAGTACTGCAGTGCTGCAATCCCCAATGAAACCTGAGAAAAAAATGCATATATTCAACCAAAGAAGAGAGAAATGTGCAGAGCTTCCCTGACCTCGACGGGGCAGCCTGCTTTAGACCCAGAAAGAATCGGAGAAACAAACCTCAGACTGATGGTGAAAATTGACTCTGGGGATTTGGGAAAATTCTACCCAACCCCACGGAGAGCTAGTTTGTGGAGAACATTTAGGGTATGGAGTGGTTCTGATCCCATTGGTGGTCATCCCGGAAAGGGGGCTGCACAGAACCCTCAAATATACGTCCCATTCAAGTTCTCATCTTTCCTCATTTCTTTTGTTTATTTTCATGATGGTAACAAGGAAAAACAACCCATTTGAATTGTTGGAAAGTGCCAGAGAGTTCCCACAGAGCGTGAAATCTCTCTTGGTCAGAGCCTCTTCCCTAGGCCTCCTGACAGTGACTTAGCAAATCTCCTACCTCTGGAAAAAAGCATTCCAGATGTACGAGGGGTAATTGCATTACACTAGGGTGTAATGGCTCTCCAGCTGCTGTGTCTTAACCCAAAAGTCTAGGACAGGGGTCTTCAAACTTGGTCCTTTTATGATTTGTGGACTTCAGCTCCCAGAATTCCTCAGCCTGAGCTGTGTGTCTGGCTGAGGAATTCTGGGAGTTGACGTCCACAAGTCTTAAAAGGGCCAAGTTTGAAGACCCCTGGTCTAGGAGATAGACCTACCAGCAAACCCCATCCAGAGGCCTTCACTTTATGGTCAAACCATGAGGGACTGAAGCTCCACAATGTCCCTTAACTTGCTCTGTGTTCCCCAGTGAATGTGGGAAAACCTCACGGTCAGGAGGTTTTATCTTGGAATTCCCACACAGCAATCCCCAATGTTTTGGGCATTCATTGCAGTGCTACCATATGCCCCCGTACCCAGCCTTTTCACAGATGCTGTGTTTGAGTTGGTTTCAGAAACAACATGGATTACTCTCCTGAAAATGCATAGGAGAAATCCCAGTTGTAGGTTCTTTCTGGGGCATCAGTGTAACACAGCTCAGGCCTCCCCTCCCCCCCACTGTCCCCCTCTTTTCCAGGGACAACCCATCCAACTTCTGGATCTTATAATATTTATTTTCATTCAAGCCCATTCTGTGTGAAGCTTGTACATAATATCCCATCCTCCCACTGACTCTTCAGGAGAAAACAGGATGGTTTTGGAGGCCCACTTGCTTGTGTGTAGATAAAAGGTTGACTTTGTGACCCCCTCCCTCCCTCCTTCCTCCTTGTGTCTAGGCATTTCCGAAAGTGCCATTTCTATCTTTAAAAGTGGGCCTATATCAACCCAAAGTCACTTTTCATATTTCCAGGACACAAATCTTTGCAGAAGCCCAAACAATAAGAGAGGAAGTGAAGGAGAGTGGGTCTCCATTTATAGGCTTCAGAATTACAGTTTGTTTTATTTTATTTTTATTTTTTTAAAAGCCTTCAAGCAGTTCATGTGTCTTCACAATCTCTATTTTAGCTGCTTTATATTTGGAAATTCAAGCATAGCTGGCAGAACAATACCAAAAGAGCCCCACTCCTGGAAATGATAAAACAAGGCTGTAGTAATTGAGTCAGGCTGATGCAAGTGATTCAGATGAACTGAGCCAGAATATTTAAAGCAACTTCAGCTGAATGTCCATCAATGTGAGCTTTTCACAACAGGCTTGTCACAGTATTTGCTTTTTTCTCCTTTAAATCCTTTTGATGTCTCAGGACCTTGGAGAGCGCCTAACTCGCAGTCATACTGAAAGGATGTGCCTTAAGTAAGCATTTTTGCCGGACAGCAGCAGTACACTTACAATCACAACTGAGTCCAAAGTTTCTGTGGCTAACAACTGAGACAGTTGTTAAGTGAGTTTGTCCCATTTTATGACCTTTCTTGCCCCAGTTGTTGTGAATCGCTGCAGTTGTTAAGTTAGTAACTCGGTTGTTCGGTGAATCTGGCTTCCCCATTGATTGCTTGTCAGACCGTCCTAAAAGGAGGCCACATGACTTTAGGACTTTGCCATCGTCATAAAGATGAGCCAGTTGCCAAGCATCCAAATTCTGAACACATGACCAAGGGGATGCTGCAACGGTCGTCAGTATGAAAAATGCTCATCTTTTTTCAGTGCCATTGTAACTTTGAATGGCCACTAAGTGAACTGTTGTAAGTCGAGGTCTGCCTGTACTTTCTCCATTTTTTTAAGCCTCTTTTTCTGAAATGGATGGTGGGCGAAGGCCAGGATGCTTGGCATGTTGGGATGATGATTCTCCAGAATCCTAGCCAGCATAGACTTTCTCCACTTTGGCTGCCAATCCTAGGAGTTGCAGTCCCAACTCACAGCATCCAGATGTGGGAGCTGCTCTCTTTTCAACCCTGTGTGAAGCTCTAACACATCCATCTGTGAAGACAGTTGCAAATCTATGTCAAGAGGTGTGTGAGGTGTCCTTTAATCCCTTGTTGTCCACACAGTGTGAGTTTCATCCTTCCTTGGGCCCTGGACGTCCAAAGGAGAGCAAGCAAGGGACAAATCTGAAGCATAAGAGAGGTGGGGGAGCTACAGGAGTTTCTCCGGTGCTTCTTGTAGGTGGTAAAATGGGCAGTTTGTGAGGTCTTTGATGGGCCACCATACACGACTGTGCTGAAAATTGCAAGGGTCCTTCCTTTCTGTCAGAAGATTTGGTGTGTGAGAGTTTGGGAGCAGAGTCCACGCTCTGCAGACCATACGTAAATCTCTCAGGATAAGATATGGCGTCCCAATGGCTGAGGCTGGGCAAAAAATTAAATTTGATTAAGGTTAAAGTCAGTCTAAACCTGGACAGTTTAGACTGTCCTTGGATTTAATTCCTCCCACTCCCCGTCATGCTCAAATATTGCAGTCCAGGATTCCTGTTGGGGTGGTGGGGTGAAACCCCCCCAACTCTGCAGTACAACATACGTTGGGGAAGATGCTTGCAAATGACATCCAGTTTTCTTCTTCTTAACTCTCAACTATGTTTTCAAGAGGGCAGCAGTACAGTAAAACCGATGCAAGTTTTTAATGTAAATCAGTGTTTTCCAACTTTGGCAACTGTAAGATGCGTGAACTTCAACTCCCAGAATCCCCAGAAAATTGGAAGTTCGAGGAGCATTTGGGAAAGGACGGTCTGCGAGAGGCACTTGTCTCTCTCACCATCCCTCTCCGTATTTCGAGGCTTCTCCAGAGATTAAGAGCTTAGTTTAACTGAGAAATGGGGCAAGATTAGAGAGTTTATGATGAGGATTACTGAATTTGATGATTAGCAAAGAGAAAGAGGGAGAGGGAGAGAGAGAGAAAATTAGGCAGATTCTCCTGTACTTTGTACTGGAAGCATATTAGAATTAATTAGCTCAATGGATTGAGAAGCTTTCAGCATTCTGCCTGCTTGAGGTCCAACGTAGGAGGGGAAGCCCTGACCCTGGTCTCAAGGGCAGAGCAGGGTGGACCTTGCTCACTTCACAACTCAAACAGGACTAGCATCTGACAGAGCAGAATCAGAATTTCCCCATGTACAGGTAGTGCTCGACTTAACAACCGTTGTTTAGAGACTTTTTCAGGTTACAATGGCACTGACAACAGTGACTAATGAACCTTTTTCACACTTAACGCTCGTTGTAGCATCCCCAAGGTCACCTGATCACAATTCAGGTGCTTGGCAACTGGCTCGTATTTATGACGGCCACAGTGATCCTGGGGGGGGCTCACGTGATCCCTTTTGCGACCTTCTGTCAAGCAAAGTCCACGGGGAAGCTGGATTCCCTTAGCAACCCTGTTACTAGCTTAACGACGGGAGGGGTTGACTTAGCAACTGGGGCAAGACAGGTCGTAACATGAGGCAAAACTCACTGGGCTGTCTCACTTAGCGACAGAACATTTGGGTCCTCATTGTGATTGTAAGTGGAGGACTATCTGTACTCGCCTGCCATGTAGGTTTATTACTCTTGCCAGAAAGAAGCACAGAAATAATTTGAGAATCAACGGTGGGTTTCATCAAGCTGGTGCCCAACTTCCTTTCTTCCTCCAAGAGCTGCTGTGAGGTTCTGGTGCACGGCTGGCCCACGTGGCCGTGGCCTGCCCCTCGGGCACATGGGGCTCCTGGGACTCCGTTCCCCCTGCCCTCTAAGCAACCCCCTTGCGTAGTATTGCCATAGATACAGCTCGCTCGGGCTCAGCTGCTCCTGAATCATTCTGGCGACGCCTGCCTGGATCGCCCACACGGCTGCCGTGGCAGAGAGGAGATCCGCTTCCTACTCTGCCTCTCCTGTCAGGGGGAGGGTACAGGTAGTCCTCCACTTACAACAGTTTGTTTCGTGACCGTTGGAAGTAACAACGGCACTGAAAAAAGTGAGTTATGACCGTTTTTCACACCTACAACTGTTGCAGCATCTCCAGGGTCACGTGATCAAAATTCAGATGCTCGGCAACTGACTCATGTTTATGACAGGCACAGAGTCCCTCTGTGTGTGTGTGTGAGAGAGAGAGAGAGAGAGAGAAAGAGATGTGATCCCCTTTTGCGATCTTCCGACAAAGTCAATGGGGAAGCCAGATTGTCTTAACAACTGTATTATTGTACTAACTTAACAGCTGCAGGGATTCACTTTAACAACTATGGCAAGAAAGGTCATAAAATGGGGCAAAACTCACTTAACAACTGTCTTGCTTAGCAACAGAAACTTTGAGCTCCATTGTGGTTGTAAGTCGAGGACTACCTGTACCGGTGGAAGAACCATTCCAGTTCATAGCAAGCAGTGAGGAAGTACTCAAAGGATGATTGCTTGGGTCTGGAAGGCCTTCCAATCTAGTGAAAAGACTCCCATCTTTTCACTAGACCACCCAATGCCCAACCAGGGCTCGTTGCGCAATCTTGGTCACCATGTGGCAGCTTGTCTGTTAAGCCACAGGAGAACTCAGCTTCGATTGAGCAAGAAGAACTAGTGACCGGTTTTGAAGCGTGGCCATCTGTGTTTGGATGGGGGCAAGCGATGGCCTGTCTTTTGTGATTGTACAATGAGGTCATAATCTGCAAAAGATGCCACAATATTTGCCTGGAGGCTCCATCAGTGTGTACAGGAGAGGGATGAGGAGGGCCTTGTCAGCTGTCCTTCCCTTCCTTCCATAAAAGGCCACTCAAGAAAATCAGTTCCTGGTTTGGAACTGAAGTGAGTTCCTTGTAGTTTGGGTTGTGTTTGCTCAGCTTTATGTACAGCACAGTTTCTCAACCTCAGCAACTTTTAAGGTGTGTGGACTTCAACTCCCAGAATCCCCAGCCAGGATAGGTACAGTGGTGTCCAAAGAGCCATAGGTGGGGTTTCAACTCTCATAATGTCCTAGCTTTAACTTCCACCTTAACCTTGAGACTATTTCTCAAAGCAGATCTTTCAGACCAAGTCTCCTGGTGCAGGAAATAAAATGAAAAATAAATGACCTTGTCTAAAGGGAAGATGCCAGGCCGACAGACCCAGGAAAAAAGAGGGGAAATAATCCATAGTTAAACGCCAACTTAACTTCACAATGGACAACACTGGGTAGTTCAGTTCCATTATCAAATCCCATCTCCCATCAGAGCAGAAACTTCCTGGCTAATCATGAACAGGATAGTGTCTTCAGCCTCAAAATCCTTGCCTGGTAAATGAATTTGACCGTGTCCTCACAGGCTGTGGCAAAAAAAAAAAAAAAAGAACAGGTGACTCTTCTAGTGCTACGAAAATAGTATCTGTGATTACTGAGTTCAGCAGCACCTCCAAACAGGCCTTAAAATCACATTCTACATTCTGAAACTTGGACTATACGTAGTAGGATTCTACCCAACTCGCCCTTGTGGAAATGAATGAAAACAAGCCTTTTCATTCTCTCTGGAGGGTACCAAGCAGTCAGCTACACGTGTTTCAAGAAACAAAGAAAATGCTGGAAGAATATTGTCTCTAAGTACAGTATATTGCAGGAGACTACATTAAGTGGGAATTTTTCCTGATCCAGCTTCCAAGCCCATTAAAGAAGGTTGCAGAAAAGCCCTCCCTGATAACTACTCCTTCCTTCCTTCCTTCCTTCCTTCCTTCCTTCCTTCCTTCCTTCCTTCCTTCCTTCCTTCCTTCCTTCCTTCCTTCCCTCTCTCCCTCCCTCCCTCCCTCCCTCCCATACATCTGTCACTTTCTGTGCTTGAAAGTGAATGTAGTAATTAAATGGCACCACACAAACATTCACACTCACACACAATATTAGCTAAGCGTGGGACGAACAAATAGGAACAATAAGATTTGTGGGACTAAAAACAAGTTTAAAAATAATTAAGGAGAATATACCCCCACATGGATGTGCGCATGCGCGCGCGCACACACACACACACACACACACACACACACACACACCTCAGCTCCAGGACAGTTCGGCATGCTGAGTAGAGGCTGAATCCTCACTGCGATGAATCGGGGCAGAGGACAGAGCAGCCTCACCTGGCCACCTGTGCTATTTTGTACCTGAGCAGAGATATTAGGATTGGGTATAGAGGAGCTCTGGATGTTATGGCAGAGGGCAAGCCTGGCTCTTGCCATATCTGCTTGCTATGCAGAGAGAGAGAGAGACAAAGTCAGAGAGCATGCATGTGCATATTTTAACCTCCTCTACTTTTCAACAGCTAGCAAGCTCACAGCAAGTCCCCACCCTGTCCTTTTCCAGCCAAGGTGTCCTACATCTGCGATGCTTCTCAACTACCGCTTTTCACTGAAACGAGGCTGGCTTCCCATCCACCATTGGGGAAGATTGAAGTTCTGCTAGATTGGTTTGTGCTTGTTTTCCCTTTGCACGCTCAACAATATTTCAAGCCAATCTCTCCTGCCATTTTCTTCCTGGCGCTCTTTTCCCCCTGGGCTCGCCCTGCCTCAGGCTCTTGGCTTGCTCAGCTCCCCAGTGCCTGTGATTTCTTGTTCGTGTTCAGGAGGGCACCTGAAGTTCTTCCTCAGCTCCCCGAGAAACATTCTCCATAGTTCTTCAGATATTGTATTCCTTGGCTACCACAGTGTCTTCCTTCTTCCCCTCAGGTTCTCTCTCTAATCCTCTCCCACTTATTCCAGACAGAGAGGAGCTGTGCCAACACCTCTGCCTTCAGCGGGAGTCTCCATGGCGCCTGCTGCCCGCCAGCCTCTGGAGGAAGAGAATTCAGTGGGCTGGCCTCGTTCAAAGGACTAGGTGCCAAGGATATCCCCACCCATTCCCTTTCCGTGCCAGGCCAGGTAGCGAGTCACCTGGAATGGAAGTGAAGCAGCTAAAAGGAAGGGTAGGAAGAGAAGATAAACAAGACACTTGGTGGCAAAGGTTCATAATTGTGCTCTCTTCATACATGGCGACCCAAGAAGGGGATAGAGGGCAGTGTATTGGGCCACTGAGTCACAGGAGAAGAGCCTGGATCTCAGGCCATAGAGATTCCATTCTGACTGGCCTCATCCAACCCCACCCACTATCAAGCCACATTTTGGCTGAGGGTGTTGTGCGATCATGGACAACAACTGGGGATGCAGCTCTGTTTATGATCACAGTTCTTGATTAGTCTTCAATACCTCAGCAACTTCTTCTTGGTTGCATTAGTTGCCTATCTGTTGCTTGTCTTCCTTGCTCCATTTGAATTACCCATCCAAGGCTCTTATTTATTTATTAAATTTACATGCCACCCATCAAAACAGAAACAAAGAAAGACAATACAGTGATTTCTTATATGATCCACTTTCTCTGGATCAAGGATGGTGTGTTGGTGCTCCTTATGTTGGTCAACGTGGAGGCCCAACATTTTTCCCATTTCCTGGAGAATTGCTAGGAGTTTGAGTCAATAATTTTGAGAAAAGCTACATATTCCTCCCCATCTGCTTAAGTGCATCTGAGAGCCAAGTGCTGCTGACAAATGGATTTGCCCAACACAGAAAGCCTTATGAGAAATGCTTGTTTGGGGCTTAATATGCTTGTAAACCCAACCATTGTGGGCCTTTTCTAAAACAAATGTACCGTAAGAATACGGATTAAGCTGTGGCTTATTTATCCAAACCTTGGTGAGGCAACCATGATGAGTGAACCAATTTCTGAGACTTCCTTACAATCATTTCCATCTAAGACGGGCCTTTCGTAAGGCTAATTGATAGTTTCCTGCTGAGTCCTTGGCGCTTCTTGATCCTTCTCTTCTATTGATAGTTTCCTGTTTAAAGACTCGTCTTGGTTTGTCCTTTCCCTGACCAGCATTTGGGGATTATCCCTAAATTACCCTTTCATTAATCAGCTTTTATCTCTTCATCATGTGTCATTAACATTTTTCAACTGGATGAGCAGAGATCTTCTTTCTCTTATAGTGAAATTATATATTATCTACATTACCCAGGCTTTCAAGCTGAAGAAACAAAAGTCTGCTCTGTGATTGTTTTTACTGGGGAAAGTGAGCTACCAGTCCCAGGGACTTGTCCTCCAGAAAAATAGATTGCCAAGTAAGGTCGCAGGTTTTGGGCTCCATGAAAGCGCAACAGATGTTGTTATTTCATCTCTTGTTATTTGCTAGGGAATAAGAAGAGATAATATAGGATGTCCTGCCTTTGGGAAGCTTGACTGGATGAAGATGAACAGATGCACCCAGGGAGCCATTGCCAGCAAACTGCCTTGTCCCAACCCTGATAAATAAATGTGACTGCAAGTCATAGTAGAAATTTACCTACCAGACCTGACTGCTTGTTAATTGCTGGAATTAATGTTTTGCAAGTTCACAAAATAGTCACATCCCAGATTTCAAAAACAGCACAATAAGGAATAGCACAGGAAAAACTGGAATGCAACAATTAAAGGGGGGGGAGTCTAAGGATTCCCTGTCATAAATAAGGAAAGGAAAGGAAAGGAAAGAGGGAAGGAAGGAAGGAAGGAAGGAAGGAAGGAAGGAAGGAAGGAAGGAAGGAAGGAAGGAAAAGTGAGATGAGCAAAAGCTGGATCAGAATGTTTTGGAGTTGGTGACTCTTAGCTCCGGTATCAGGAACAGAAGAGAATGCAATAGCAAGGAGAACAGTGTTGATGGGTTGAGGTATCAAGCAGCAGGGGCCAATGAGCAAAGAGATTGAATGACCAGATCAGTCTCCTTCCGGAACTGTGCAGATGTGCATTTGGATTCATCCTTCCTGGGATGCTGGATGACTACTTTTGCAACACTAAATTCAAGTCCTCACATGACACTTCAGCCCAGGGAGAGGTCATGGTGAAAACCAGCCTCCTATGCTGCAATCACAGTTGATGTGACAAATCACATAAAAAGAAAAAAAGTCATGGCTTGATCCAGAATTTGCTGGAAGACTGGCTGTCAAAAATATATGTGTAAGCTGGGCTGAGGTGCTCCTTGGAGACGAACAGGATGTAAACATGATGAAGAACTTCTAAGATGTTTGTTAGTAAGCAGATGCTAGCAGGTGCAGAGTACTGATCCCTCCTGGACCAGCCAGGAACTGTTCTGCAGTGGGTTTTCAGCAACAGAGCCCTGGCACAACCCCCCTCTCGCCCACCCACAGCCACCTGTCAAGAGCTTCATCCCACATTCTGGTGGCAAATTATTTTGGCTTTGCTTGCTGAGCTGAGTGCCCTCCCCCACTCCCAAGCTGCAAAAGGAATCTCAGTCTCTTCCAGAAATGGAAGTTTGGACAAAATTCTTCTCCCCAACTGGAGAAAAGGCAGCTGAGGTGTCCTTGGTGCTCTCTGAGCTTGGTTGCTTTTCTTGTGTTTCATTACCCAAACTAGGTAAAATTATCAGGGCTAGTTTTATAAAGCACCTGCTTTTAAAACATATTGTGAACTGAAATGTAACGGAATGTCCTGAAGTTTGTGGGGTGAGTATCTGCGTGGCCCCACACCACCCACGCCACCAGGCAGGACAGGGTGTCTGGGAAGGGTTTGTTGTGGCCAGCCTGCTAACTCTGTTCCCTTTCCTTTCCCCCCTCTCGTTCGCAGGCACTTACCAAGGCCAGTGGGCCGGAGGGATGCGTCAGGGCTACGGTGTTCGGCAGAGTGTCCCATACGGCATGGCTGCGGTTATCCGGTCGCCATTAAGAACATCGATCAACTCTTTGCGCAGCGAACACACCAACGGCACAGCATTGCACCCTGATGCATCCCCTGCTATGGCTGGGAGCCCCGCTGTCTCAAGGGGGGGATTTGTCCTGATGGCCCACAGCGACGCGGAGATCCTGAAGAGCAAGAAAAAGGGCATCTTCCGACGTTCCCTGCTGAGTGGCCTCAAGTTGCGTAAATCCGAATCCAAGAGCTCATTGGCCAGCCAGCGGAGCAAGCAGAGTTCCTTCCGAAGCGAGGCAGGCATGAGCACCGTGAGCTCCACCGCCAGTGATATCAACTCCACCATCAGCCTGGGCGAAGCCGAGACCGAAATCTCCGTCATGGAGGATGACATTGATGCCACCACCACAGAGATTTACGTGGGTGAGTGGAAGAACGACAAGCGGTCCGGCTTCGGCATCAGCCAGCGCTCGGACGGCCTCAAGTACGAAGGGGAGTGGGCCACCAACAAGCGTCATGGCTACGGCTGCATGACCTTCCCCGACGGCACGAAGGAGGAGGGGAAGTATAAGCAGAACATTCTCGTGAGCGGCAAACGCAAGAACCTCATCCCCTTGAGGGCCAGCAAGATCCGCGAGAAGGTGGACCGGGCCATTGAGGCGGCTGAGCGTGCGGCCACCATCGCCAAGCAGAAAGCGGAGATTGCAGCTTCCAGGTAGGTCTTTGGCAGTGACCCTGCAGGTTGACCAGCGAGGAGGAGGACGGGATTTGCATTCTTATGTTTAGTGTTTTTGAAGGTGTGAGTTTGGGATCCACTCTTTAGGTCAGTGATGGTGAACCTTTTAGAGACTGAGTGCCCAAAAATTAATCCTACCCTGCTCCACCACCTGCCCCCGCTCCACCCTCGTCCTGCCTGCTCCGCTCTGCTCTGCTCCCACCCCACCCCCTGCTCCGCCCACCACCCCACCCACCCGCAAGGCCACTTACCGCCTCCATGGCCCGCTCCAGATCGCCCAGGCAGCCCACCAGTGCCATGGTGGCCATGCCCTCCGCCTGTGCCCCGCAGCATCAACTGCGCATGATGGGGTGCGAGGGCGGAGTCTTGTCCCCGCTGCCTGGCTGCTATGTCCTTGGCTGCGCTGCTCCGCGTGGGCCGTGCTTTGGGGCGACTCTCCTCCAGGGGGCTGCTGGTGAGGAGAGAGCCGCAGGGGCAGGCGGGGCTGGGGCGACAGTGCGTGTGCCCACAGAGAGGGCTCTGAGTGCTGCCTCTGCCACATGTGCCATAGGTTCGCCACCACTGCTTTAGGTCCTCCCTAGGATCTGAGCCTGCAACACCTGGTGAAAAGTGCTGATGGAGAACGGGTGGAGTTGTGCTTCCAGTAAGTTGAATAAGGCTGTAGATTTTCTGCTGAGTTGGTCAACGTGCAGCCAGTAGCTTCCTTAGTCCTCTGTGGCAGTCTATTGCAAACTGAACTTAGTTATGGAATTCAGCAGCCACATCGTAATAGCATCTCTTCTCCTCAGCTAGGAGATGGAAAGTAAGCATGGGAACAGCAGCAGTTCCTTGAGTGGTATCTTCTAAATCAGAGCTTGGAATCCATCACGGTCCAGGAACAATTTGCTGGGCAGGCTTCTTTTTCCTTCGATACAATCGCTGTCTGAGTTAAAACTTCCTTCTGGGTGTATCCTTTGCTTGCCACTCCAATCAACTAAAAACCAAGGTTTTATCTTTGGTGTTTTTCAGTGGTGCAATGGACCAAATTCTATAAAGCAAGAAGTGTGCGGGCTGGCTACTTCTTGGGCAGTTATTTTGCTCAGCATCCTGATTGGGAATAGATTGCTTAGCATAAACTTGGGGTTTTGTAAGAATGCGGGAAAGTATCTTGCACTGAGATCACCCTTGCTCCACCTCTTGCATTTGCCCTGCCTGGAGAAGTTGTGGCTCTGCTTCTCCGCTCAGGTCTGAAGATCCCAGGAGCAGATAAGCAATATAAAGGAGGCCGGGCTTCATCTTAAGTTTTTTGGGAAAAGTATGTAGGTGCTTTAGAGGGCAGATTCTATGGCAGATTTAGCACCATTAATTTAATTTCTTGTCCCAAGCCAGTGGGAAATTGTGCCATTGACAACATTTCAGCCATGCCATCACGGATGTTAATTTCGGGAGGCAGAATGGCCCTGCCTGGCTTACAGATGGACGACTGAATATTCCCAGTTCGGAGAGAAGCCTTTCTGTTAACACTTAACAGGCGGTGGCGTTAATAGCAATATTATCATGCAGGACGGTTGTCAAAGCCTTTGGATGTGTGAATAAGTAAGAAAAGAAGTGGGGTGTCTCTCCTTGTGTGTAATTTATTTATTCACATTTCTGTGTCATTCTGTGCACCAAAGAGATTCCACTTACTAGCGCGTAATCTTATCTGGCCACCACAGAACTTGGATGAATGGGAAGCATATTTCCAGTTCTTCTCGTTCTAGACATCTGGGCTGAATGACTGAGAGAGAAGGTGCCCATTTATGGCGAACAGTAATAAAGAAAAGTTCTCTCAACAAGAGAATAAAATGTAGACACACCTTCTTCCTCGACTAGAGTAAGATGAAGACTAAAGTCTGTGCTCTGATTTGGGCAGAATCTATCCGAGGCTGCATGCTCAAGATTCAATTGAGATGATTAGAGAGAGAGTCAAAGTTTCAGGAAAAACAGCAGGAGAGCTATCCCACCTTGATCTATTTTAGAGGGGAGAGGGAGAGTCCATGGATGCAGGCACTGAAATGTGATGGAGACTTGGTAGCCATCTTCCAATACTTCAGTGTTTCTCAACCTTGACCATTTTAAGGCATGTGGACTTCAACTCCCAGAATTCCACAGCCAGCAATGCTGGCTGTGGAATTCTGGGAGTTGAAGTCCACATGCCTTAAAATGGTCAAGGTTGAGAAACACTGCAATACTTCAAGGGATGAGCATGTATAAAGTGTTGTTTGTCAACCCCGAGAGACCGTAATAAATCTCCCAGCACCGCAAATGAGTTGTGCTTCAAAAATACAATACTCATCTTGCATTTGGTAATCCTCTTTCTGGCAGCTTCATAACAAGGACTCTCTGACATTTTCCTGGGCCAGTCTGGACATTCAGACAACCCCAAGAGGATTGAATTGAGATACAAATACAATGGAGAATTGTATGAATGGCACATATTGTAGAAAGGCTGGCATCTCTGGCCTCAGAAGTGGCTCTGTCAGTCTGTCTGCCTGTCTGTCTTTGCTGTCTTTAAGACTTGTGGACTTCAACCCCCATGCTGGCTGGGGAATTCTGGGAGCTGAAGTCCACAAGTCTTAATGATGCCACATTTGGAGAACCCTGGTTTAAACCAAAGAAGTAAGACTTGAAGTTCAGTTGGCCACAGCCAATGTCTGTGGGGTGTGGAGGGGTCTTGTGGCACCTTAAAGAGGGTGAGACAAAGGCCTGCAATTGTTGGTGAAGAAGAGGCCAGCTTGGGTTTTTCAGCAGATCCTCAGAAATGTTGTTTTCAAAGCTGCCACAGTCAGAAAGGTTGGGGAGGGGGCACCTGCGGAAGGATACCTTCCCAAAGGGCAGATGTCCCCTGGCAGATGATGCTCCCCTGGGGGGAGCAGGGGGGTTCTTTTCACAATGCATACAAGCCCAGCAAAGGAGGGGGCTATAAAAGGGTCCATCCCCCCCCCACCCCCATTGAAATAAGCTACTCTGCTTGCTGAGGCTCCTGTGCACAGCTCCTCCTCCTTCGCTGCTACAGAATACCAAAGTAGCGCTGCAGGGTATGCCCATCCTCAGCGCCAGGTCGGGAAGAAAACCCGGATGGGTGGGGATGGCTGGGCAGCCTTTGCAGAATTGGATTCGCTCTCCTGGTCCCTAGAATGACGTGTGGGGTGCTGTGCATGGGGCCCGCCCGGCTAGGGGGTTCCCCCAAAGGCAGCGGAGGAGGCTGGAAGCGGGGCGAAGGAGGGAGCGTGTGGCGCAGAACGTTCTGTCCCTGCGCTCTCGGGGTGTTTTTCAACAAGAAGGCCAGATGGAAGCTGGCAGAAGTGGAGCGGCAGGGTAGCGAGACAGGAAGGAGGCAGGCAGAGGCTCCGGTGATTCATCCTTGGCGAGGCAGGCGCTCCTTTTTCGGAGGAGATCAAGGCGGGGAAAGGGAAAGGGCCAGTCATGTGCAAGAGAGGGAATTGTGGTTCTTTCCCCCCCCCACACACACACCCCTCACATCTGGGACAAACCTCCTCCCCCCCCCCGCTCTCCCCCCAGTCTTTCCTGTTGTCTCAGCCCCCCTGCACCCTATGCCCAGCTTGGCCCAGACAAGGCTGCTCAGACGTCTCCCCCTTCTGGCGGGCCCTCAGCTGACTAATCCTGCCAGTTTGGTTGCAGGGAGGAAGGACTGGGTGGCCCCTGGGGGGGGGGGAGAAAGAGACTCCCTCCCTGAGAGGAGGAGGAGGAGGAGGAGGAGAGGCCCAGCCCCGTTCAAGGATCAGGCTCAGATACTTTCCGTCAGGAAGGCCCTTCATCTATTTTGTGAGTGGGAGCCTCCAGAGCTGAGGAGTGACTCTAGGAATTTCCCCCAAGCTGGCATTCTGCAGAGGTTTTAACTGCAAACACCTGGAATCCTTTGCCACGCAGGGCAGGTTGCCCCTCAGGACATTTTCAGAAAGTTGTAGTCAAACCTCTGTGACACAGACAGGCCTGCACTGACTACTTCATCATCGTCGTCATTATCACCATCATCGTCGTCATCATCATCATATTCTGAAAGATTCTGTGCATAGACATGCAAATGGTAAAATAAATACAATGACAACATGAAAATAGGAACTATTAATGAGCTTTACGCAAATTAGCCAGGCCCCTTTTAGCTCAGGCTTGATTTATGGTTCCATATTTCATGTAAACCCAGAAAGTTGAACTAAATCATGGTGTCCGTAATGCACCCTGCGATTAACAAACTTCTTAATAACACTGTGATATATTCCGAAAGAGATTAATTTGGAAAAAAAAATTTGGAAAGATGGAAGAGCTAATCCAGACCGGATATAATGCTTAAGACCAATGGCTCAAGTTAAACCAGGTGAAGAGCCGTCTGGTGCAAATGCATTTTGATTCCAGAGCTGCTTTTGGACTGCGTAAATCATTTCTCCTTCCCCCTCTTCTTTCCTCCTTTCTTCTTTTCTTGCTGCTGCTGCAGCTTTTACTATTCAAAAACTGGAGACATAAACTACTTTTCCTGCAATTTGAAAGAAGAGCTATGTTCACTCCCTCAAGCTGCTTGTTTTCAGGTGTATTTCTGCATTTCTCTATTGTCTCTTGTCCTTCCGTCCTTCCTTTCCTTTCCTTTCCTTCAGGAAAGTTGCTTTAGGGCAAAATTGGGCAGTGGAGACTTTTCAGATGTTGCTGAAAGACAATTCCAGGATCGTCATTCAGCAGATTGAAGAGTTGCTTTCCACCAAGATCTGTTGGGCTGTTGACTCTTTGGACCTGATTTTAAGGTCTAAAGCCAGAAAGAGTTTGTTCTCATCACTGCCTTAATGAATGATGCCATCACCGGAAACAGAGACTCTGTACAAGCTTTGCTCCTTCCTAAGGAGGCATGCCTTCAAGAAGAAGGTGGTATCTCATTCTATTTTAGATTATGCCGATCGTGCTCTGCAGCAGGACAAAAAGATAGCTGGCCGTGGATTTTTAGGTAATCCAGATAATTAAAGGCTTTGCCCTCAGCCCCAACTTAGCTAGATAATGAATGCCAATCCCTTTGGTTACCCTTGTAATGTTGTGGCTTGTCAGGGTGGCATTGAGAGCCTATTGGGTTCAACAAGAAATGCGTTTGACAATGCAGAGTATACAATGCCCCTTTTGTGTGTTGCAATCATGGTGGCCCTTTGTGTGTTCCAATCACAGTGAGCCAACCTACTCAAACAGTTTCCACTCAACTGGTCAAGTTTGAAGTTTTTTCACCTTTTGGATGGATGGGCAAATCAGCCTGTTTGTGAGCTCTTGTGTGTGTTGATCTGGAACAATGTTTCTCAGCCTCAGCTGTCTGGGGAATTCTGGGACTTAAAGCTGCGGAGGTTGAGAAACTCTGGCTTAGAGGGTCCAGCCCAGTTTGCTTCTACTGCTATCTGTTGTTTTGGGGGCTGGGGGGAACGGTGTACAAAAATGGATTTAAGTACAAATTTAGAAACATATTTTCACTCTCTGTTCTCTCAAACTTTTTTTAAAGGGTATTTTGATCTGTTTTGTAACTCCAAAGCTGTATTTGAACATTTGGAAAGCATAAAAGCCAGGAGATGACTAAACTCTGATCAAATTATTTCAGAATCTGCCCATATCAGATTCATCCAACACTCCAAACTGCAGGCCTCCAGATGCAACAAACAGTAATACAGACTTGCTCATGGTAAGGAAAACATTGTGCCTTTACAGGCACCAGAGCCTTGCCGGTTAGAACATAGAAGGTAACGTAGGACATGAATGATACAGGCTAGTAGATCATGACCCAATTAGCACTTCATGCTAGGTTGTGGCCATTCACTAGTTGCTGAGGAGCAGAAGGTGCAGATGTCAATAATTCATATTTTTTTTCCTGTTGGAAAAAAAGATAATGGATTCTAGACTCCTAAAATGTTATAAGAGGCTGGTGGTCATTATCTATAAATCCCTTCATGGCAAAAGTCTGGATATCTGTGGGACCATCTGTCTCCAAGTGTCTCTGTTCATCCAACAATATCTGACAGGAGTGGTGTGCTCCATGTCCCAAAAATTATTTCTACCACCAGGAGAAGAAACCCAAAATAGGAGGACAGAAACATGTCTACAGAATCATTGCTACCTCTCTTGAAAAGCATCCAGCATGGCTGTTCTTTACACCGAAGACCTTTTACCCCATGGTGAAGATGATGGTCTGAACCTCTACTTGACTTGGGCACTGATTTTGTAGACATATTTCAGTTTCTTCTCCTAGTAGTAGAAATAATTTTTGGGGACATGGAGCACACTAACCCTGTCAGATATTGTTGGATGAGCAGATACGCTTGAGACAGATGGTCCCACAGATATCCAGACCTGTGCCATGAAGGGCTTCATAGATAATGACCACCCACACTCCTTGCAAGACTATCCTTGTTTAGCTATAGTTGATTAACAAAACTGCAGTTGGCTGGGTGTAGTTGACTTACTAATCTATAAGTCATTATTTGTCAACCACATATAACATAGAGAGCCAAAGTGAAGTGCTCATGCTTAGCATGTTGGTGGTCTTGGGTTGGGGAGCTAAAGATCTGGTACTGAAAGAAGTTTCCAATGTATTTGGAGTCTTTGCAGTAATTTGGACCATACAACCCAAGTAGGATGGGTTTTGCATAAAAGTTGGCACAGTGTGGGATGGTATATGCAATTCCTGTATTTTTCTAAGGAATCACATGTCAGTTCTCAATCCCAAACATTTACATCGGCCCTTCAGATCTGATTCTACAATAGCTCTATAAAACATATTGCTGTAGTCCACTCTGGGAAATAACAATGGAAAAGAAATCAGTAGATCCAGAGAAAGATCTACCCAGCTTGATTTAACCCATGAGTCTCTCCTTGTTAGCATCTGATAATGTGTAAAAAGCGAGTGCAGATGAAAAAAAGAGTCCTTGCAGATGAACCCTCAATGGCTTGATTTCCTGTCCCTCCAGACATTTCCTGTGTATAATTTTTCCTGCCTGCCTTGTCTTAATCAGTCACTTCTGTGATGCCCTTGATAGTGTTCCATTAGAAGTGACAGATGGTGGGAATTGCAAGTCCCTCTCCAGATGTTAATTAAGTTGCAATCTGTAAATAACCAAATTTGGTACACAGGTTTTGCATGGCAGGGCTGTCATCGCAAAATAACCCAAAACCAGCTCCTTGTATTCTGAAGCCCACTTACATCTCCTGGTGAACATGTGCTTCAGAGGAACATCACTGTGATATGAACATACATTTTTGCTTAACAGATGTGAGTAGTGACCACCCATTGTGCACCTTGGGAAAAAGCTACCTATGCGGACAGGTTCTTAACTCAACCTGATGCCCCTGTTAAGGCTCTCACGCTGGGTTTAAAAACGCTTGCGCCCAAATGAAATGCACATGGACACATATTTTTCATATACTCTGACGGAAGGAACCCAGACAGATTCCATGTTACCTTTTAGATGGAGGTGGAGTGATGTCCCCCATCACTCCACATCTCCTAAATGTTGCTTTGTCTTATGCTGAGCACATACAGGTGACTCATCCTGAGCTGAAAGTCAAAAGAATTTGCAGCACAGCCTTGCACACCTTTTCTCTGAGTTACATACGTCATCTTTAATTCATATTTAATTTCACCTTCAAGAAAAGATACAACCGTCTAAACCAATGCTTCTCAACCTTGGCAATTTTAAGGAGTGTGAACTTCAACTCCCAAAATTCTGGGAGTTGAAGTTCACATATCTTAAATTTGCTCAGGTTAAGAAACACTGATCTAACCTAATCAAACAAGCATAGACTTCATTTCCTTCTTCCACTGTGACTAACAATGCAGGCTTGATGTTAAAATTCAAAAATGGAAGATGAAATATGTATTTGATCTATTCTTGTTTCGTGAATGAGCAGGAAATGCACGTTGGTTGGAAAGAAAGGGGCTGCTATCCCATTGATGGGGATCTTGAGAAGGACTCAGTATGTCCTAAGTGAAAGTCCACTATGAATGGCATGGATGCTCTGGGAGACCAGAAGAGTCTCACCCCAGATCCAAACTGCCCTGTGGCAACATAGCCAACAAAATTCCTCTGCTCCTGCCATTGGGAACCATAGGATTCTTCACAGGGACTTCCTAGATGCCCAGGAGAGGCAGTGGTGCACAGCAGGTCCCCAACAACTAAGAAAGAGGCTGTCTCAGATGTTGCCTGTTCCTATCTTTATCCTCTATTGATTTGTCTAACAGGTTGGAGGAGAATCCCTCCATCTTGTACCAGTGAATCCCATACGTGGATCATTACAGCTGAGGTTACAAGTGCTAGGAGGTAGATTCTGGTAAAGATGGGGGAGAAAACTCTGGATATCTGGGAGCATCTTCTTCTGAAAGAGCCATCTGGCAGCTGAGCTGCTTTGCATGCTCTCCAGCCTGCCTCTGTAGCATCAATTAAGACAAGTCAATTGTCAACCAGGAAGCCAGGCCTTTGCTGTTTGTAATTCAGGGCACTTGCTCTCCTGTCTGGTTTCAGAGTGCCAGAGCAGATGTTTGTGTCATGCCAGAGGTTTCATTAGCTGCTTTTCCTTTCCCAATTAGAGATCCAGCTAAGGGCCACGTTCCAGGGAGCAAGCAGGGAATAGCACGGAGGTAATGATGTATGAGAGTTGGAAATTGTCTACAGAAAGTTAATGGCGCTGGCTAATGGTTTACTTCCACAACCTGATATTTGATTACTAGTTTAATAAATTATTGATTAGATGCTGATGGCAATCTGCTGAGAATCAGATGAAGTCATAAATGTAGTTAAAGGTGGAATTTCAGAGATGGGGGGGGGAACTTACCAGACAGTGGCCGTTTTTGAGAAGGTGGAAACTAAACTGCATGGGTGGAAATCTCAAAGACCCTCCCCCTCCTAATGATGCAGCTGGAGCATGCTCAGGGCAGGAAGGCTGCCGGTTCCAATGCCTACAATTTTAGAATATTATTTCAGTTCTTTTTTCCCCTTTCCTGACATGCCTTCTGAGCTCTATAGGCCCATGTATTTACAGTGACCAGTGAGAGTCACTCGTCTGGTTCATAAGTAATGCTGTATCTTCTAATGTTGCTTCCTTTTGGCATCGATTGATGTTGCAATAGTCAAAAAGTCAACAAATCAACAAATCATGGCTGAACTCAACTCTTGGTTGGGGTTCCATATCATACTGATCTGGCTCATGTTTTGTTGACTTTTGACTCCGGGTGATATTTAAAACCTAGCCAACCACGTTTGTATTTCATGGTCTATGTCATTATCTTATAGATGAACCAGCCAACTATTGTTGGTCAGGAACATACGATGTGCTTCCAGGTAAACTATTGCTGGTTGAGGAAATGAGATTAATACAGGACATAGTAGCCTTCATGGATCTAGCACTTTGTAAGGTTGGTGTATTACTTTCTAGCTTAATATCGTGTAAATCCAGATAGTTGTGGCACATTCAACAATCCATTGTGAAAGGAACTATGGCTTGAAATGCTTCATGAACCAGACCGTCTTCTACAGTGGCCCAGTGGCAAGGCTAGTGGGACTAACAATTCTGAATCACAGAATATTGATGCGAAAAAGGGTCTCTGATGTTTCCCAAGCAAGGCCATAGAAACCAACAGCTGCTGTCGACGGTCAGTGTTTCTCAACCTTGACAATTTTAAGGCGTGTGGACTTCAACTCCCAGAATTCCACAGCCAGCAATGCTGGCTGTGGAATTCTGGGAGTTGAAGTCCACACGCCTTAAAATTGTCAAGGTTGAGAAACACTGTGCTGTCTCCTTCCTCTGCCCTCCCCCCCCCAACAAACAGGGCACCCTTCCTGCATTCTTCCTCCTCCTGCATGGATGGCTCCTTAAGTCTGCAGACAGAAACCAACATCTGCAGTGTCAATCAATAATTTATCTCCCGCCAGTCTTCTTGCACCAAAGGCCAGGATGATCAGGCTACCTTTCTCCGTGGATTGCTTCCAGAGGGAGACAGAGACGATGCCCCTGAAGCTGGAGAAGAGCTCCTGGCTGGGGATCCTGATCATAAACTGGCCGATGGTTGCGCAGAGAAGCACCCACCAGCAGCACTCCTGAAGGTGGTCTGATCGTCTTTGGGAGGGCTTTCCTCTTGTCGTTTGCTCCTTTGGGGGAGCAACCCTGGTCGTGGATCTCTCTGATCCCGTGCCTGCTTTGCCTCCCCATCCCTCTTCCCAAGCATCCAGATTCTATGCCTCGTGGTTCTCAACCTTGACAATTTTAAGGCATGTGGACTGCAACTCCCAGAATTCCACAGCCAGCCATGCTGGCTGTGGAATTCTGGGAGTTGAAGTCCACATGCCTTAAAATTGTCAAGGTTGAGAAACACTGCTCTAAGCAGTCAAGGCTGGCTCAGTCTAAATTTGGAGGTGAAACCTCCCCCACTGTGGGCTTCTCTCCTCCTCTCCCTTCCCTCTTGCCTTCGGTGGCTTTGTTTCCAAGAGAGCTCTCTAGGAAAAGAGAGGATTTTGTGCCTTTGGTTCTAGCAGGAATTCCCGCCCCTGTTGCCTCTCCCGTCCCATCTCTATAGTAACTGCCTGGCATCACACAGAGGTCCTTCAAAGGGGAAGGGTTGCCCAGATTGGTCCACCAAAAGTTGGACCACAAAGATACCTAGAGCAGCTGGTGGGTGGAAGCCTCTTCTGTTTGATGGGTTTTTTTTCTCCGAAGCTCCGTTGAAAGCAAAGCCTCTATGGAGATGCTCAATCTTCCAAAGGTACTTTTTTTCCCCAAAAGGCAGCTGGATTTTCTTGATTTTTTTTTCTTTGCAAACATTTTACTTCCCATCCAAGAAGCTGAAGAAGCTTCTCATCCAGAACTGAAGAAGCTTCTTGGATGAGAAGGGAAACGTTTTCAAAGAAAAATACAAAAGACGTCCAGTTGTCCTTTTGGAAAAGCATCTTTGGGACATTGAAAGCAAAGATTAATTCCAGCAAACCACTTTGGAGAGGGGTGTCATAGGATGCAGCACTTTTTGAGGTCCCCAGTAAGGAGGAAGATCAACATTTGCTGGCTGGGGAATTCTGGGAGTTGAAGTCCACCCACCTGAAAGTTGTCAAGGCTGAGAAACGCTGATGTAATGCATTCTTTTTGCAAAAGGATCCTATGTTTACATGAAGTGGGAACAGGATTATTAGATGAGGGTGGTCCACCCCTCATCAGCTCCATTCCTTCCCCAGCACAAATATGTTGCAGCTTACTTTTTCATCCACATCATCTCTGCAAACAGTCGCTCAATGGGACAGTTGCTCAACGAAGACTTCCTGTAGAATCTAACAGATGCTTGCTAATGACATCCCATCGTTTGGCTCCAGTGCCAGTGTGTCTTTACCTTGAGGAGAAATAATTGTGTTGCTACTGATACATTACAAGTAAAAACAAATTAATTTTAGCCTGCAGGCATACATTATATAATTTGCCTTGGGAAGGATCATCCAGCTGTAGTAAAGATGGAACCGGTATGAATAGTACGCGATGCTCATTTTTATCAGAGGGACTGATTAATATATCTAGAAAAAAATCCCACATATCTGACATTTCATGTGCGACTGCGCCAGTCGCATTTTGGAGCGTAAGGGGAGACTGTAGCCCTGGATATTCTCTCATGGCTACAGAAACTGCTGCCTGTTGAAAAACAGGTGTGTGTCAGGTTGAAGGATTGCAACCTTATTTTTCACCCATTAGGTCAATCTTCTAGATCAGGGGTCCCCAATCCCAGGTCCGTGGACCACTACCAGGCTGCGCCATGCCAGCAACCAGTCCACACAAACAAGGGAAGCCCCATCTGCAGGATGCAGGCAGCACACAAAACCACGCACCCTCTGGTCTGTGGAAAAAACTCTCTCCATGGAACCGGTCCCTGGTTCCCAAAAGGTTGGAGACCTCTGTTCTAGTTGCCTTGCCCATCAGGACCTTCCTGCAAATGAGTTTCAACCGTGATCCATGGGACTTGATTGGAAGGTCAAGATAGGAGCTGGAGGCTGAACGTTAGGGCTGCTGAGCTGAACCAGCCAGACAAGTTGTGGGCTCAGGGAGTAAGTCTGGCAAACCGGATCCTTGTCCTCCTATCCTCCATCCAGCAGCCCTAGCCTTACAATCAAATATCGTCCAGATTTTTGAGTGTCTTTAATTTGTTAAATTTTGAACTGTTTTCATTTGTTGTTGTTATTGTTCGTTGCGAAGTCATGTCCGACCCATTGCGACCCCATGGACACATTTCCTCCAGGCCTTCCTGTCTTCTACCATCTTCTGGAGTCCATTTAAGCTCACGCTTACTGCTTCGGTGATTCCATCCAGCCACCTCATTCTCTGTTGTCCCCTTCTTCTATTGCCCTCCATCTTTCCCAACAATAATGATTCAATCATCTGCATTGTGATCTTGTAACCTGCCTGTTTCTTTCTTTTCCCTCATCCGCTGATGCTCAATAGCCTCAATTTATGTATTTCCTGATTCTAGCCATTGGCTTTGATCCAATTCCTTCAAATCTGTTAGTCTGTAGCGTCCACCACTCCTCTTCTGTTCTTTGGGTGAAATGTGGAAAGTGTCTTCTTCTTGATTCTACATTATCATTAGCGTATGTTCTTAACAGTCAAATTTGCTGGAAAAGCGTTGCGATTAAATTTGTGCTGGAAAAAGTAACTTCACTGATACGCAGGCCTAAGTTCATTTCTTCGCTGTGAGTTTTGCCAAAAAAGTCCAATAGTTTGTGTGTCTTCCTTCCAGTTGTTGATGTCCTCCTTTCCCTGTTCAGATATCTGCGCATTTACCCAAGCCAACGGCCATAACCATTCATACCTTTGTCTTTCCGTCTCCCACAGGACCTCCCATTCGCGGGCGAAGGCCGATGCCGCCGTGTCAGCAGCACAGAAATCTCAGGAGGAAGCGCGGGTTGCTAGGATCACTGCCAAAGACTTTTCGCCTTCCTTCCAGCACCGAGAAAACGGTCAGTACAATCTGGAGAGCCTCTGCAGAACCTCGGACTTTGCTCCTTTTCTCCTGTCCCCACCTCTAGGCTAGGGAGGCAGGGCCATCCACGTTTTGTGGATTCCTCCTTGTTTCTCCATTTGGGATGTAGAGTGCTCACCATCTTGATGCCCTGTTGGCTGTCTTTTTTTATTTTATTTTTAGGAACAGGGTACATCTCCCCCATGGTAATCATTGGAGCAGCAAGGCGGATGAGGCTGTAGCCGGTCACTGCTGAGACCAAAAAGGAATCTAGTGGATCTGATATGATTCATTAAGAATTGCCCATTTATGTACAACCTAATTTTCTGCACTCGGGGAGATTGAGAGTCGTGAGCGTTAAAACATAAACCAACAAAAGGAGAACCTGAAATAATGGTGCCAAAATTCATTCCACTGGAATGGAGCAGCCCACATAAAAAACAGCAGCCCAAATCAGCACAAGCTCTAATAAACAGCGTTGGGAGACATAATCCAAACAACAGGCTTGCAGGGAGTCACTAACAGGGATCTGCAGAGGCTTTGCTATAAAGGTCTGCCTTAGCTCCGTGCGCGTGTCTCTGTCTTCTTGGGCAGGGCCAAAAATAGGATGGAAGAAAAGATGTAAGCTGCCTTCTTTAAGCAACCCACTAATTAATACACAGCTGCCACAACAAACAATGCTAGTCTTTGCACTGAGTTGAAGGCTTTTGCTAACTTAGTGAAAAATGGAAGCTTTAAGTAATTTTAATCCAGGGTTCCTTGGGCTATGGAGACTTTGGCAAGACATTTCGCATTGTGGTTAGCTATGGGTATGGATTGTAGATACGTACATAATCTACCCAAACAAGCAACATCTGGAAAATGCTTCACTCTTGGGACTTTACTTGCAAACAGGGCTGGTTTTCCGACGGAGGGGATTTATTCCTTAAACTGCCAATACCAGAATGTACTGGAATTTGAATTTTTGAAGGATGTGTTCAGGAGTGACCACAGAGTGAAGATCAAAAAAGTCAAAATCGTGGTTGTGATGACGAGACTGAAATTCTGCCTGCTTTTGATGGGTGTCTGATGCGTCTTGTGAAGTGAGTGTAGCTTGCAGTGCCTTTGAATACAATTTGTTATTTGGAAAAGGTTACCCAACTCTTTTGATCTTCACTGGAAATGTGTGCCAAGTGCTATGAATGAGTAAAACCAATGGATACAAGAGTAATAATAATAATAATATTATTAATATTAATAATAATATCCTGCAACGATACTTGTAATACCATCAAACATCCACATCTGCCTATCCCAGGTCCTGGGTAAGGACTCGATAGGTAGACAACATGCCAAATCCAGTCTGAACATCTGGCTGACTGTGCGATGATCCATAATAATAATAATAATAATAAAAAGTTGGAAGGGACCTTGGAGGTCATCTAGTCCAACCCCCTGCTCAGGCAGGAAACCCTATACCATTTCAGACAAATGGCTGTCCAATCTCTTCTTAAAAATGTCTTCCTCACGATTTAGTGGCCTACCATCTTTTCAAGTACCACGTATGCTTAACAGTTTCAGTGTTTTCATTTCCACTTATTTTGCTTTTGCTTTTTAGTAGACATCTTCCCCCCCCCCATTTATTTGCCAAGACAATTTGAAGAATGTGGCAGAAATGTCACTTTAATTATTTATTAATTTATTTTCTAGAGGAAGTTCTGGAGAAAGCACACACATCCTTTTGTGAAATGCCGTGCAGAAGATGGTAGCCCATACAGGGCCTTAAGTAATTTTGGAAAAAATAGGCAGGGTTGGACCTGTTTAATACTTGGAAAGAAGGCCAGGAGGATATCCAGAAGTGACTGCAGGCCAAAAAGTAAATATTCGGATCCTGGAAAACAGCAGTGGCAAACTATTTTCTTACTGGTCTTAAAAAAAAAACTCATTTGAAAGTATGTGTGAAGCTACCAAGGGCTAAGCTAAACTCAAGAGTCTACACTTTTTATAACGATTCAACAGTTAAGATTGGATTCCCTCCTTCCCCTGGAGAAATGCAGTGATGATTGTGTATTATATTCAGGAAAACTTTTGGTGAGAGCGTTTCATGAAAAGGAGTGAGGCCGTTAAACTGGTAGTCTTGAAGCTGTCTCAGGACACTTAGTTGTATTTGTACAACAGGCTAGCTCTCTCTGCATCCGTTCCTAAGATCTCTTCTTGACATAGAACATGGGTAGGTATTCTCCTGCCCTCTTCTATACCGACAACAGGAAGGAGGTCCTTGTGGAACGGCCACCTTGTTTTGCTCATCTTCTGCTTCTTGTTCGCCTTCTAGGGCTTGAGTGTCAGAGGCCAAAGCACCAGCATTCAAGCGATGAGATCGAGGTCCTCTCTACAGGGACTCCCCTGCAGCAGGAAAGCCCAGAACTCTACAGGAAAGGAACGACACCTTCGGATCTCACGCCTGACGACAGCCCTCTGCAAAGCTTCCCTGCCAGCCCCTCCTCGTCCCCACCGCGGGGTCCTTCCTGTCGGAACAAGAATGCCCACTTCTCCAGGCAGCTCTCCATGGACGAGGAGAGGGGCGGGGAAATCCAGATGTTGTTGGAGGGACGCAGTAGGGAGTTCATGAGGCCTAACAGCTGGGGCGAAGACAAGGAGGGCGGGCCTCATGGGATGAGAGGCGGGGTCTTGCGCAGTGGCCAGTTGGAAGACCATCGAGGCCGGAGTGGTGGGCACAAGCATGGGACCGCCAATCACAAACCACGGGAGAGGTGGGCAGACCCTCCAACCGTGGTTTCGTGGACTTATCACCGCCCACACCACCACGGCTCGGGGAGCCACAAGCTCACGGAGCTGGATGAGGAGAAGCTGAGCAATTACAAGATGGAGATGAAGCCCCTCATGAGGATGGACGCTTACATGCAAGAGATGCAGTCCCAAAAAAGGCATCACGGCAAAATGGGTCTCAGCAAGAACCTGGCTGAAGAACATCCTGGGGAAGAGCGGGCCTTTGGTGTCCAGAGGCTGAGGTCAACCTCCCAGAACAAGGAGAACGTCAGGCCGGCATCTTCTGGTGAGCCAGCAGTGCAGAAACTAGAGAGCCTGAGGTTCGGGGATAAAGGTGAACCCCGGCTGTTGAGGTGGGACTTAACTTGCTCTCCACCACAGAAATCCTTACCTGTTGCACTAGAGTCAGAGGCGGAAAATGGAGATGAGCTCAAATCCAGCGCGGTAAGTGGAGCACTCTGGATGGGCTGGTCTGTGAGACTTCCTAAATAGTGACGGTGATGGCCCTGGCTGTGATGAGCAGACCACTTGAGGGACGGTGGGCTCTGCACGCATACAAAGTGTGCCTGGGATATGCGAGCGCTCACTGGCATGCAGTGCTTGCAATTACTGGTGCCTTTTCTCCCTACGTTTATATTTTAAACTTTTAATTGAATTTATCTTCTGACTTTCTACTCAAATCAAATCGTGTTACCTAACGAAAATAAGGACCATCCAATCAGAGTTTTGGCAGTCTTTATTACAGCGTGGCCTCTGCTGTGGTTCACAATGAGCCTTGTTGTGTGGAATTTTAGAAGCGTGACAAGGGAACAGAGGTATCAGCCACCTTTGGGGCGGTGTAGGGGCAGGCAAGCTGAGAGCAGTGTCATCCATTCATGTGTCTAGGGGACAATAATCAACTCCCTTGAAACTATCAATTCCAGCTTAAAACCCTCCACATCTCTGCTTAGCAACTGAATGGACAGTTCTTGGACAGCTGAGGTTGCTTGTATTTGCATCCCACAAGGAACCAAGACAGAATGTGGTTTGTTGACAGTCTGGGATGGAATGAATAACTTTCAAGTCATCCCCCACAATCGTTCTCGTAAAAGAAATATTGGAAGCAAGCAGGTTTGCCCTCCACTCAGTGGTGTCCTTGTTCAGTGCTAGTTTATTTGTCTATGTTTTCAATCATCAACCAATTCAGAAAGTCTAATTTAAAAACAAAGACTGTTGAACATGAGTTTTACAAATTCTTGCCTACTATGCAAAGTAAGCAAACCGAGAATCATCCTCTTCCCCCTCCTTTTTTGATTTTGTTAAGAAAAATAAATCAATGAAGCGGTTTTCTTAGAACAGGTAGTACTATACAATATTCTTAGCAGGGGCTAAGATCTGAGAAAGCCTTTGATATAATTGAAAGGATTGCCTTGGTTTACTGAGCAACGAGATCTCCCAGCAGCCCTTGTTTCTCTGCTGATGGTCAAATCATGGATCTCTGTGTGGCCTGAGGATCTTTCAGCTACAATGGGTTGATGGCTAAGCAAAGTTGGGATGTGTTGGAAACCCAGGTTTTGTCTATATATGAATGTCAAATCATGCTAAACCTGGTTTGCTTTATCCGATGGAGTTCCCATACTGTGCAAGACCAGTCAGGTGTGAATATAACATCTGTCCAGGGAATTTGTCAGACTCTGGTCAGGATCAGATCCTATGGGGTGGCTTTCCTTTTCCATGGCTGTGGGACATGGGAAAGTGCTGGAATTTAGGGGACAAAGAGGTAAGAAGCTTATAGAAGGTTAGTGACAGATATTCTTCCTGCAGTTGCTGAGCCAATGGGGGGAATGGTGGAGCAATGTTCTTTATCCAATGAGTATTAGCCATTCATGGGGCCCCAGCCCCTTTGCAGGGAAAGCCTTTTGGAGTGACTGCTGAACTTCTCTTTGAGTTTGGGCCAAGTGTAAACTGCCCCTTGTGTTTACTTTGGAACTTGTCTGGTGGTTTATTTATTTATTTATTCAATTTAAATACAGCCAAATCAACTAGCCAGCATGTCCTTTTAGTCCAGGGCTCTTCCAGCTTGGCCCTTTTATGGCTTGTGGAGTTCAACTCCCAGAATCTGTCAGCCAGGCACGCTGGCTGAGGAATTTTGGGAGTTGAAGTCCACAAGTCATAAAAGGGCCAAGTTGGAAGACCCTGTTTTAGTCCTACTCAGGAAGGGCACCCACTTTGATGTGAGTTGGGATTTTAGCCCTCAGGCGATGGCCCTGGGGAATGTCAAATCTGGCTTTGGCTTGTTCAAATTTCCCCAATCTCAAAATGTAGAACCTAGAAGAAAAAGGGAAGAACAAAAAACAGTAGGCAGTGTGAGAGCTGGCCTGCTTGTAGGGCTTCACCCGTTTCAGAACTGCGTTTTCTATCCTCATTCCCTCTAAAAGGACAGGGACATCCTTGGGATCCACCTGTTCTCATACTAAAACATCTCTCTCCAACTCCTTCTCTTTTACACGTGGCTGAAAGCTGCTCCTGCTTCCATTCTGTGGGAGCGTTTTGCAGCGGCTGAGTTTGTTGTGCAACCTGGCTTTGCCCTGTTCAAATAAGTCTGGCATTGCACATGGAGTCTCTGTGAGTCTGTGTGTTGCAGCAGAGAGATGTTTCAGCAAAACATTCCCAGGTGGAATCTGAATATTTAGAGCAGTTCTGGAACTGGCGAAGGAAAACCCCAGCAGGTCCATTATAGTTTGTGTAACGTGTTCTCCATTTGCCAGCCTCATGTTCTCCATTTGCCAGCCTCGGAGATCAGGAAATGGGGGCTATTTAAGCTAAACCGAAAGGCTACAGATGCAGATTTAAGGGACTGATGGGTTGAAAGGCTACAGATGCAGATTTAAGGGACTGATGAGTTCTTGAAGGATGGTAGACAGATGGCCAAAGGGAGGTGCATCTACCTGGATAAAGCCAAGCTTGGGCAGCCAGGTATCCCGGAGAGGCGTGTGAGCTGTTGATCTGGTTGGCCAGCATCCTTGCAGTATGTTGCTATGCAGCAACAAGGATGTTTTTCCTATGCTGGAAAAGGGGAGTGCGCTCCCTCTCTCTCTCTCTCTCTCTCACACACACACACACACACACACACACACACACACACACACACAGACAGACAGACACACAGAGAGAGGGGGGGGTTTGCCAGATCCCCCCCTCTTGAAATGCCAGTCCTGCAGATAGGTCTAAGGAAACTCCCCAAGAGCTCCTTCAAGGCATCTGCAGGAGGCAGCAGCTATTTAGTTCTAAACACTTTGCCACCCAAAGTGGCTGCTTCTCCTGGATGGGGAACGAGGAATGCTGTAAAACAAATCCTTCCATTGGGGAGCCAACAGATTTCCCAGACCCTCCTTTTCGCTCACCCAAACTCAGGAAGAGAATCTCTGATGGAGGATTTGGCCCTCTGAGAGTATCTTGCGGGCATTCTCACAAAATGGCACAAAATAACTCCTGAACAAAAGCAAGGTGCGGACATTTCATCCTGCCTCTTAGCTGCTTCTACTGCCCAAACCCTGAATGTGGATTATTTGACTTTGGTTAGCGTGATATAAGAACTCAGCCTCTGTGGCTCGTAGCTTAGTTGTATATGTAAGTTCTGGGTCAGTGGGGCTTCTTCAACCAATAATGACTTAATGCAATGCCTAAAGCTTGTCTGTGCCATCTTCTATGGTGGAAACAGGATGGAGAATCACAACTGGAAAAGTTGAGGGGGATGGCTCAAGCGCAGTTTTTAAGGATCTTTTTAAGGGTCAGTTGAGAAGGGGCAGTGAAGAAACACAGTGGGAACCCAACAGACCCTTGCATTGGACTTGGTAGTGTTTTCACCCTTGGCAACTTGAAGATGTGGTGGACTTTAACTCCCACAATTCCCCAGCCAGCCCACAGTTGAAGTCTTCAACCAAGTAGTCAAGGTTGAGAAACCCAGGGACTTGGGAATCATTGGTTCCGGGGTGCCCCTGAGATATGGAAATTCCAGCAGCAATTGACCAGCTCTCCTTCCCCCAATTGATCTGAGGGTCCCCCTATAATCCTCTCCCTCTTTTTCTTTCCTCTGTTTCAGGGTTCAGCTCCCATCCTAGTCGTCATGGTGATCTTGTTAAACATTGGAGTCGCCATTTTGTTTATTAACTTTTTCATCTAAACCGAGACTGTCTTGTTTGCAAAACTCCAACCGGTTAATAATTAATAAAAAAACAAAAAAACAAAAAACCCACTCCCAAGCGGTCTGAAAATGGGGATAATGCTGCGAGAGACCCAACGGGAGAAGGATGTCGTCGTTTTGAACTGTCCCGCGACAACTTTCAAGTCTTTTCACAGAAGACCCACCACCGATTGAGTCTCACTCACAGTTTGCCTTTTTCCCCCACCCCCACCCCTTTCCCTACCTAGGTAATGTTTTGGATTTTAGCCCAAAAATTCTTTGCTTGCACAATCCTTTTGCTGTGTGGCATGGCCGAATGGTAGCAGCAGCATTCCCGCCCTCCCAGCACCAGACAGGATGGAAAGCGTTCCTCCGGGTGGATTTAGCCAGATCTAGGAAAGCGGTTTCACGTGAATTGCCTCCCTCTTCAGACGTTTAACTCAAGACAATCTTCGGAGAGATGCGGCAGTCCTGGCATTGCCTGGTGATATGCAGCGGCTGGCCATAGAGATACAAGGTGGGGGTCCCTTGAGAAAATCCCAGGGCGATCCCGGTGTTCGCATTGAGCTGGGAAAGGCCAAAACAGAGAACAGTCCAAGCAGACGGCACTCAAAGGACAACGTTGATGGTTAATCACCATTTCTTGAATAATTTAAACCGCCATATCTAGCAGACAAGTCTTAAGCCCCTCTCCTCTCTTCTTGAAGTCCAAAATATTTTTCCCACCCAATGTGTTGAAATCATTCATTGTCCCAGGCGACAATAGAAAATTATTTTACTCATTTGTAAAATTTATTGACCGCCCATCCTACCAAAGTTTTGCATAAAGTCACCTGCAGGATACTGAGACTCAGGTCAAAATCCTGTATCTATAAACTGCACAATCTTTTTTTAAAAAAAATAATCTCATTCAACACATTTTTTTCAAACCTTTCCAGCAGGTGTTTAAAATAGATCCAGAAAGGTTTTGTTTTGAAAGATGACCAAGGTTTTCCAGGAAATGCATCCCCCAGATTGCCTAGGAGTCAGCCCCTCTCTATGGGGAAAGATGCTTGAATGTTCCCCCCCCCCCAAGAGCCCCCGTGGCACCGTGAGGAACGAGGCGTGACGGGCATCCCTTCTTCCATCTTGCCATGAGCCATTTCCAGATGCCTTGCTTGGCCTCGGAGCATGTAATAGTTTTGCATTTTGTCTGCAGGATGTATATTCCAGCTTCCAACATAATCCCTGTACAAAAAGGAAAGAAAAACCAAAACCAAAACTAGAGAACAACAACAAAAACAACAACGAAAACATTGTCAACAACAGCCTCTGAGTATGTAATGCTCTTTTTATAATTTGTTTTCTCTCCTCTATGTATCACTTAATTTTGGTATGGTTCAAAACATCTTTATAAGATGCCTGCGTTGTTCTTTTCTTCTTTTTCTTATTTGGGGGAGGGCAAGGTGGGGTTCTCTGCCTTGGTCACTCACTGAAAATACGTCTTTGTTACTAAGGATGCAGTGGCGTCCTTTGAGTTTCTATCGTGGAAAAAAGGCACAACAGTTGTTCTCTTCGGATGGATCAAGAGTTCAGAAGTAGGACACAATCAAGGCTCTGGCTGCTTTTCATGTGTGTTGTGTCTAAAGCCCAAACCTTCCTTTATATCTAATGGAACTTCATGTGTGTGCAATGCCCAGATGGAGCTTTGTTTCACTCTTGGCTGCCATGTTGACTTTTTTGACCATACCTTGTGGGTGTCCCAATTCTATTTCATAAACGGAGAGGATCTTCTCTCCCCCATGGGGTTTTTGTGCAACTGGGAAGGTTAATGATGGCTGATACTACTTCCGTGGTATGCTAGCTGTGGAATTTTGGGAGTTGAAGTCCACAAGTTTTAAAATTGCCAAGGTGGGACACCCCCGATTTAATAATCACTTCTTAAAAAATTATTCAGACACCAGACAAAAATGAACCCACAGCTTCATCACCAAGTTTCGGCGAAGGATGCATCCAAGTAGCTTTGCAGCCCAAGCTGACCTTGCAAAGCTGGATCCAAGAGGCCTGGTCAACAGCTGGGGATGGTCTGGAAAACATGCAACTGGATTCCCATGCCTTTCCCACCAATCCAGAAATGGCACTGTGGCCCTGCATTGACTCTCCAGTGAGGGAAATGCAACTTGCTCCTTACTCCAGACCCAGTGCAATTATCAAGAGCCACGGTGGGCCAACCGAGACCCTCCTGATATTGTTCAAATCTTCTCCATCTTTTCCCCTGATGTACATTAGCAGGCATTGCCGCTTGGGCAACCTCTGGAAGATCGTGGCTTAGCTACCCAGCAAAATAGCCAAGAGGGCAGTCTTTCAGATGTTGGCTGTGAATTATGGGTCTTGGATCCCAAGGTACATGCAGAGAAGCAGTTGAGAAAGGTTGCTATTGATCCGTTTTCCTTTATTCTCTCTTTAGTACAGAAAGCGAAAGCGTGAGCTTTTGACCTTGAAGCTGTTAGACTACCCTTCCCATCATTTACTATTAGCCATGGGACGGACAGGATTTGGAGGCCAACCTCTGGAAGGCCACCTCTTTCAACTCCAATTTCTTTTACAACAGATTGTAAGAGAGTTAGAGTTACCCATGGAAAGAGCTCCAGGCTACAAGGGGTTTGGAACCAAGCCCCTTTCCCATCCCTCTCCTAAAGGCCCCCACATTCTGCTTATTGATGTTCTCCTGACCTAAACAAAGACATGAGTAATTTGGTGGAAAACTCGGTCCACCACGCATTTTCCCCACACAAGCTGACTTTTTAAGCAGCACTAATGATGGTGCAGAGAGATGCGCCCTGCCAGCGCTTGATACATCCTGCTCAAATAAATAACTCATTAAATAAAAAGACCGCCCTCACCAGCAAAAGCATTTTTATTGGTAAACTCTCTTAAAATGGCAAATTCCAGCCTCCTGACTGCATCTGTGTGAGATGTGGCTTCTGTTAAACGTTCAAGGTGTTATTCCAGCCGCTCACTCCCGAAAGGCTTTCCGTTTTCTGCGTTCATCCCTCTTTCTCTTCCAGCATAACCGTACATGCACAGGGCCATCGGAAACTCCTCCAGCCATTCAGCATCCTCACACCACAACTCAGAAGTGTCCACGAGAAGCAGTAATAACTGGGACTCTCTGACAGAGCTAGCTTCACAACACAAGAACATTGTGCGATGGATTTTCCTGAAGATCCCGAATCTTGTAAAAACTTGTCTGCCTGTAAAGGATTGAACCCCATAGAAAGCTTCTCCCTCAAAGCATTGGCTTGACTTACATCAGTCAAAAACAAAGTCAGATTTTCTCAGCATATGTCAGTTACTTTGCTCTCAAATCCTTGACAGAAGTAACTTATTCACCACGGGCCTTCTAAGCAATCAACTGTCAAGTCAGATCCTGCCTTGTGGAAGACGGGATTGGCCAAGCACACCCATTTGGCCCATCACTGGTAAGCTTTGCCTAGGTAGCACCTTCGTAGAATGCCTTCGCCATAGCCTGTCCCACCTTCACCGTCTTCTTCTCTTTGGCATCAGGGCCCAAGTTCTGGCGAGCCAGATTCACCCAGTACTGCTCTGTCTTGGAAAGGTAGTCTGCAAATGTTTCATCCTGTTGCACAGCTGGATGTTCTTCCTTGTCTGAAGGAAGAAAAAGCAAATAGTCAGTGTAGAACTGAGACGAGGAAGGAGTTGTCTCACTGGGGGTGTCATATTCTGTCCTTTGGACCTACTAGAATCAAGGGCAGCCTGTGAGGAATACTAAATCTCCAGATTACCTGCCTAGGGTTGGAGCTTCAGTGGAGCATCTGGAGAACGTCCAGTTGGGAAGCCTTGTTCCTTTTCCCTGTTCATCAAAGAATCCCCACACAGCTATGGCCCATGAGAGCTGCCCATGGGAATCAAAACCCAAAGGTGAGGAACTGAACCGCTTCCTTCTCAACACACGCTGGACACAGGGGTCCTTGTCCAGGGTTTTTTGGTGGCCTTACCATCCTCTCCGCTCTCCTCCTCCTCAGAGTCCTCTTCTTCTTCCTCCTCCTCCTCTCCTCCCACAGCACCTTCCACATCTTCATCGGACTCAGATTCTTCAAGCCATTCCTGAGTTTCTGTCACAGTAAAACATGTATGTATGTATGTAGGTCTTTGGTTATTCGGGTTTTCTCCCGCGTCAAATTGGAAGTGTCTTGGCGACATTTCGACGAAGTCTCATTCGTCATCTTCAGGCTGGTGTTTTTGGCTTCATGCTTCTAGGAGCACAAAGCCAAAAACACCAGCCTGAAGATGACGATGTGTGTGTGTGTGTGTATGTATGTGTATATATATATATATACACATACACACATAAACAAATATACAGGAATGCACACATGCTAATATATCATCCTCGCATGCAGAAGAACATTCAAAATTAACACTAGTTGTTAAGAATTGTTCCTGAAATGACCATCAGTCCTCCATGTTAGCCTCTAAATGACTGGGGGTGCCCTCCAAATGAATAGGAAAGATGCTGAAGTCAACCTGAGGCTGAGCTGTGACTCTAATTCCAAAGAGGGTGAATCTTGCTTGAATTGTAGGGGGCAGAGCTTAGAAGGGCCCAGACTGTACAGTAATAATAATTTCCTCAAAGTCTGGAGATCCAGAGAGGACTCTGAGTCCTTGGGGCATCTCCTGCTGAAATCTGTCTGGACTAGTCTATGGTGGCTGGACTGTTCCTGGGCAAGAAAAGCTCAGATTTAGGTAAAAATAATCACTTGTGGAAGGATTTCATTAAGGATCTTCCCTTCCCCACCAGACAGTTCCCCAGTAATTCCAGCAACTGATAGGAAGGTTTAAAGTATTTCCAGCCCATATTAAGAGAACAGAAAGCACTAAGTAGCCCCTGCTAGGATTAATGAAAAAGTTCAGGGCCAGGATCAAGCGAGGCCAAGGCACGGTGAAGTCGTTCTTCCAGGGATTAAGCCCGGCCAAAATTAGCTGCTCGGTGCTGGCTGGTTGGTGACATATATTCAGAGCCCTCAGCATGAAGGTACCTTCAGCCACAGGCCCATCCCCTGTCTCTGAATCGGTCCAAATAAGCTTTTGTCTCAGATTAACATGAGAGAGCTGGGATAGAATTAAACCCAGCTGTCTTTCAGCTCTTGAGGAACGTCTCCAAGCCAAGAATTCAGGAACTCTAAATCGGGCTTCACGTGTCTAGGGACACCTGCAGGCTCTGGAATTCCTCCTCCAGCCCCAGCTCCCTTCAGGGGTCTGATGTAGAGAACTAGAATTCAGCCTCCTTTCTTGGCCTGGGGATAACAGGTAGGCTGTTAAATAGGCAGGTTGCCCTGTGCTTCAGAAGCCACCTTGCAGGGGGCCATTTGAGCCACAAGAGAGGAGATTTAGCAGATGAGGAGGAGTTAAAGCCCAAGAATAATCACAACACTGAACCCAAAGAGCAAAAGCAAAATTAAGAGCAACTGCTATAAAATGATTGTGTGTACTTTCTGTGCAACAAAGACAACCTCTGCTGCTCAGAAGAACCCAGCTTTTGGGGAATGTTGGAAGCTGTCTGGAGAAGGCTGACAAAATCAGCAAGGAAATCTAATAGATCAAGAAGGATTCTGGACTGGTCTTCTTGGGTCACAGGCTAGCTTTCTCTGCTAGCATGTGGAGAAATCATTTGAGTGGATTCTGTTGGGTCAGGAGGAAGTCTGGGTTCTGAGTAAGAAGCAAAACTTGGCGATGCCAGACTTTATGCCACTTAAACCAGTTTGCACAAAGTCGGGTGTGTAATTTTGTTTCTGCTTTCTCAGAGGGAAGGGAAAGAAATCTCCAAAAATTCAGATTCCTGATCCTAGAAACATGGTCCAACCTTCCCAAGTTCCAGAATGTCATCAGATATTTTTCTACAAGCTTCTCTTTAACCATGGTAAAAGCTAACCATCTTCGAGGTTTTTTTTTTTCCCTTTTAAAAATAAAGGAAGACAAGAAATGAAGACATCTGCAGGTACAGAAAATAAGGTAGAGACGAAACCTGAAAGCAGACGGAGACCGGGAAGGTCTTAACTCACTTGGGTCCATCTCCACAAGCACCTTCCACTCTTCCATTTTGTGGAGGTCAAGGGCGTAGAGGTCGTTGAGAGTGAACTGGCGGTCCCCCACCTCAAACATCCCCCCGTAGAGGTAGAGCACCCCATGCTTCACTGCCAGCATGGCATTTGAACGCGGGCAGGGCTCCACTGGAGGGCTGGAGGCTTCGTTTCCCCTGTCATCGTCGTCTTCTTCAGACTCTGGGGACTCTGTGGACTTCCCCTGAGGAGCTGAGATGAGCTGCTTGACAATCATCACAGTCCCATCCTCTGCCACCACCTCCTTGACCATCTCCACAGGGCCCGGGGGAGGTTGCCCTTCCACCTCATCCCCTCCACCAGCAGCCTGATGGGCCTCCCCTTTCGCTGCTCCGCGTCGTCTTCTCTTTCTCTCGGACTTTGACCCCTAGGATGGAGACAAGCATGGACCAGAAGAACATGAAAATCCAACCCAAGTACAAGAGACGTTCTAAAGAGCTTCTGAAAAAACCTTACTGTGTGAGATTTTTCCACAAACCTTTAACTGTCCAAGAAACCACCGATTCTTTGCCAGATCACAGAAATAGATGTCATTGAAGAAGTCGCCTTCCAGAGATTCTTCCTTTTCCTCATCGTGGACGCCCCCAAAGAGAAGAGAGCGGTTGCCAGGCGCCAAGGCCACTGAGAAGCCGGATCTGGGTGTTGGCTTCACTCCAGAAGGGCTCACCCTGCTCCAAGCCCATTTTTCTGTCAAACATAGAAGAGCAGAACAAGAAAAGTGAGAGATGGATGAAAAAGTATAATAATAATAGGGAAACTTCTTAAAATTCAGGCTTTAAGGGACATGAGGAGGGTCTAGACCAGGGGTAGGCAACCTTGGCTCTTTTATGACTCGTGGACTTCAACTCCCAGAATTCCTGAGCCAGCCATGCTGAGGGGAAAGGGAGAGGTTTCCAAGCTGAGCCAGGCTGGCTCAGGAATTCTGGGAGTTGAAGTCCACGAGTCATAAAAGAGCCAAGGTTGCCTACCCCTGGTATAGAGCCAACATGAGAATCCTTTGTTGCTTGGAAGAAACACACACACACACACACACACACACACACACACACACACACACACACACACACCATTCAACCCTCAGCATAGCAAAAAATTCAGCAAGGACACTTACCCAAGCCTTCAGCACTCAAGAGAAACATATCCGTATGGAGGGTCCCTTTGTCGACGTCCTTCTTAATTCGCTGCACAACAAAAGAAGTTGCATTATGGAATCATAGAATTGGAACTAAGCTATCATCAAGGAACTATTTCCACAAATCTTTCTTACAAACCATGTGCAATCCTTCTAGCCCTTGTTTTATTACTTCACCTAGAAGAGCAAAGTGTCAGGATTTTTGACCGGTGAGATTCCCAACGACTTTCCCCAAATATTTTCCTAGGGGAACTTAGAACTTCATCCTGCAAATGCTTCAGCCATTCGTAACTGAGAAACGGGTGGGAAAGAGGTCCTCCAGAAGCTGCGGAGCTATAATTATTCAGAAGTGGCTGCCAGGGTGAGGGAAGGTGGGAAAGGCAATCTAGCAACAGTGGAGGCCACAGCCTGATCCATAGCACCTAAGGGCAGTTTTTGTGAAGCCCCTCCTATTGATCCCTTTCAAATGTGTTCCAAACCACCTGGAAGAATTTCTAGTCCTAAAAGACTGATGACTCATACCAATTCTAATAGCAAAAGGGGACCCTCACCTGCTTGGAGTAGCCTCCATAGACCATGAGGTGGCCCTCAGGTGTTGAAACCAGATGGCAACCTGACCTTGGGGCTGGGGCCATCCCAGAAGGAGCCAGCTTGGACCAAGCAAAGGTGTCCAGGTTGAAAGCATGGACATCGTTGTAATAGATGTAGTCTCTAGTTGATCAAAAACATCAAACACAAGCGATGGAAGGCATAGTTGAGTTGGCAACAGATCTCCAGCAGAATGGATGAAGGGCCGACCATGAGAGCATGAGCAACGCGGGCACAGCCCTGACCCTCCAGCCTTTCATCTGTTGTAGACCTTCTGACTTCTCTTGGTGACCCACCCTTGCCCTAGGCAGCCCCACATTCCAGATTCCATGAGCTGCCCATAAGTTAACTTCTATCACTTTTGCCTGAACTTTCTGCCTAGAGAAGCACTCCAGTTGAGTAACCACGAAAAATAAAGCCTAAGCACTTAGCATTTGAAAAAGGACCGACAAAGATGGCTCTTCACTCGGCTCCTTCCTTGAATGTGGGAGAGGTGGGGGCTGAGCAGTTTTGGGAAAAGGCTGTCATCATAAGGTCATGATATGCTCCTCCAGGGAAAGCCCGGTGACAATAGCAGGGCGAAGGAGTCAAGATCTGAACCGCCACCACCTGCCCTGGGTGTCATGGTTCCGACAGATGGAACTCCGATGTCAGCAGCGTTGACACTGGGTTCCTTTGCGCTCGATGGGGGCACCTTCAAGGGAAGGACAGGAGAGCAGACTCACTGGCTACTTTCATGAAAGCCTCCAAAGATGATGAGTTGCCTCTTGTTGACGGCCATCCGGTGTCCACTCCGCCCGGAGGGTCCTCCTGAAGCTCTGCAATCAAAGGAGGGGATTCAGCCGCCCCTCCGATTTTTCCAGTGGGTCACGGCTGCTCCTTCAACCCCCAGCTTGAGTCCCCTCCTTGCAGGCTACCCCCTTGTCACAGGCACTGCTCCCCTTCACCCTCCCCTTCCGGTCCAAGGGGCTCCTCAGAAAGCCCAGCTCCCCCCCCCTGCCCACCCCTCCTGCAGATGCCCAGGAAAGGGCTGCAGGGTGGGGGGGCTCCCTGCCTTTGTCTCAGCTCCTCGGACAGAGGGGGACAAAAGGCAATTCACCTTCCTTCCGGCCTTGGGGTTGGAGTCTGCAGGAGGAAAGAGGAGGCCTCGAGATGAAGCACCTCCCACGCAAGGTGTGTGTGTGTGTGTGTGTGTGTGTGTGTGTGTGTGTGTGTGTGTGAAGGAGCCCTCTTCTTCAGCCACCCAGAATTTCAGGGTCAACAGCTCACAAGGTTTTTTTCCTTCCACCTTCAAGCCCAGCCAATTAAGAGTCTCCGATATTTCTCTCCTCCCTTTCCTGTTCTTGGCCTTTTTTTGGATTGCAAGTAGCCCTCGAGTTAGGATCACAACGGCACCCAAAATTCCCGTTGCTAAGCGAGACAGCTGTTAAGTGAGTTTTGCCCCATTTTACGACCTCTCTTTGCCACCATCGTTAAGCAAATCGCTGCAGTCGCTAAATTAGTAACACGGTGGTTAAGTGAACCCAGCTTCCTCACTGACTAGCTTGTCAGAAGGTCTCAAAAGGGGATCACAGCACACACACACACACACACACACACACACACACACACACACACAAACACACACACCGGGACTCTGCAACTGTCACAAATACGAGCCAGTTGCCAAGTGTCCAAATTTTGATCAGGTGACTCCGGGGGAGGCTGCTGCAATGGTCGTAAGTGTGAAATTTGGTTGTCACTTTTTTCAGTGACAATTCAATCCAATCCAATTCAATTGTAATTTTGAACAGTCACTAAATGAATGGTGGTAAGTCGAGGATTACCTGCATATTTTGAGCAAGGACCTCGTGTGGAAACACCCCACTGGCAGCTCTTTGCCTAACTCTGGGTCACATCAAACCCAGTTTCTCTTTCTTCTGAGAGAAGCAACAAAGGAACCAACTTCCAGAAAGCAACGGTGACACCCAGAGACCTGTGCGTGTCTCGGGGCCGCAGGGACGCCGTCCCATCCGATCCCCGGGTTCCCCATTCTGCATCTGGGGGCCCGGCCATCCCGGGGGGGGGCACACACGAGCTCCAGACTTACTTGACTTGCTCCCAGGTCCTGCTGGCCAAATGCAAGACCCAGAGGTCTTTGTAGTGGTAGAACTGCTCCCCATCCGGAGAAGCAAATTCCCCACCAAACAGCCAAAGTTGTCCGCCACTCTGAGCGACCACCACCGCCTGGCAGGGAGGGAGGAAGAGAGAGAGAGGGCCACGCTGGGGTCCTTTTCCAGGCACAAAGCCCGATATCTTCCCTGCATCATTCTGACCACTATGTGTCAAACCACTGTGCTCATGGTAGGTAGCTAGGTTACAAGTGGGTAGGGGAGGAAGGGAGGGAGGGAGGGAGGGAAGGAAGGAAGAGGGAGAGAGGGAGGGAGGGAAAGGAAGAAAAGGGAGGAAAGGAAGGAAAAGGGAGGGAAGGAAGAAAAGGGAGGGAGGGAGGAAAGAAAGGAAAAGGGAGGAAGGGAGGGAGGGAGGGAAGGAAGGAAGGAAGGAAAGAAGGAAGGAAAGAAGGAAGGAAGGAAGGAAGGAAGGAAGGAAGGAAGGAAGGAAGGAAGGAAGAGGGAGAGAGGGAGGGAGGGAAAGGAAGAAAAGAGAGAGGAAAGGAAGGAAAAGGGAGGGAAGGAAGAAAAGGGAGGGAGGGAGGGAGGAAGGAAGGAAGGAAGGAAGAGGGAGAGAGGGAGGGAGGGAAAGGAAGAAAAGAGAGAGGAAAGGAAGGAAAAGGGAGGGAAGGAAGAAAAGGGAGGGAGGGAGGGAAAGGGAGGGAGGAAAGGAAGGAAAAGAGGGAGGGGAGGAAAGAAAGAAGGAAGAAAAAGAGAGGGATGGGAGGGAGGGAGGAAAGAAAGGAAAAGGGAGGGAGGGAAGGAAGGAAGGCTGCATCCCATACTGGTGGCCTCTACATGTATTTACAGAACCACCTTTTCTGGAGAAGAAGCTACGTCAAGCATGTTCCTGCCTAAACCAGTGCCACTACGAAGCAAGGCCCATCCTGGCTTAGCATGGTGGGCAATCCTAATCGCAGACCGTCACGTGCCCCGTACCTGGTGAGCACAGCGCCGAGGCGGAGGACTTGGAATATCAATTTTAGCCCAGCTGTTCTTCCGGATGTTGTAAACGAAGAGCTCGTTGTAGAGGATGTTCTAAGGGAGAGATCAAAGGAGGAGGAGGGCTTTGCTAGACATGGAAATCTTCCAGGAAAAGCCCGTTTTAGTGCACATCTTGAGATCTCAAAGCGACCGCCCAGCCAGCATTTGCTATCTTTGGCAACTCTGGAAATTCACTGAAGTCCTTGGGCGGCACTGGCTGCTTCAGCATCCAAATCAGCCCTAAGCGGACCCTTATTTTAGTAAAGCAATTGCAGATTCTGCAAGCTGCTTCTGATTCGGACCGTGATCCTCCCCTACTTCAGAGGAGAAAGGTGGCCGTTTCAAGGCCAAGAATTCAGCCGGAAAACAACTGAGGGGCTCCAGGTAGAGCTCCACTCCTGCTGAAAGTCAGAGCAAGATGGGACCATCAGCCCTTTTTCTACTCTTCCTTCCGCAGGAATATTGGGTGTCTGGAGCAGGAGGAGAGAAGAAAGGTGGCGGAAGCTCCCTCTTGAGGCCATTCAGATTCATCAGTCTCCCATCTTGGCTGGCCACTTTAAGAACTGTGGACTTCAACTCCCAGAATCCCTCAGCCAGCCAGGAATTGAAGTCCACAAGCCTTAAAGTGGCCAAGTTTGGAGACCCTGGTTTAAAGCGACCAGTTCTATAAATTAGTTCCATGCTATGGGATGAAGTTCTCCCAGATATGCCTTAAATTGCCTGTCAAATGAACTTCCATGACTTGACCATGAAATCAATTGCCAGGAGAAACAGAACATGCGTGATTTGCATTTATTGCTTTGAATTTGTCTGAAATGGTATAGCGTTTCCTGCCTGAGCAGGGGGTTGGACTAGATGACCTCCAAGGTCCTTTCCAATGTTGTTGTTCTTCTTCTTATTATTGTTATTATTTATATCTCTTTTTTTCCTGCTCAGAGAAGCCCCTCAAGGTGACTGACAGAATCAAACCCCATAAAATTAGAAGATAAAAATGAAGGGCTACTAATGAGAAATCCATTCAGTCAACAGATTTTAGTAAAGCCCCTTCCTCCATTGTTCTATTCCCCCCCCCCCCCGGATAAAGCCCAGAGCTTCCTCAACCAAGCAACCCACCCTCGACTTTGCTCCCCTCCTCCACTTTCTTCTGGAGCCTTACAATATCCTTTCTATGTCTAGGATGGCTCAGAAGGACTTTGGATGGCAAACAAAGCTGTACAATAAGAGAAGTTTTTAGCTTGGAATCCTGATCCATTTTTCCTGGGTTAAATGCAGAAAGACAAGAGAAAAAGGATGGGGAAACTCAGTTCCCACTATCCCACTTTGAGACCTCGTCTATCTGTGACTAACGTGAATAATTCTTGACCCTTGGAACGGGATCCAGCACATCTAAAGACACCCAACTCTTATGACTGCTGGTGAAAGGCAGGATACAGGCAGTCCTCGACTTAACAACCGTTTATTTAGTGACCAAAGTTACAAAGGCACTAGAAAAAGTGACGTGAGAGTTTGTCACACAACCGTTGCAGCATCCCCACAGTTACGTGATGGGTGCTTAGCAACTGACTCACATTTATGATCCTCAGATCACATGACCCCTTTTGTGACCTTCCGACAAGCAAAGTCAGATTCACTTAACAACCGTGTTACTAACTTACCAGCTGCAATGATTCACTGAACAGCCATGGCAAGAAAAGTCTTAAAATATTAGAAAACTCACTTAACCACTATTTCACAGAAATTTTGGGACCAACCGTGGTTATACCTCGAGAGCCACCTGTATTGATCAGTGCTGGGAATAAGGCTCTGCAATTCCTTTAAAACAGTGGTTCTCAACCTTTTTACAGCTGCGACCCTAGTCGTAAGTCGAGGACTACCTGTATTTCCCTGCCCGGGAGCGCCGTGGCATGCGTGGTGCCGCCCCCTGCGCCGGCCGAGGCATAGCTGGCAAGGGGCGGCGGCAGGCAGGCCCAGGCGCTCCCGGGAGGCCGTGGCAGCGACGGCGCAGGGCGACCACCGGCTGGGCCACCAGCTGGCCTAGCCCAAAGCAGGTAAGGCACCCGCCAGGCCCCACGCGCGCCAACAACCCTCCCTGCGCCCGCCGCTGCCCCACTAGCCTTACCTTGGCTGCCGCCCGTTTGGGGCGGCGGCAGGCAGGCCCAGGCACTCCTGACCAGCTGCGGCAGTGACGGTGCAGGGCGACCACCGGCTGGGCCACCAGCTGGCCCAGCCCAAGGCAGGTAAAGCACCCGCCGGGCCCCACATACGCCAGCAACCCTCCCTGCGCCCACCGGCCTCCCACCTCCCATCCCCAGCCCTCTTTTACTTAATTTTTAGTTGCTCAGCAGGGAGGGAAGCTTTCCAGAAAGTTCGCCTTGCAGCACCGTTTGCAAACTGGGGCTTTCGGCGGGCTCAGCAGGGCAGAGACAGCCTGGACAATTCCTATTGGCTTTTGAAAGCCAATAGAATTAGACTCTGTTCAAGAGAGTCTATTCTATTGGCTTTCGAAAGCCAATAGAATAAGAGGGAGAAGCACAGCTAAGGAAAAGGGGGGAAAATGGTGGACTGCGTTGTTTGGCGACCCCCGTGAAATGGTCGTTCGACCCCAAATGGGGTCGCGACCCACAGGCTGAGAACCACTGCTTTAAAATAGTCAAAAATTCAACATGAAATTTCTGGAAGATTTCAAAGGGAAGTTTGGGCAAGAGAAGGGAGGAGAGAGAGAGAAAGAAAAAGAAATACTTTACTTTTTGGCCATTGAAATATTCACCTCCAAACAGGATGAGCTCGTCTTTCTCGGGGTGAGCGGAGAGAGAGGCGTTGAGTCTGGGGACCAAGAGGAAAAAAGCTAAGCAAATCAAGTACAGGATTTGGGGGGACAGAGTTCTTGAGGACTAGCAGCTTTTCACTGGAGATTAAAGGGGTGCCCAAAACATTCTGAGGCCAAAGTTTCCCAACTGCCCAAATATCCATCACGTTTCCACTCTCACCTTGGGGAGGGAGGGGCGCAGGGGGTCTCCAGCACCTGCGTCTTGGCGGCATCCAGAGACTGGAACTGGGCAATCAGCGCCTCCAGATCCTCCTGCAAGTCAAGAAACGGCTCTGTTTTGTGATCAAAAAGGGAGACATCTCCTCCACGGGGATCATTGCTGCACACTCTTTCGTGCATACATGAAAAGGTATGTTTGTGTGTGTGTGTGTGTGTGTGTGTATAATTTTTGTGGAAGAGATTTTGTAACAAGATGAAAACAGATATTGGAAAAGAAACAGCAGATAAAGAAAAGGGGTGCCTAGTGGGAGAAGAAATTAAGGGGGGGGAAAGAAAATATTCTAAAGAAGCCCCATCCAATCTTCTTAAAGGTGGTTATAAATGTGATATTTTACTCTCTCTCTCTCTCTCTCTCTCTCTCTAAAGTCAGATCTTAATTTCTTCCATGAGCTGCCCTTTCTAACAGACAAACCCATAAATTCATTTTTTTCTTTTTTTTCCCCCCAGCCCAAAAAAATGGGGATGGGGCTGTTTTTCCCGTCCCTGTTGCACTTTGTCTTGCACTAATCCAGGGGTCCTCAAGCTTGGCAACTTTAAAACTTGTGGACCTCAACTCCCAGAATTCCTCAGCCAGCAAAGCAAAACTGGCTGAGGAATTCTGGGAGTTGAAGTCCACAAGTCTTAAAGTTGCCAAGCTTGAGGACCCCCGCACTAATCTACTGTGCCACTAACTCCCTCCTCCTCCTCCCCTTCTCTTGCACGAAGCCCATTCCTCCACCTTGGATTGCACAGAGGAAGGGGGAAGGGTGGGCAGGGAGAGAGAGAGAGACTCAGAAAGGGGGGGGGTCTGGACCTGTTGAATGCCTGCCTGCCCTGCAGCTGCCAAAGCTCCTGCAGCCCTGTGATCACCTCCTCTTTCTTGGTCTGCTTGGAGACTTTCTTCTCCATCTTGGCGGCCGTCTTCTCGGCCCCCTTGGCCTTCCGCTCCTTCTTGCTCTTCTTGCCCATCCCTGCGAGCTGCCTTTGCAAGCGGCAGGGTCGCTCCCGCGGGCCTCGCCTCTTCCCGGGACGTTTCCTGCCAGCGAAAAGGACCAGGAGGAGAAGCCCGGCTTGCGAGAGGGCTGCCCTCTGCGGGAGGGAGGGCTGCTTTGCAAGGCCGGGAGGAAGCCTTGCAAAAAAGCTTTTGCAAAAAGCAGTAAAGGAGAATTACCGGTAGGTGTAGCTCGGGGTTGAAATGAGGCGGGGGGGGGGGTCTTTGGAGCTCTCTGGGCGCTTTTCTTGCAGACAGACGTTTCACTCCCCAAGTAGGGAACAGTGCTAGTAGGGAGTGGGGTTTGCAGAAAGGAGGAGGAGGTCTATGGAGTCCTTGGTGCTCTCCGAACTTGATGCTTTTCTTGCAGACATTTCACTATCCAACTAGGGAACATCATTAGTGCTAGTAGGAAGTGGGGTTTACGGAGAGGAGGAGGTGTCAATAAAGGAGAATCTGTGTAGCTCAGGGCTAAAATGAGGTGTCCTTGGTGCTCTCTCAGCTTGGTAGTTTTCTTGCAGATGTTTCATGACCCAAAAGTCAGTGCCAAAAGTCATCATCTCTGGCACAGATGATGTCACCTAGTTTGTTTAATGGAACATCTGCAAGAAAACAACCAGCTTCAGAGAGCACCAAGCTCCTTTGGAAAAAGCCACTCACCCACCCACCCACCCACCCACTCACTCCACACGGCCATTCAGAAACCTCCTTTACCTAACCTTCGTGCTGGTTGGAACCCTCCAATACAAGATCCAGTAATTAAATAAATTCTACCCTTTAGTTTAAAAAAAAAATGCAGGAAGGTTTTGGGTTTTGGGGTGAAACCCAAATGCAGATGCCAGGAAAGAAGAAAAAAACTCCCAACAGTGGCTGTGGGCAGAATTAAAGGAACACCACCACCCCCATAGCTGCAGGAGTCTCGCCTTTTGCAAGCATGCAGCTGATGCAACTTTGGCTGCGATGTGGTGAGATGCTGCAGCTGCAGGGCCTGCTATTTGCCACCAGGTGTCAGTCTTATGCAGAGGATGGGCAGCTTCATAAGGGGCAACCTGGCAGCCTGGTCCAGAAGCTCTGGCTGCCCATCCCATCGTTGAGAGGAAGGTGCAAGGGCAGCCGAAAAGTTGCATCATGCCAGGGCGGCTGATCTGCATTTCTATGGGCTGAAGGATGGGCCTGAGCCCACTGGGGAGCTGGCCAAGAGCTGTTCCTGAGCCCTTTCTGCCCTCAACCCTCACCTTCATCTCCATGTAGCAAAAGTTCACTGCTTCTTCCTGGGTTAACGCCTCTCAAACGGTCTCCCGAATGTCTACTGTGATATAATTAGGTTCCTTGTGTATTTTCTTCCCCCTGGATACGAGGATTCTGGTTTTCTAACTTATTCTGGGGGAACCTTAGGAGTTGTTTCCATTTGCTTTGTCCTGGCAGGTGGTAGGAAGGGCTACTTCCCTGCCTCCCCCAGGTTCAAATCAGAAAGGCAGCCAGGGACAGGATGAGTCCCTTTCAAATGCTCTGGGGGAATCTAAGTGAACTTTGAGAGAGAAAGACCACAAAGCCCCAAACTGTACAACGAAAGACCCACAACCCATTCTGCACCACACCCTAAGCTTGCCCCGAGAACTGGGCATTAAGGCAGAGTCCCCAGCCTCTTCCCTGCTGCCCGTCCATCTCTCAGTGGAAGGTCACTGTGATAGAGCAGTTGAGGACCCGGACTGGGGTGAGCCAGATTCAAATCCATCTCCGCTGCAGAAATGTATTCGAAATGGGTCTCCCTGTCTCTTCTTTAGTTCCTCCTCCCTCACAAATGGGGTTGCTGTGTGGATAAGATGAAGGGAACTCTCTTTCTTAAAGTCTTGGAGGAAAAAACTGAATAGATCTAACAAGGACAGAATACAGAATAGCAAGCGTTGGAAGGGACCTTGGAGATCTCCTAGTCCAGTGTTTCTCCACCTTGGCCACTTGAAGAGGTATGGACTTCAACTGGCTGGGGAATTCTGGGAGTTGAAGTCCATACCTCTTCAAGTGGCCAAGGTTGAGAAACACTGGACTAGTCCAACTCTCTGCTGAGGCAGGGGACCCAAAATCATTCTGGGCCAATAGAGGTCCAGTCTCTATTTAAACATCTCCAATGCATTAATACTTACGTAATAAGTAATCCATAAGGAATGTCCTTCTGTCAATGCTCACACTTGTCATTCGGAGGATCATTACCTGAATATTCTTTTCTCGATTATTTTCTCAAGCAACCTCTGTGTTGGATTCCCTGTCTCTTCAGTCATCTTTCCTGTTTTTAAAAAGCAGGAGAGAAATTGCTGGGCTAGTGAAATCTCTGCAAAAAGGGCTTCATTGTCCTACCAGCCATCCTCAACCAGTCCAAAGGAGCTCATCAGGCTGTGAAATTGCATGGCTTTGTAGCTTCCTTATGCTCCTGTGCACACATTCATTATTGTGCATTGCTTTTTGAACCTCCCAAAATTATATGAATACAAATAAATAAAAAGCGAGGTTGCATTAGTAAAAAAGCAGCATCGTATAAAGACTGTTCCTACAGTAGAAATTAGTCATCACTTTCACCACTTGTCCACAAGGCAGAAAAATCACAGCACAGGAGAAGGCAGAAGACCAGCCATCCTAAGCCCAATGCAGCCTGGGATTCCAACTCCCAGAATTTGTAGCTGGGGATTATGAGAGTCAAGCTCACATCTCTGGGGAACGTGCTGATTGTGGAAAGTTGAAAGGATTTTCCTGGAGACAGCTGAGTCTTGGGGTGGTTACTACACGGGCTTGTTTTCAGAGGGTGTTTTTGTTTTTAACAACAAATTAACCACTTTGAAAGCCCCTCAATACCCAACAGTGTGTGTTTAAAGTTCTGGATTCCCCCTTGAGTGACACAGCATCTTAGAAGACCACCCAGTTGCTGCTGAAGTGAAATAAAGCCTCTTTGATGTTCTTTTGGCACAACAGTGGTTGGAGGAGGAACATCTACAGCAGTCACCCCCAACCTTTTGGGTCCCAGGGACAGGTTCCGTGGAGAACGTTTTTTCCCACCTATTGGAGGGAGCCTGGTTTCGCACACTGCCTGCATCCCACAGATGGGACTTTGCTTGTTTGCATGGCCTGGTTTCTGGCAGGCTGCAGCTCAGTGCCGGTCCACGGACCTGGAGTTGGGGACCCCTGCTTACAGCCTGTCTTGTCCACAGATAAGTCCACTCCTCTACTTCTGCAATCTTTGGACACGGGCTGCCCTTAGCCTGTAATCCCTTTGTGGACAGATGGAAAACAGAGGCGTTGTCCGATTTTTGCATCCACACAGAGGCCTCTTAGTTTCTGTCCATTTTCTTCCACGTGTCCATTGGAATTAAACTGGTGGCTCAGCTGTGCCATAGGGACACAAAAGAAGCCGCAGAAATATTGCCCACTTCACGGGAGGAGGAATTGGCCATTCAAGTGCACCTCCCCACCTAGGTTTGCTCACTCTGCCTGCAGCTTACCTGGGAACAATGAGTGCAGGATGTGGCTGTCAAACAGATTTCTGGGTTGATAGAGACCAGCAAGGGAAAAGATGCGGGGGGGGGGGGAAGAAAGGGACCTGGGTGGAGGGGGAAGAGTCAAGAATTAGAAGCAGCAGATGGTTCTCACAGGGTTTTGTCCACCATCATTTTCAAAGCCTGCCCCCAGCAAGGACCTTGGCCTTTCCTCAAGATCTCACCCTACCTGTAGATCTTCTTTTTGCAGGTTGTGTCTTCCTGACACGCTACCTTTCTCTACAGCAGGGATTACAACATTGATGTGCTGAGGGGGGTTTATGGTGCAACGCTACAGCCAAAACCATGTCTGAGCACCTCTCAGTGGCCCACGCCGTGCCTCTGGCAGCCGGCCCCGGCACAGTCTTGCTTCCTGCACTTCCCAGCCTGAACTTGTAATGGATCAGCTGTCAGGGTTGTGTGGGTGGGTGGGGAGGGCTAAATTTTTATGCCAAGGGCGACGGGAATTGCAGATTTTGGAGAAGATGCTTCAGCGGTGACACAAAACACAGCGCACCCAGTTATTAAACAACTAAAAAGATTCCTGGAATAAGGATAAGAATCTGGTGGGGTGCAATTCCCAGAAATAACAAATACAATTCCTAAGAAAAGAAGTGCAATGGTGCACAGGCAGCCCAAGGTGTCTATTTTCAACAGGAGTCATGCATATTTGCGATATTACTTATGGAAGGTGGGTGGGTGCTGGGAATGGTGTGCAAACAACTCTGTAACCAGATTGGGGGAGGAGGAAGTGCTTTCAAGAGCAGGCTCTGCTTGGCCCATATCTTGATCTGCTTTCCTGTAGATGGGATATTTATAACGTGCTCAGCAGCTTTTATCTTTGACATTTGTATTTTCCTTGGCTCCCGGAGAAAGGACCCTTTTGTGACTGCACTGGACTCAATTATTAAGTGCTTTGTGGAGAGCACAACACCCAACAGGGTCAAGCTAAACAAACCCAAACAATGTCTTCAAAGCATGGACGTGTCTCAGCCAAGAACAGGTGTGCTAAAACAAGGATAAGATAATCATCTGGGTGGGGGGGGGGAATGAGAAGGGAGTCTGAGCTGCACACGTAGCAGGAGCTGTAAGGACCATCGTTGGTTCTTCTCCAGTCCTCCTCCTCCTGCTGTGTTTCTCTTCTGATTGGAACTTACCTGGGAAGCTGGAAAAAAAGGGATAGCAATTTGTCTCAGGCAGGTGGTGCTTAAGAAAGATGATTATGAGCTGAATCCTGGATTTTGCAAATTGATAGGTATATCCACAGCAAAGTTAATTTGATTTAGAAAGCTTACCGGGAGGATCCCAGTCTTATCTTTTCCTTCCTCTGTTTAATGCAGTATTTCTCAACCTTGACAATTTTAAGGCATGTGGACTTCAACTCCCAGAATTCCACAGCCAGCATTGCTGGCTGTGGAATTCTGGGAGTTGAAGTCCACATGCCTTAAAATTGTCAAGGTTGAGAAACACTGGTTTAATGGATGGATGCAGGATTATTATTTTAGTAAAAAATAAAGCAAGCGGCACCATCAAGGACTGGCTCTACTACAATTAAAGAAGGAGTTTGCCCACAAAATGCCACCTGCGGGGATTTTCCAAAGCTGTGAGTGGCAATGTTGCACCAAGTTCCCGTTTTCTTGTCCTTTTCTCCTTGTGTCCCTTTGGTGCTGGATGCTGGAGGTTGTTGAAAAAGACCTAGACATTAGAGCAAGGTCTTCACAGCCAGCCACTTTTGAGGTGGGCATTTTGGAGTCAGATGTGCCCCGATACAGTTCTAGCAAAGAAAACCTCCCTCGGATATTTGTCAGCCAGGAATTGTACCCTATCAGCAGATTCTTCCCATCAGCGGCTCCGATGTTTGGATTACGGTTTGGAAAAAAGCCTTTTGGATTTCCAGGGCCGTAAAAACAAGCTGAGCTTGCTAGAAACCAATGCACAATTTCTGAAGCACCCTAAGCGCTCCCCGCTTTGAAATCTGTACGTCTGCCTTTTCCCATTTGCAGGTAAAAATTCTTTCCCAACACTGTAATTATCCTGGGGAAAGGAAACTTAACTTCTGTTTCTGCAGTACCTGTGTAAGCAAAAAACTAGTCGCAGTGTTTCTCAACCTTGACCATTTTAAGGCATGTGGACTTCAACTCCCAGAATTCCACAGCCAGCATTGCTGGCTGTGGAATTCTGGGAGTTGAAGTCCACATGCCTTAAAATGGTCAAAGTTGAGAAACACTGAACTAGTGACTGCATTCACACATGCTGAGACCGCTTTGTTGTTGTTTTCCTGGCATTGCAGAGCTGATTAATGCATCTTTCAACTATTTTTCAAATTCAAAAATTGTACACAGCTGGAGATTCTGGTTTGCAAACCTGTGCTGTGGCACTATGCATCCCTGGCAAAATAGGGCTTATTCCAGGGGTGTCTAACCTTGGCAATTTTAAGACCTGTGGACTTCAACTCCCAGAATCCCCCAGAATCCCCACAGCACGCAGCCTTTTCTCTCCCATACAGAGCTACCTAAATAATCCCGATTTTCGTTCTTTTCGGACTGGTAAAGAATCAGAAATGGATGTTCCCTGGGAGAATACCTTGCCAAGATCCACACTGAACGAGCGAACCCAGAAATGCTCAGCTCAGAACAGCAAGCTTGAAATTCAGAAAACCTCGTTCAAATAAAAACCAGAATATTTAAAATGGAATAGCCATGGTTTATAATGAACAATAACAAATCCGGAAAAGAAGGGGGGGGACACAGTAAAAAAGACAGACTGGACTATATCACACATCTTTTAACAAGGCAGAATTGACTCTTTTTACTACAGAACTCATAAAAAAGCAACACAAATCTTGGATCAACTCCGTATGGACAAATGCAAATATTATTAGATAACAGAGCTGCACTTTCTATACTGATACTCATTTAAAATATAGCACAATAATTAAATTAGTAAAAATATTTATTTTCCAAATGTAACAAAAAGTTTTTTAAAATTATGTTCTTTTCCTTAGCTTAAAGACTTTGTTATTTCTTTTTATTTTATAAAAAAAAACTATATTAAAAGAAAATATAGATTTCTAAGGAGTCAGATTTCACTCAGTAGTTATAAAGATAACAACCCTGTTGCCTGTACAAACGTTGTGCAATTAATCTGCTTCCAGGGGATTAAAAAGAAAACTGATTAAGGACAGAGGCGCAACCTAAGAAGAGGGACACCTGCACGAACGTTTCAAGCAAATGGCTTAGAAAACCTGGGTCTGGAATGCCACAAATCCTGGATTTTTGCATTCTTCCAAAAAGCACCACTGCTTGCTTCCTGCTCCGCAGAATTATTTGGAGCATGACCAGCCATCTGCACGAGCACGTAAGTCTTTGAGCTTGAAAAGGGCTACCAGGCTTGTAGTCTTTCTGGGTCCATCAAGAAGACAATTCTTAAGAGGTCCCGAAGGACTATGCCAGGTTACCTAGATGGCCGTTCCACTCTAGTTTAGGGGTGTCCAAGCTTGGCAACTTTTTAAGACTTGTGGACTTCAACTCCCAGAATTCTCCAGCCAGCCAATACCCACAGGTGTTATAGTTGCCAAGCTTGGACGCCTCTGCTCTAGTTGAAGAAACATCACCTTTGTTCAGGAACCAGCTGGGAGCTTTCTCCTCGGTCACTGGAGCCCAACCAGTGATGGATTTTGGGCCCAACGCTAATGAACTTAGCTGGGCTCCCGTTGAATTACACCCTTAGCCGCTTCACATCAAGCAACTAGAAAGTCAACCAGGCAGACGCACAAAGTGGATAAAAGGGGTGCAGAACTGGACCACGCGGCTCAAAGGAAAAGCGTGATGAAGGACACCTGGGCAATGCACAACGAAGCAAAGCCGTTCTCAGTTTGGCCGGCTGGTTTCGGTTTGACCTAACGGTGAGCGCAACTGAAGCCAAAACTTTGCAGAAGTCCAAAAACAATAAGGCACAGCTAAGAACAAAAGGAACGGGGTGAGGGAAAGACAAAAGCAATTCTGCAAGGCTCCACAAAACTTTCAGTGTAAATACCTAGAGAATGCCAAATATTCTTGAGTGGAAAGCAATGGAAATGAGCTGGGGGGAGGCAGAAGGGCAGGTGAGTTGGAAAGCTCTGAACTGCAACCGTTCTTTGCAGTTCTCACCTGTGGGGCTCTACTCCCCATTTCTGCCCCTCTGGACATTTTTTTTCCTTCTGAAAAAAACGCCTAGCATACTAAATTGGTGGGTGGAATAATGTTCAAAGCCGTGTGTGTGTGTGTGTGTGTGTGTGTGCCCACAGCAGGTGCACAATTTGGATGGGAAACAGCTACTTGGCTCATTGTAAAAAGTGTGAATTGGGTGGGCAGGGGACCATGGGTGTTGTAATGCAACACATGTGGAGGACAGGAGATCTGGGGGCCATACTGTCCCCAGGACAAAACAGCACTTAACACCAGATGTGCTGTAGAATGGTGGAATTGTCCCTAAATAGGACCACCACAATGACTTCAGCATTTCTGAACTGCCATGCTATTTGGAAATTGTAAATACAGTGGCAGCCCATTTCCTTACTATTAAGAAATAAAGGCAGAAAAATCGATTTGCAACAGACAACAGAGGGGAAGTGTATTTGGAACAGCTGCACAGAGGACTCTAGAAACCCTGGCAGACAGAGTTAAAAATGCCCCCACCCTGATGTTCAACACTGTGGCGTCTGGGTTTTTAGATTCCGCATTTGTTGGCATCACAACTGACAGATGGGCTACCCTCGACTATTCTCCCCACTCGACTTCAGCCAAATTATTTTGCCTGTTTCCATGTTTAGATAACCACAAAGTACACAACTCCATGAAGAAAACAATGCACATAAACCTTGCAAAGGTTAGCATCTTGCAAGCAGAACAAAGGAAAACCACTTCTTGCATCCTGTCTTACAATAGAAAGTTTGGATGTATATGTTTTATTCCATGGAGGTGCTGTCCATCTGGGTTCCTGCTCTCATGCTGGCTGAAAGCTTTCACGGCTCAAGCCTAAATCAGGGGTGTCCAAACTTGGCTACTTTTAAGACTTGTGGACTTCAGCTGCCAGAATGTCTGGCCTCCCAGATGTGTGGGCTTCAACTCATCAACTTCAGTAGCTGGCTGGGGAATTCTGGGAATTGAAGTCCACACATCTGGGAGGCCAGACATTCCGAGAGTTGAATTCCACAGGTTTTAAAGTTGCCAAGTTTGGTTGCCTTGCTCCAGAGCAACCAAATTTTCCAGGCCAGACATTCCCCAAGAATGTAAGAGAAGGAAAAACAGATCCCATGAATCAAAGCATCCCACCCAATTCTAAGCAATGTGGTCCCATGAGAGAGCCATAATAGACAACCAATCGCACGAGTGCTGGTTTCAATTCTTTGCCCTAAAACTCAGAAGCCCACCCTCTTGCTTGCTAGGCCAAAGTCTAGCTGCATGTTTTAGAGCATAGCTACACATCAAGAAAAGTGCCACAGAACTAGACACACGTGCATAAACAAACCGACACGCAGACACACACAGAACCCTGATGTTCTGCTTGTTCCCACTTGGTAGCCTCCCGTCTTAAGCTTCCCATGTCATCCACTGCACAGGATAGTAACTTCCAGTCCCCTTCTTAAGAATACATGTACATTGGCTGTAATGAACGGCATTCTGCACAGCAAGAAAACCAAAATGGAACATGTTTTGTAGAACCACTGAATGCTGGTAGAAAACGAGAGTTCAAATGAGGCTGGCAAGTAAGGAAACTTTCCAACGTCAAGGTGTTCCCCCAACTGGCAAATTCAGTTGCTTTAGAGCAGTTTTTCTCAACGTGGGGCACTTTAAGCCGTATGGACTTCAATTGCGAATTCCCCCGTCAGGAAGTTCATACGGCTTGAAGTGGCCCAAATTGAGAAGTTTTGCTCTAGAGACTGTTGCATGAATCCATCATGCTTTGAGGAGTGTCTAGAAATTTCAACCTGACTCAAACGGGGGAATTCGTCAGGATGCCAATTAAAGCTATACAAAACCCCTTACGAGAAATCGGCGCAAGATGGTCACGTGGGAGTCCTAAGGAGAAGGAAGCTTAAAAAAACGATGTCACTAAAAAAAATTAAACAATTTTAAAAAAATACTCATGCCACTGAGTCCACTGAGAATGAGAAGAGCTGAGGTGGGGGCCGCTCAGCCGTTAAGTCTGCTGTCTTCTTCAGCCCCCTTTATTGGCAAGGAGTGTTCGGTGTCGGCGGGCGACTTTTGAGGAACACTCTACGTTGCTGGACCTCATCCACTGCCTGCATTTTTTTCCTCTTTTTCTGCCAACGTTGGGACAGCTGGTGGAGAAACTAAATAAAGTCCCTAGTTGAGCATGTAAACAAAACGTCCTTGTGGGCTTCCCCATTTTTCTCGATTTGGGTGGAGGCCTCTCTTCTCTTCTAAGCGACCTCCTCTTCCCAATTTTAAAATTTGCACCTGGGATCATCTTTTCCTCCAGCACCTTCTCAATTGCCATGATCTGAGTTGGAGAAGGCCTCAGCAGGGCCAGAGGTGGGCAGAGGTCCCAAGAGGTCTCTGGGCTGTCTCTGCAGTTTCCGTTTTTCCAGGGAGGAATCAGACATACGTAGGTTTCAAAAACAATGTTGTGCGTTGGCTTAAACTAAAGATCAATGGTTTTGCCTCCTTCTTAAGACTGTTGAGGAACCACTTCCATCAGCTTCTGGAACAGGACTGTGGTGGAATCTGTTGGTGAGAAACGAAATGGAGGAAGTTTACATGACCAGAATGAACTTTTGACGTCGCTGCCGTGCCTAAATTGGTCACCCATAACACAAAGATTTTATGCCACTAGAAAAATCACACCACCTCTATCAGGTGTTCTCCACCCCCACAAAGAGGATGGAACCACGACAGTTTACAGAACACAATTTTAAAAGTTGTTCTAAACAAATGAATTGTGCAAGTAGTGTCCCTGTTTGGGTTTAAGCATTTCCTTTTGTCATATGCCAAACAACAACTTGAGGAGGACTTCTGCACCCAGCAATCGTGGGGTGGGGTGGGGTGGGGTGGGGATTCATTGTAAATTCCTAGAAAATTAGTTTTGGCTACACCGACTGGTCCCTTGTGGGTAGACCAAAAAAAGGGGGGGGAAGGGTTTGGGAAATTACTCAAAGCACCAGGACCAGAAGATTCCAATTAAAATCCTGGCAACATTTTCATCCAGGCCCTTGGAATAATTTCATCCACCAGCCTATTCTCCCGCCAAACTGGACTTTGCAGGATAATAAAAGTAATAGAAGGGTGGCTAATTCCTTGAACAACAAGAAACTGATGGGTGACAGAAGCATCCACAGTCAAGAAAATCACTTGGATAATTTTAGGGGCTCTCTGTCCCCAACAGAAACATGGATCCCTCTGAAGTTACTGGATCCACAAATGTGTAAAATTGTAAAAATGGGGTTTATGGGGTCCTCGGTGCTCTCTGAGCTTGGCTGTTTTCTTGCAAATGTTTCACTACTCACTTAGGTAACATCATTGCTGCTAACATTGATGATGTTACCCGGTTGGGTAATGAAATGTCTGCAAGGAAACAAGCAAGCTCAGAGAACACCAAGGACTCCTCGTGTCAACCCTGAGCTACAACTATTCTCTTTTATTAGTAAAATTAAGTCTGAGGTCGGTTTCAGCACGGGGGACATGCTAAAATCCAGCTTCAACCTGTCCCAGCTTCCGTTCCCACAGTTACCATCAAGATGGCCCTAACCCCTGGAGACTGAGTTTGGCATCAGCTCGGCCGAGTCCGAGCACGCCCGGCTGCTCCTTTCCAGAGACACGAGGGTGTGGACACCCACACAGCTTGGCCAGGGGAAGTGGCTGGTGCCCCTCCCAATCATGTCCCATCCTGCCTTTCTCCTCCCTGCTTCCAGATATCTAAAAGTCGGGCAGCACTGCCCAGACGTGGTTGCTGAAGATCCAACATAGCCTTCTCCGGCCATTTTTCATGCTCTGGTGGCACCAAAAGGGAGGCTCAAACTCGGTGGAAAGGCTACTCCATCTCTGCTGCGTAGAAGACCTGTGGACGACAGTCCCGCGTGCGCTTCTTCCACCCAAAACAGCTCCTGGAAACTGACACAACTTGTACTCACAGATGCTTTGCAGAAGCCACTTAGGTTTGTTTTTCCACCAGACCCCGATCAGGTAAACTGGGACTCCGCTGAAGATGATGGCGAAGCCGATGGCACACTCTTTCGGGGTCATCCAGAAGGAGACGACAATGAGGAAGTTGCACGCAAGGATGAAGAAAATGGGCAACAAGATATTAACCTGCACGTGAGAAGACAAGGAAGGGCAAGAACGTTGGAAGCAGGAAGGGAACAACTCGAGAGCCCTTCAATCCAAAGACCCACCAGACTTGTGTCTAGAGATGCAACCGGTCCCACGGATCCTCAGACTTGGACCAGCTCCGGGACTGAAAAGCTGGATCCCCTGACGGCCCTTTAAGCCAGTCACTTGCAGAAATGGTCGCAGAACCTCCCTTTTCAACATCGGCCAAGCTCACCTTGATGGGCCTCTCCAGCTCCGGTTTCTTGTAACGGAGCCACATCATGCCGATGATGGCCAGGGCCACACAGAGCCAGTTGAAGAAGCTGAAGAAGTTGATCACGGAGAAGATGTCGTTGGAGAAGGCGTAGAGCAAAGTCATGACGCACTAGAGGTGGTCGGGGGGGGGAAAGGGGCGAGGAGAGAAATCAGTGCCACGTGGGAGCTGGGAGAAAACTGCTTCAGAGAACCCGCACTTCAACCAACACTCGCTTTGTGCTCAGAGACTCAGCAAACGTGGGGATGGGATTGTTGCAAACAGTGGATATTGGCCATCGGAGTGAGGTCTGCGGTTCTGTGCTCAGAATGGGGCACAAAAGCAGAAAGACGAACACCAGAGCCCTATAGAAGGGCAGGAATAACAGAGTTGGAAAGGACCTTGAAGGTCTTCTAGTCCAACGTTCAAGCAGGAAACCCTGTACCATTCCAGACAAGTGGAATGGTACTTAAAAGCCTCCAGTGATAGAACACCTACAGCTTCTGGAGACAAGTCGTTCCATTGATTTAATTGTTCTCACTGTCAGGAAGTTTCTCCTTAGTTCTAGGTTGATTCTAATCCTTTAATTAGTTTCCATCCGTTGCTTCTTGTCCTGCCTTCAGGTGGAGAACAGGTGGACCCCCAGAGAACTGATGTGCACCAAGGAGAACATGAGATGGTTGAATTCAAAATATGATGTGCAGTTTGCTTGCGCCCATCAAGGGACCAGAAATTCTGGAGCACCCTTTGCACCCTGAAAACAGCACCAGCTTGCAGGCTTCCAAAACTCACACAACTCCACTCAACTCAGCAGGTGTGCAGTTATTGTTCAGGACTAAATGCTTACAGAAGTTACTAAATCGGACAACTAGTTTTAATGCAAAAGCACTGAGATGGGATTTCCCCCCATACACACAGACACAAACACACACACATACTGCCACCCCCCCCAAAGGAATCTCTACCCTTGTGTGAGCATCCTTACCGTGAAGACAAGGGAGGGCATGGGGGTGAGTAGCTGGGGGTGGATCATGGACAGGACAGAAGGCAAGTGGCCTTCCCGAGCACCTACGAAGAAAAGCCTAAAAGAGATTAAATTAAAATGTTAACTGACACTCTTTCGGCAGAGGAATTTAAGGTTCTTGGGGGATGTTGGAAGTTGCCTTGTGCCGCTTACAAGGCTTGTTGGGGGGGGGGGGAGTCAGGCCAATCCTACTTCATGTGGTTTGTTTAGGAAGACCGTCAACAAGGGGGTGGGGATGGGTGGGGCAAATTTCTTGGACTGGGCAGCTGAGCTAGTCAGACCAGTTCTGCAGGCAGGAGCCACCGATGAAAGGTTATTGTTCATTTACTTAGCCCACGCTGCCCGGCTCCCGACAACTCTGGGCAGCTCTCAACAGACAAAATAACAACAAGACGCATTAAAAGGAAGAAAGATCAAAGGTGGACAGAATGAGGGGGGAGGGGGAGGGGGGAGGTCTCACAACTGCTCGTCAAAGGCCTGGAGAAGAGTTTGGTCTTCATGCTTCTTTTAAAGAGCAGCAGATCAGGGGCCGCAAAATAAGTTTACTTGTAAAATGTGAGTATGTATTGCAATCCAACTCGCATACTTTGGTGTGAGGAGGGGATTAGATATCTGCCTGTCTATCTATCCATCCATCCAATTGCAAGTTTTCCAGAATTTTACACTGCAGGGCAAAATGTGCATTAAGATCAGCTTCCATTTCCGGAGAGATGGTTTTATGCTCATTCTATAGCAGAAACTTACCGGGACGAAGTGAAAAGGGAACCATTGACGGAGCCAAAGCAGGACAAGCCCACAAACACGGGGATAATCCAAGACATGACACCCAGGTGGTAATTTCCAAAATCCTATCGGCAAATAGGGAGGAAGATTGGAGGTCAAACATTTCACCTAGAAAACTCCTGGAAGCCAAAGCGAATGGCGGGGGGGGGGGGACGCAAAGCGAACGAAACTTGATCTGCCACCCAACAGGGGAAAATGGAACCCTGAAAATGCGTTCAAATTCTGCCCCACCGTGAGGCTCCCTGGGTTTTCCCACAGGGGGAGGGAGAATTATAGATAAAGATTTCATAGGCTTATTGGAGAGGATGGGCAATGAACACCAAACCCGGAAGAAGGGACGGTTCACATGAATAAAAGGAAGACGCTGGAAGAAGCGGGCTGCGCTCAGATGGCCCACAGGGGAAAATGGCAAAGCCAGAGAAGCGATCTTGAGCATCCCTTCCTGCAGGTCTGTTATTGCACTTTACCACGGCAACGGCTTCTGACACCAGCATCTCGTTGACGGTCAAGGTGGTGAAGTAAGCCAGGTTGGTCAGCACGTAGACCAAGGTGACGATGGGCAACGAAATGATGATGGCCAGGGGGAGGTTTCTGAAAGGAGACGGGAAAGGCCGTTTCACAAGCAGAGCTAGGAACATCTCTGAACGTTTACAGCTCTCCCGGTTGCTTCTGCAGTCACAACAGCCAGAAAGTCTGCGGAGGCCGTCTTCCCGCCAACAGTACGGAGAAAGCAATGCAAAATCGGGTTTTGGAGACACTTACCTATAAGGGTTAATCATCTCTTCTGTGACAAAATTCAAGTAATTCCTGCAGTTTGAAAGATGGGGAGAAAGGAAAGAGGTTCTTAAGTTTACAATACAGAGTTGGGATGGGGGGGGGGGAAGTCCTCCTGACTTTGTAGAAGAATGAGAACAATGTGGCAACCTAGGAAAACTCTTTCTCTCACACACACATAAAACAACAGGGTTCCCCAGATCACAAGATCTGAAGATCACAAGTTCTCCTCGCCCTGGGACTCCTTGTCCTTGATGGAACACAGAGGGGCAAACCCAAGGGCAACGTCACCTGCCCCACACTCACCATCCTCCATAGGCAAAGAGGCCGCTGTACAAGGCCAGAACAATGTTGCCGACCTTTGTGTTGGTGCCATCAAAGGAATATTCAGGGCTGAGGTTGTGGACATCACCTGTGGGAGTGAAGGAAGGTGAGTCAGCGGTAAGATCCTTTCCCCTGCTGCAAATGGGGTGAGAAGGTGGAGGGTGTAGAACTAAGGGAGCCAAAATGTGTTACAATGGCCCTGGGGGCAGGACACTTAGGATCTGTTCTCTCCAACAGACTACCTGCTCATAAGCCCTAGAACTGCCGCTTTCATACGCACAGCTAAGAGTAAGATTTAAAATAGGTAACTGGACCTTTGAAATTGCATACAGCCCAAGACACAATTTGAAACGAAATCATGCAGAAATGATGAGCATCTAATTGCTCGCTGGTTGCTTGCAGAAAAAGACACCAACCGGTTCTGAACATCACACCCTACGGGACTCAAAGCAAACCCAAAATAGGTTTTCCTTGGAGTCCTCTCGCCTGCCTGTGCATTGGGAGCAGCCCCCCACCCAATATGTGAAATCAAAAAAAGCGGAAGCAGCCCAGGAAAACACGGGAAAGGGAAGCTGGTGTTTTTTGAAGATTCTTGCAGCGTTTATTTTACTTGCAAGCAGCCTTTGGCAGAAGCAGGATTTTATGTCTTTTGATCTTAAGGCCATGCACTTGTCCTAGGTGGGGGGAGGGTTACTGCCTGGCCCTCCTCCTCCAAGGAAGGAGCCCTCAAGTGGGGAGGGAGATTTGACCCGGCCACCCCTCCGCTGCCTGCCTCTCCAGCGAGTCCATCACATGCGTCTGCAGCACCAACAGTGAGCTCAACTCTTTGTCCTTTTCAAAACTCTACATTCCATTAATTCATGGACAGGCAGAAAGATGAAAGAAATGGAGGGGGACCCACCCCCATCAAAGGAGCTTTCTCCCATTCACCACCAGTCTGGCACTGTCTGATCCAGGCTGGCCAGCCAGCTCAAGAGCAACCAACATCTCCTCTTCAAAGAGCTCCATTATCCGAGACCCGAAAGCCATCCTGGGCCTTGTCCCTTCTTGCGCCCACGTGCCAGTAGAAGCCAAGGAGAGTTCTGGGAGGGTGTCATGTCACCCTGACAGAAAATGCTGTCAATCTCCGAGATCAAATGACTGTGGGAACTTGACAGGTTCACACATTGTTCAAAACCACCATGTGGTTTAGTTTCCTGGATTTCGGCTCAGCCTGTGTGTCAACCTAGGTTCTTTTGGTTGATCATGACCGACAAACTATGGTTTAGGGGGATGCATGGAGCCAAGTTAGTCACTGAGAGCTGCAGCACAGAGCCATCTCCACCAAATCTTCTATAGATCACAGATGACAATCCCAATCCAAGGCGCCATGAAGTCATCCATTACGTTTCCCAGCCCTTGTTGAAGTGTAGAAATTCTGTCCTCATTATAGTTATTTTGGCCCCATCATAGTTGATGAGCCCAGAAGAAGACATGGTCTTAGTGGACAATACCTCTTGTCCAAAATGGCCTTCTCTGTTTATATGCCTGCTTGGTGTCCCCAGCCTTCCGCTAATAGACTCAACCAGATACCCAGAAGCACTCTGGGAACTCCACAACCAGTGCCTAAATGGGCCAGGAGGGTCCTGCCAGGGTGCCAGGCTCAACTGCCTCTTTGACTCAACTCTTCTCTAAAATTAACCAAGCCAGATTTGACAAGCTCCGTACTGCTTGCAACCCTTAAGTGGCCAAAACTGCAGCCAGTGGCAACATGCCCTTTTAATGAGAATATGGAGGCATTTAGGGAGAGGAGGAAGAGAACAGAAATAGTGCCGCTGCCCCATTTCATGCCCTGGAGACTCATTTTTAGATCGCATCTGTGCAAGTCGACAGAAAGAGGCTATTAAGGGAGATGATTGACGTCGGCGTGGAGGGAGGGAGCCACAAGAGTAGTTGAGCGAACCTGCCAGGTGAAAGACAACCAGGGAAGGTTAAAAGGCTTGGTCTGAAGCTGGGGTGGAATGTAGTCTGGAGTCCCAGGAGGCAAAGAGGCAGCAGAGCTTGGAAGGTCTGGTAGGTGGGAGAGAGAGAAGATGGCCCCTCCCTTCACAAAGAGTAGATAGTAGTCTGGCAAGAGGCTCTCTGTAGATGAACAACCATAAAGAAACAACTTGGAAGCAACTACATTGGGACTTGGAAGAAATACCTTCACGATGGATGCTAAGCAGGTCTCATATGGCCAATGTTCAGCCAGAGATGAAGAAGAGTGTGTGGACTGAGATTAGAGATTTGAGTACAGGCAGATCATCAGTGGGAGAGAAGTGTATCAAGATTAGCTATTTCCCACCTGGGAACAGCCCCCCAAACAATGTGGGGCTGACCTTGCAAGAGCTTCTCGTTGTGTCTCTGCCACTCTTCCCTTCAGAAGTGACTACAGGCCAAAGCGGGGCAGGAAAGCAAAGAGCAAATCAGAGCAGATTCCTAGATGACTGGCACATATGACAAAACGGGCATATATGTCCTCAGAATAACACATCCTGCCAGGCTGTTGGTGTGAAAGGAAACACAGCAGGATAAGCAACCTAGGCCCCCTTAGACATTGGGGCTACCACTCCACAAGTGGAGGCTGGTGGGAGATGAACCCATAGTGACGGAGAACATCTGGGCTGGTCCATCACCGCCACTCAAGAAGTCAAGAAGATCCTTTCCTGGTCCCATCGGCAGACACTGCTCGGGTTGCACTTCTTGCCTTTTCCCCAGCATTTCTCCCTGCTGTCCAGATGGCACAGCACACCCCATTCATGTAACGGCAGGAAATGCAAGATGGGGCTCTCTCTGTTTATGGGGCAATAAACTAATTTCCCCACGCACTTCCCTATAGAAAAGGTGTGGCAGGCAAAGCCGGCTGGCTGGCAGACACCACGGGGCCTTATTATTCCCGTTGCCGAGGCCAGGACCACAAGTACAAAAAGCCTCCGTCCCTGCTGGGCTAACCACAAATTCTTCAGCCAGCTTGAAAGCCTGCAAGACTTGTACAAGGTTGGGAAAGGCCCCCTGGCACTGTGACTGCTGCTGCCTGGACTGGATTCCCACGGATAAGGTGGGGCTGCCTCACCCAGCACACGAGCTCCTGGTCTTTGCCCAAGAGAGAGAGGGGGGGGCTTGTCTTCCCCACTGCTGCCCCAGTCCTGGGCCCCAAGAGGCAGATTCCCCTTTTGCCACTGCCCAGGGCAACCAGTGCCAGCGGTTTACGCCACCTCGGCTGGGTTTGCTAAATCAATGCAGGCGACAACCCGGCTTGTCTCGTGGTCCTGGCGTGCCAAGGCAACTTTTGAGACTCAGCTGGGAAGAAATGCGACCTGGCCTTGGGGGCAGGGAAGGAAGGGGGGAAACGGGGAAGGGGAGACAGTGCAGAGAGAAACTCAGAACAATCCCACTGTGACCTTGTGGAGCATAAAATGAGCCGGGCTTTGAGGCTTTCAAGAGCCTGTTTTTTTTCTACCTGGCAGCGATGAAAAACATCCCTGGGAAAGCCCCAAGATTTGGAGGGGGGACGAAGAGGCAAAGGTCCCAAAGGTGCTTCCCCCCACCCCAAAAGGCAACTGGACTTCCTTAGTTTTTTTTTTTCCTTGAAAACGTTTCGCTTCTCATCCAAGAAACTTCTTCAGTTTCGACTGGAGAGGAATGGAAGATAGAACTGAAGAAGCTTCTTGGACGAGAAGCGAAATGTTTTCAAGGAAAAAAACTCCGAGAAAGTCCAGTTGCCTTTTGGGGAAAAAACACCTTTGGGACAACCATGACCTGGATGACTGAGAAGCTCCACAGACAAAATGCCAAGGCTTTTCCTCATTTGCAAGATTGGCACCAGCTAAACCACACTTCGGCGTTCCATGTAGTGCTTCAGGCAACTCCCTGTATGGCTAGGAACACCTTCCCCTCTGGCTGCGTCTTTTCCCATACCAGAGAGGAGAACCGAACGGGGTGATGGGAGAGCAAGCCTGGCCCTGTAGCCAAATCCCTGTAGCCAAGTAAGCAAGCCTGTAACCTTTCATAGGGCTGGAGTCAATTGGATTACCTTTACGTCCCGCTCAAGATGCAAAGTGAGTTAGACAATTCTTCTCCTGCAACTTTGAACCTAAAGAGTCACCTGCAGATCCGTTATTCTGCCAACAGACTCTACACGAGTTTTCTGGGATCGGGTCTCCTTGAAAACTACTTCCAAAGGTTTAAACCGCTTGCGCTATTCTATGGGTGGCTTCTCCAACAGACCAATTTTAAGAGGGGAAAAAAGGGAGACGAGCTAAATTGCACAACGTCCCTCCTCTAAATTGGATTTGCATGTGCAGCAGAGAATTCGTCTCCAGTGGAAGACAAACTGTCTACTGGAGTGTAAGTTCTGGCATGCAGGCAGACAGGAAAAAAAATTAATAATAATTCTCTTTCTGGGAAGGAAAAGCAGTTCAGCAACTCTGCAGTATCCTCACGTGACCTTGCATCTGTTCAGGAAAAGAAAGGGGGGACTTCCCCCTGCAATGTGCGGCTGAGGGCTGATGTAAGCCCCATCTCTATAGGGGGGTTGCGACAGCCACACAGAAGCAGTGAGCAAACTAAAAGCAGGGCTGCATTGGGGGGGGGGGGGGGCGTTGAGGGTATCTTTGTCCAAGCCAAATTCTGGATACAAATGCCTGTCTTCATGCTTTCCCACAAAGCTCCATTCTGAGTCATTTATCCATTTGCATATTGTTTTTTAGCTTTACAAAGTTGCTTCAATCTGGTATACAAAAGCAAACCCTCCCAAAACATCCCCTGGCAGTTCAAGAAGCATTTAAACAACCGACAAAGCTGGCATCCTAAGGCTGCAGCCTGGAGATTATGTAAATCTGTGTGTGTGGGGGGGTACTTTTCAAATTTGGCAACTCTATTATGTGTGGACTTCAACTGCTGTTCCCTCAAATTTACGCAAATTACAGAATTTGGATGAGAGACTCAAAGAGCCCTCAAGGCCATAGACTAGACTGACAATTGGGGAAAAAATTCCCAGAAAAAAGCGTAAAGCAGGGATCTCTAAAACGTGGCCATTTTGAGACTTGTGGACTTCAACTCCCAGGATTCCCAGCCAGCCAATTCTGGGAGTTGAAGTCCACATGCTGGCTGGCTGAATTATGGGAGTTGAAGTCTTAAAGTTGCTAAGTTTGGAAAGCCCTGTGGTAAAGCACTTCTATCTTACTCGAAAAACTCTAGGTGGACTAACTCCTAAGGTTGAGCTTGATCCAAGGAGCCTTTGTCCTAAATTCTCCAGGGTTGAGTTGGGTTGTGGGAAAGGAAGGTGCATGCAGGGTCTTCCAGAAGCCATGCGAAACAGCATTCAAGGTAGAAAGAGGAGAAGGAGGAAGGAAGAAATAACCCTCTACAAGGACAAGGAGATCTGCATTCTTTTCTTGTTAAACCAGCGGTTCTCAACCTATGGGTCGTGACCCCATTTGGGGTCGATCGACCATTTCACGGGGGTCGCCAAGCAAGGCTGTCCGCCATTTTTCCCCCCTTTTCTGGCGGGTGCCTTACCTCCCTTGGCCTGGGCCAGCTGGTGGCCCAGCCGGTGGTCGGCCTGCTCCGTCTCTGCCGTTTGCCAGCTACACCTCGGCCGGCGCAGGGGGCGGCACCACGCATGTGGGGCGCTCCCGGGCAGGGAAAGTCCTTGACTTATGACCGGTTGGGTAGTCCTCGATTTACGACCGGTTTAGTCCTCGACTTACGACCAGTTGGGGGTTGCGGCATTAAAAAGGTTGAGAACCACTGTGTTAAACAATCATGCCTTAGATTGCTCTAAAGGGTTTCACTCCCACCTTAATTCTACCCCACAAAAGGAATTTTTCTTTCTTCCCAAAGTTTCCTATCCCCTTATCTGCTCATCTCTAAGCCCCCCCCCTCCAAAAAAAGGTCCAGGAGTCATTTATGCCAATGGCAAGACATTCCAAAGAGTTTTGTGTCTTCCCCATGAAGCACAGTTAACAAAGTTAGCTTTATTCTTTAAAGAATAAATATAAAGAAAGAATAAAGAATAAGGCCTCTGTACTTCCTCTAGAAATTTTAATTCCTCCACCTCCATCTGGCTCTCCCATGTCTCTGTTCCAGCCTGAGACACCCATTTTTTTACATAGTCCCATATCCCTCCATCTGCCCACCCATCTATTCATCCATCCATCCAGCCATCCATCCAGCCAGAGCTACAGTAAAAGGAAGTCTAAATGCATCTGATGAAGTGAACTGCAGCTCATGAAAGCTTATGCCTAAAAACATTAAAATGTGTTAACTGGAAAAGGCACTAGCCTACTCTTCCTGATTTTTGTGACCCACAGGTAGCCTATACGTAGAGAGTAAAGGAGATGACCTTAATGGACATATGGAGAAACCATAATTCTAAGAGATTTTCCTTAGAAGAGTTGAACTTTCAGAGCAAAGGTGTCTCTGGATTTAATCTTGAATTGGGGCTTTCAATGCAGTGGAAAAAGCCAGAGTTGCTGAAATGTTTTTCAAATGACACCTTGTGTTGGATTTATTAAAAAAAATGGCCCTCAAAACATGTAGAGTCACTTTAGACTTCAAACAAGGAAACCTGTCCAAAACAAGAGGTTTGGTGATAAGGAAACTGAACAGGAATGTTGAGTGGGGGCAGACTGCTCCAAAATGACAGGGCTTACTCAGTTGCACAATGACAGAAACTCAACCAGAATGTGTATTGCAGGTCAGGAAAAAAATAGGACCTAATGGAAGGTTATTTGAAAAATGGAGATTTCCTTTAAAAGATAGAAGTCTTGTCTAAATAAAGAGAAGAATAAAAAGGAATATAACCTTAGGCAGGGGTGAAAAAAAGAGGGATTACCAAATAGGATTGCAAAATGAAGTCCTCAAGAACATTTTCCTGACACACTATTGTAAAACCAAGAATTGAAATTGTCCTTGCTCAGAATTAGGAATCTGGTTAAGGAGGCAACTGGCCACGGATAAAAAGGGAGTTACAGATATCCCAAAGCAGGGGTGTCCAAGCTTGGGAACTTTAAGACTTGTGGACTTCAACTCCCAGAATTCTGCAGCCCACCAGCGAATTCTGGGAGTTGACATCCACCAGTCTTAAATGTTCTCAAGCGTGGACATCCCTGTCCTAAAGGAAGATTAAGAAACTAGAGTGTGTTTTGCCCTGTTTTACGACCTTTTTGCCACAGCTATTAGGTGAATCACTGTAGTTGTTACGTTAATAACAAGGTTGTTAAATGAAACTCGCTTCCCCATTGACTTTGCTGGTCAGAAGGTCGCAAAAGTGGATCACAAGGCTTATTTTTCCTTCATCACCAAAGTAGCCAGACAGAATTCCCAGGTATTTGACCTGACCTGGTATTTTCAGGACGGAAATCTGACACAAGGAGCGTCACAAAACTGGGACAAGCCCCCCATCCCAATAGCATTAAAACAAAGCTGTCCAGAGAACGCTTTATTTGAAATAGCAGCCGATAGCACACGTGTTTTTAGAAGTGGACAGGGGAAATAACTGGGCTACAAACCAAGAATGTTAGCTCTTCCTTCCGGCATGAGCAGCTGTTGCTTCTCGACACAAGCACCAAGCTGGTCCTAGGGCCGAGGTATGAGTCACTTGTGGTCCTACAACATTGAGTCAGTACTCCTCCAAGAAGGGTTTTTCTAGGTATATGTATATTTTTATACAAGTTGCTCTCGTAAGTGAGATGGGCAGTCTCTAAATTTGACAAATAAACAAACAAAAAGTAGAACTAGTTCAGGGGTAGGCAACCTTGGCTCTTTTATGACTGGTGGACTTCAACTCCCAGAATTCCTGAGCCAGCATGGGGGAACTATGACCCCCTCATGACTTGTAGACTTCAACTCCCAGAATTCCTGAGCCAGCCACGCTGAGGGGAAAGCGAGGGGTTTCCAAGCTGAGCCAGGCTGGCTGAGGAATCCTGGGAGTTGAAGTCCGCCAGTCATAAAAGAGCCAAGGTTGCCTATCCCTGAACTAGAGGCAGGCCTGGATTTATGATCACAACTCAACCCAAAGTTTCTGTTGTTAAACAAGACAGTTGTGTGTTTTGCCCCATTTTACAATCTTTCTTGCCACGGTGATTAAGTGAGTCACTGCTGTTAAGTTAGTAACACGGTTGTTAAGTGAAGCTGGCTTCCCCAATGGCTTTGCTGTCAGAAGGTCACAAAAGGGACAAGTCAGTTACCCAGTGTCTGAATTCTGATCACATGACCTTGGGATGCTGCAATGCTTGTAAGTGTGAAAAATGATCATAAATCACTTTTTTCAAATGGCCACTAAACCAATAGTTGGAAGTTGAGAACTTACCTCTATGTTTCTGCTCAAAGACACAATGCTTTGATTTTCATGAAGCATTTTTTTTATTTTTTTCAGTTTGGCCTGGGTGTGAGTATGGCCAGCATTTATCTGACTCCCAGCCCTGGACTGGCTTCTGCCCGCCCTCCCACCCTTTGCAAAGCAGGAGAGGAGGAGACACCTACCCTTCCCAAGCTGCACGAAGCCAAGGATGATGATCAAGGCGAGGGCCAGGAGCTTGGCGGCTGCAAAGGCGTCTTGCACACGAGTAGCAGCCTTCACGCTGTAGCAGTTGACCGCTGTCAGCAGGACTGGAGAGAAACATGCCAGAAAGAGCCATGAGTAAGTAAATCTGCAGGCATTTTTTTTTTCAAAAACAGCATAGCTCAGGAGCTGAGGGCCAACAGTTCGTGCAAAATAAATCCACTAGTTTAATAGGATTATTTTCTATGTATTTAGCAGCTTCTCATAATTCATAAATACAGGAAGGAACTATGTGGGATCGTGGTAGTATACAAACCAACCAAACCCTTTGAAAACGCCTTAAGTCAAGGGTCTTCAAACTTGGCCCTTTTATGACTTGTGGATTTCAACTCCCAGAATTCCTCAGCCAGACACGGTTGGGGCCTGGGGCATACCTGGCTGAGGAATTCTGGGAGTTGAAGTCCACAGGTCATAAAAGGGCCAAGTTTGAAGACCCCTTAGTCAACCAAAAGACCCAGCAGCCCCAAAAGTAAAAAAACAGACACAGAGAATTCCTGGAAGCTTGTCATTCAGACAAATCAGCCTTCAACAGATAAACTGAATTTAAACACCATTCAAGAGAGACAATAAAAACACTAAGGAAACAAAAACACCAGAACACATCCTCTCCAGCAAACAACAGCCAGGTTAGCAGGGATTAACACTAAACAAACACCCAAGCAGAAAACAATAACTGAAAGAAAACTGCACCCCACCAATAAAGGCAGAAGGCAAGATACTGTGGATAAAAAGGGAACAAACCCCATATTCAGCAGCACTGGTGATGTTACCTAGCAGGGTAATGAAACGTCTGCAAGCCACACACCAAGCTCAGAGAGCAGCACACAACTTGACAGATTGCATCCTTTTGTGTATTGTGTATATGCGTGTGGAAGAAAATCAGTCAGTCTGATACCTTCTCTGTCCAAGATTAATTTTTGTGAGCTTCTTCTGCCTTTGTGTGGACAGCCTAATTCCACACTTCTGCCCCACATGTCCTAATTTGCCCTCTATGTCCTCAATGTGATCTACCACCCTTGATTATATCTCTAACACAGCCTTTTAAGACTTCAGGCAAAGGACCAGATCACCCCGATTGATTTGCTTTTTAAATAAACTGGGCTTTCTCTCCTGCTGTTCCGTTATGCGCCACTGTTCTGTGCCTGACACTGAGCACTCTCCATGCTAAGCACCCAGGATGAACCACAGACAAGGATAAACTCCAATGCACCCTTTTGTCAACCCTTTTGTCAGCTTGAGTACATCCTTGAAAAGACTTTTCTGATGCAATTCTCACTGATCATTAAGGTGGATGGAGAAATGGGAGTGATACTTCCTCTTCTGAATAGATGAGTTGACTCAACTTCCGCCTCCTTCCCTTCCCCACTCAAGCAACAGAGACAGGCGGTTGCATCACCCGCGCCTGCTCCATTGAGCCACCTTGGCGGTTTCCCCCTCCCCACCCTGTGTTTGCAGAGTTTGGGCTGCTGGCCAAAAGTGGCAGAAGCTGAGAAGGTCCTCTCCTAAGGTGGAAACAGGAAACGTCACACAAGGACCAGGGCTGTTGTGGCGCTAAATATAATCCCAGGCAGGGCGTCACTTCGCTTCTGCAAAGAGCAGAGAGGCCTGTGCTAGCTCCTGTAGCGCTCTACTTTCTTAGCTGGAAGAGCACAGCCATTTCTCTAGCAAGCTCTTCTTAAGGTATTTACAAACTCAGATTTGCAAGGAGACCTTTGAGTCCACAAGAGCCCAAACCAGTTTGAGTAACAGCACAACTGCACCCGAGAAACTCTTGGTTTCATTCAACAGGGCTGATTGTCCCCTGGAGGGGCTTAAAGTCTTTCCAGGAAAACCCCAGAGGATTAAAGCCTGTCTCAGCCCTTTGGCTCTGCAAACATGGAGATCATCGTGCATTATCTCAAGAGGGTTCAAGGGAGCGCTACAATGAGACAACTGGAACTATGAATGCCCCAAAGTACAGATCCCAACACCCATAAAAGAACATCTGCAAAGTGTGCCATTCTCCAGAGTTCAGGCTGGGGCTGTTGGGAGTTGTGGCTCTCAACATCTGGAAAGCCAAGTATTCTTGCTTTCAACTGATGGAATACATGAAGAAGAACGGTCTTCAGCTCCCAGTTGTCACTGACACACTCAGCAAGAGCCTCCTTGGTGGAGCAAGCAAGGCATGATCGCTGAGACAATCAAAGAAAATTGGAGCACCCATTCTGCTGGGGTGGAGGGACCATATCGGCAAGGAGAGGGGCTTTCTCTTCATTTACCGCCCCCCTCCCCGCCCAACAGCTAGCCATTCTTTGCATTTTACCTTCTGACTGTGTGGGGAAGAAGGTCTACAATCAGTAGACTGGCCTCACAAAATTCTGGAAGTGAAAGATAACCACTATCAGTGGAGAACAAATACTGTGCTTAGACCATGTGTTAAGGGGGGGTGGTGGTTCAGAATGAACAGCTCCAGTCATCTCTTCAACCCCCACCCCACCCCTGGCAGCCTCTTACATCTATCTCAACTCCAGGCAAGAACAGGGAAACAACCCTCAAGTATCTCTTGCCAGCCTCAAATGCTTTTTCTTCTTCAAAAATCCATAAATCATGGAAAGTCATTTCAACATTTGAATTCAGCATTTCCAGGCAAACTTCAGAAGCAGAAGGAAAAAGCCATTTCTTGGACAGGGTTGAACCAGGCACCCTTCCTCCTCTTTCAAGACTTTGCCTGGGCTGAGCTTACCAAAGGATCTCGCCATCGGTTGACTAGGAAAGGTCAAGAATGTACCCCAACTGAGATCAAAGGCTTGGCAAAGACAACCCCAAGCTAGTCAGAGACTGGCCTCCTCCCCTTCAGCTGCCCCCAAACCAGTTTGTCTGTTTCATCCCTGTAAATAGGCCTTTGTCTCCATAGGCTTGTGACCCAATTTCTAAATCATTATAATCCAAGACGGCCAGTCACTCCAGAGTGAGGGGGGGGGGCTATAAAAAAAATCAGAGTGCGAAGAAGAAACCAAATTGAACTGTGTTTTTTTGGCTTGAACAACACAAACCATCCTGCTCGCAATCAAGGATCTATCCAGCCATTTGGCTGGCAAGCAACCGGCATCTTGTGGCAGGTGGCATATTTCAATCCGAGCCATGTCCAAGATCATCCCCCAGGCCTAACCCAAATCCCAGGTTTTTGCTTCAAAGAAATAGAAGAAAATACCTGCCAGGCTGGAAACACACCCAGGATATTAACTGGATTAAAACGCACCAGAGATGCCAAACAGAGAAAAACAGGTGTTGGAGGGAAGTGCAAAATCTTCTCATTATCTGCAGTAGAAGAACTCCTGCACCTGAATTATTTCCAGTTCTGAATTCATCTACCCCCTTACGCCAGGACAACTTTAACCACTTTTTGTACAGTTGTGTTTTAAAGTTTGTATGCAGGAATGGCTAAACCGTCTCTCCTGTCCTTCAATAGTCTTTGATTTGTTCAATGTACAGAACAAGTTGCCTTCCTATAACAGCATTTGCCTATTCACTGAACTGATCTGTTTTCTGGGTTCTCCATTACGCTAGAACCAGAAACTAACCAGAAGGGCTGATTTCGACAAGGAAAAGTAACCAAGGTTAACAATCAAACCCTGCAGGTTGTGTAATCTTAATAGTGCATCAGATGCACCATTACAATTCTGGCCTGCTTTACAAAGTACCGTACATATTTTTGGTTTGGTTTGACATGCTGGGTCAGTTCCAACCGCTGGGTTTTCAGACCATGATTTAGCAGTTGTACAAAGTTGGTCTGTTGTGATCGAATGGTCCTCAATTCACATAAACCCAACCACTGTCTAGAGAAATAATAGGCACAGAAGTTGTGAAGAAAAACAACTCCTGCTTTTTGGGGTGAAACAACCATCATCCACCAAATTGACCTGGCTGTAAATTGTGGGAGGTACAATATGGGCACAATTATTTCTGGGAAGTCTAAAGATCTGTCATCAAGAAGCATCTAGTCACAGATGAAATGCAGCGAGTGGAGCCCGTTCAGACAGTCTTGCAGGGCCCCCCCGCCTCAAGTTTTTGGATCTGATGTATTTTTGTTCTGCTCCTGGCCACGAAATGGCAGACAAGCTGTGAGCTGAGTTCTCGCACAGTCAGGAAAAAACAACTGCACCGCCGATTGTACGGTTGTAAAAACAAAGACAGATGGGGATGACCAATCCACCTCAAAGACGGAGATGCTAGGAGATTCAAACATTATTTCTCTCCGTAAGGTTTTTCTACAATCACTGCAGTCCCTGGGACTCTTGGCTGGGCGCCTCTCTTTCTCCAGAAAATCTGCCTGATCTTGCAGTTCTCGCCAACACACTTGTGATTCACACTCGCCCGCGGGACAGAGGGTGGTAGAGGCCCCGTTGCGGTCCACGGATTCCCCTTCAGTGCTGAGAACTTCAAAAGGATTTCCCAGGTTTCAGAAGCTGCCCATCCTTTATCGTGGCCCAATCAGGGTGGAAAAAGAAAACCTCCAGGACAATTGAGGCACCCAAGAACATGTTCTCAGCAAGCCAACAATGGATCAGGGTTACTTTTCCCATCAGCTGAGTTAAGGGAACCAAACCTGGCCAGCAGAAGCATTGAGCAGGAAAAAAAAAAAGGGGGGGGGGATAGTGAGGACCATAGAAGGTGGCACTTTTGCTTCCACCAATTGTCATGTTTTCCATTCTGCACCGGGAGAGCAAGCAACAAAGCCTTGCACAACTCAGTGGGTCCAATTCCAACACAGATAACTGCATTTTTAAAAGATAATCAAAAAGACTCTTTACTGAGACACCAGGTAAAAAAATTTAAGTGCGCATTGCTAAAAGTCTGCTTCAAAGTTCCTTCCCACCTTGTAATGTTACACTGCGGTCGGTTCAGCAACTAGCTGCCCAGGGGCCAAACTTGTCCCCGGAATAATGCCTGGTTGGCCCAACAGGCAAGAAACCGGCCCAGCCATGCCGGGCAGAGGTCAGCCAATAACCTCCAGGGCCATCCTTGCAAATCTGCAGCTAGACCGATCAGCAAAAAAAAAGGAACACCAACAGCCCAGACGTCATGTGTGCAGTTGCTGGGCAACGCCAGCGTGGCTGCCACGGATTCTGTCGTAACCTAGCAGCAAGGTGGGAGCCCATGTGGTTGCTGAGCAACGGCACATGATGCCCCCTTCCCCAATCTTGCATGCAGAGAGGCCTTCCTCCTGCCCACCTCCTTTCCCAACCAGCCAGGTGGAAAACGAGGGCAGGAGGAAGCAGCAGCAGCAGCAGTTGCACCAACCTGGCACCACGTGGCATATTGCCGCCCTTGGTGCACTGCATTATATGTGGCACTATTGTTTCCACTTGGTTTTAATCTCTGAGGTGCCGCAGCTGTAGACATTCCTGAAATAAATGAGCACAGCAGAGTCCCCACGTGGGCATTTAGAGCACGTGGTGCCACTGCAGGACTAAGCCCAGCTCTGATCACACAAGATCCTTCCATTTTTGCAACGAAATCCACACAATTCCCCTGTGGTCACTCGGCCAGCCTGTTTTGCAGAAAGTGGGCAGGCATAAAAGAAGGCAGTCTGCCCCTGGGGGCTCTCTCTCTAGCCAAGGCAGCCCGTCAAGGAGCCCCCTGGGGAGGCCCTGCTGAATTAGGCAGGGCTTCATTCAACAGGGATCTTCTTTCTGACCTTTTTTCCAACCTAAACCACAATGCCACCATGCTGGTTAGTGGGAAGTACGTCGAGAGATAGAAGGAAGAGCACCAAGCCGATTGAGTGTCCTGCAAAGGCATCTCAGCGGGCAGAAGGAAAAGGGGCGTGGGAAGCACTTCAGGAGGGACCCTCCCTAATTTGCTGCACAATGAACACAAAAGGCAGTGCTCCCAGATTTGCAGGGTTCCGCTACCAGGAGCTTACCATAAAGGTAGCCATAGTATGTTCTTCTCGTCTGGACTGCCTCGAAGGGCTGGCTGTTAAGATGCAGGGCAAACGAAGAAGACAAGAGATCCTTTGAGAAGCCAGCAGATACATTTCTTTCCCTCTTCACAGGGAGGCATTTGCAAAAGATGAACCCTCAACTCTGATGACATACAGCCTCCCTTGGTGCCACCAAGACTTTCTTCCAGAGTTGAGAGGTTGCAATCATTTTAAAACCAAACCAAGGAACCAGCTTTCTAAGCACGGTGGCAACGCCACTCTGAGGCCAAGCCCTCTTGTCTTCCGAAGAGCCTTGGGCTACCCTCAAACTGCCCCTCTCCCGTGCACCAATCACAGACTCTAGCACTCCCCCATTAACCAGGAGACCAAGAGGCAGAAGACTGACGGAAATCCATGAGCAAAGGAGGAAAACCAGTCCATCTTCCCCAGAGCAGCTTCTTCAACCCGGCGCCCTCCAGATGTGTTCATGCATCAAGGGAAGGCCTTCGCCTGCAAGGTGCCACTCGAAGGACCTTCTCTGCTTTCGCTTCTTCCCTGGAACCGTCACCCACCCTGGAGTTGCCCTTTTATTACGTCAAGGAAAATTCTGCAAAAGTGTGCCACACTTCTAAGAGCTCTTCTGCCGGCAAGACAGTTGGGGGTGGGGGGGGGGAGACAGAGGTGGAAAAGTGACTTAATCGCACAGTCACATCTGCACAGGGTTTCAGGCATAGATAGAAGGGGAGTGTCCAGACATGCAAATTTGGGTTTATCGATAATTTAATATAAATTGTGGGAAAACAGAAAGGTTTTACAATTGCTGCTTTAGCACTCAACTATTCAGTTCTTCTTGGATACTTAAATTTTGTTTTCTATCCTTCTTCAGAAAAAGCAGTGGATTTTTGCTAGCCCCTTTCTGTCCTAAGAATGGCTAGCATATAAATTTAGGGAAGGAAGGAAGGAAGGAAGGAAGGAAGGAAGGAAGGAAGGAAGGAAGGAAGGAAGGAAGGAAGGAAGGAAGGAAAATCTCCTGACCACTACCCCCCAGCCTGGTTTTTCTGCCCAGGACCCTGAGAAATTGCTACCAAACAAAAATAAGATGGACACAAAGCAGCTTGTCAGAATTTGCAAGCAAACTTGGTGATTGCCATTTCTGCAAGTAAATGCAAAGCATTCCAGTGAAGCTTAAAGGGAAGGAAAGAGAGGAACTGGCTCCGGGCACGAAAGGGATCTCACGCTTCTAGTTTTCCCCTAGGACCTGCACCAGGGAAGCCCCCTCCCCCCCCCAGTGTCTGTTGCAGAGGCGGGCTAAGGAGGGCAGCGAGTCAAGGAGAGGCGCCCAGGATCCTTTCTTTCTGAAGACAGGCGAGGGTTTCCCTCCACGTGGAGAAAGTCAGCCGCTTCCTCCAAGCAGAGCAAACTTCCAGCCCCTCCTTGTAGGGGGAGGAAGGACAAGCAGCGGGTGGGGCTTTGCAGAGGGAGGGGTTTCTCATCCCGAGGCCCCACCCCTCTGAGACAACACGGCCCTCCGGTTTGGGAAAAGAAAAATCAAAAAGACCCTCCAATTGCAGTGCCCAGCCTGGCTTTGGCCCAGGAGGGCGCGGGGTCCCTTTCTGCCATGCGGGGGTGGAGGGAGAAGGGGAGCGCCCGCCTCCCCTCCATCTGCAACGAAGCGCCATCTGGTTGACCCCGATTTCCTGCTGGATGCAGCGCAGAAGAGCGTGCAAACCCGTGATGGCAAAAGAGACAGCACCGCATTGTGGAACGAGACACGGGGGGGGGGGCGGACGGAGGGAAGAGGCAGCCAGGGAGGCACTTTGGAAAGATTGAGCCCTTTTTCGAAAGACAGAAGAGGGCTTGGGGAGGCCGCGGGGGACTCGGAGTGCCTCAACCAGACAGTTGGGATTTGGGGGGCGACTGCTGGAAACCCTTCACACAGGGGGGGGAAGGAGGCGGGGGGGGTTATTGGAATATAGCAAGGCGGACTGGCGGCGCGGGGGGGGGTCTGATTCCCCAAGCAAGGCTCCGCTGCCTGGATCCGGAGCTGCTCCGAAGCCGAGGAAACCCGGCGTTTGCAGACTCGGCGCCGCCGCTTGGCTAGAGCCGCAGCCCCGCCTGGCCCGGACCAGGAACAGAGCGGGGGGGGCCGGCAAGGCAGGAGGAGCCTCGGGAAAACCGGTCCGGACTCCGCGAGCCTGGGGCGCCGCGGCTCCCCTTCCCGGGCAGGGCAGGACGGCGGGCGATCGCAGCGCCGCTTCCCACGCCGGAAGGGAAGCCGGAGGGCTCGTGGCGCAGCCCGGCCGGGGACGGGGCCCACCGCTTCCTCCCGCCCGGCCGCGCCGGGGTCCCCGTCCCCGTCTCTCCTCCCCGCGGCCCTCTGCACATGTTCGGGGCTACTCACGCACGCAGAGGCAGGCGACCAGCTTGGCGGCGCCCAGCGGGACCGGGCAGGTGGGGAAGAGCGGCTTGAGCAGGTAGGTGGCGAAGACGAAGGCCACGATGTACTGCGAGGAGGGCCGGATGATGAGCAGCTCGATCCAGAGCTTCAGGAAGGCGGGCAGCGAGCCGTAGACCTCCAGCATGTAGGCGTAGTCGCCGCCCGACTTGGAGATGGTGGTGCCCAGCTCGGCGTAGCAGAGCGCGCCCGCGATGGAGAAGGCGCCGCAGGCCGCCCAGATCACCAGCGCCAGCCCGGGCGAGCCGGCCTCCCTCAGCACCCCGGTGGGCGTCACGAAGATGCCCGAGCCGATGATGGTGCCCACGATGATGGCCACGCCGTTCAGCAGGGTGATGTTGCGCTTCAACGCCACCCCGCCGCCGTCGCCCGCCGCCGCGCAGCCGTTGCCCCGCGGGCCCGCCAGCATCCCCCGCGCCGCCTCCGCCTCCTCCTCGGCCGCCGCCGCCGAGCCGCGCTTCTTGGCTGAGCCGCCCGACATGACCCCGCCGGAGGACGCGCCACGCGCTCGGCCCGGGCCCCGCGCCCTCGCCTTTTATCCGCCGGCGCCGGCCGGGACCCGCCCCGGCACGTGAGAAAGGCGCGCCCGCCCAGCCGCCACCGCCGCCGCAGCAGAAGCGCGCCCCGGCCGGCCCGGAGGAGGAGGAAGGGGGAGAGGGAGGAGCAGCAGGAGGAGGAGAAGGCGAGAGCGCGCCCAGCGCCCCCGCGCGCCAGGGTCGGCAACCTCCCCGGGACGGCGCGCCCGCCTTGGCTTGCCTTCCCTTGGGACCCTCGAAGCCCCAGGCCGAGGCTGCCCCGGAGCCCCCCCTCCCCGAATCGACGCTGCTGGGGACCCGGCGAAAGTAGGGGAAGGGGTCGTTTTCGTAACCAATCCGATCGGAGTAAATCCCGGGGTTTGGACCTGGCCATTCAGAAGCGGATCAACCCGCCGCGTTTGAACCTCCGACCGAGGATCTAAGTCGAGTCCCTAAATCACCACCATCCTTTTTATTTCTAAAACTCTGGAAGAGAGGAGAGCTTCTCCTCTGCCAAAACACAAAAATATTGATCGACCCGTGAAACATAATTTTTAAAACTGTTTTTTTTAAACAGTTGGTTTTCCGTAAGCTGCTTAAGACCTGGCTTTTCCGGCAGGCCTGGGGTTTATGAAACCTGAGCCCTGGATGACTGTAACTGCATTGTTTTGTTGTCATGTTTTATGTTGTTTTTATTGTTAGCCGCCCGGAGTCCTACGGGAGTGGGGTGGTTTATAAATTTTAAAAATAAAATAAAAATAAAATAAAATTTGTTTTAAGAATAGTTTTAAAATTTATTGATTCATAATTTTCAAAGGTTATTGGGAGGGAGAGAGGGTCCAGAACGGCCAAAGTGCTTAAGCCCCTCAAAAGTCAGAAGGCAGATGAAATTGTGATAGCTGGGGTTTGCAGCACCTCTTCTTGCCTATCAGAAGGGCCCCATTTCCATCCCTGCCAAAGTGAAAAGGGAGGTTTAAGAGCAGTTCCCATCAGTGGCTCCCCAGGGGTGTCTAGTCTAATGAAGAGAAGAACTAAGACCAACAGGACAGCAGTCTTCCAATATTTGAGGGGCTCCTACAAATACGAGGGGGGGGGTGTCAAACTGTTCTCCAAAGCACCAAAAGGCACCCAATGGATAGAAACTAATTGAGAGCACCAGTCTAGAATTAAGGAGGAATTTCTGACAGAATAACTAATCAGCAGAACCACTCGCCTCCAGAAGTTGTGGATGCTTCATCACTGGAGGTTTTCAAGAAGAGACTGGACAGTCTGTCTGAAATGGGATAGGGTTTCCTGCCTGAGCAGAGGGTTGGACTAGAGGACCTTCAATAATTCTGTTATTCTACGTGATGAATAAAATTGGTTCTTGCATCTATTTTAGACCGGTGCAAAATTTCCCAATTTGGCAACCAACAAAACCTAGACCTTAAAAATCAAATTTTGTCTCGTCTCCCCCACTGCCTTTTTAGACCAGGCCCAATCTATTGTAGGCAAATTATATTGTTGTACGTTCATATATCCAAATAAATAATCGAGTGGGAATCAAAAATATGGATACATTCAGCTTGTTACGCAGAGGGCACCTTTTTGTTTGTAACTTGACATCCTTTGAAAAGGGGCCTGGCAGGTGACGGGTCTAGAAAAGAGGAAAGCTTTGTGTTTGAAAAGAGAGATAATTGCAGTCCATTTGATTGGCTCACCTTTATTGAAAGAAGCATCCTTGGTAATAGTTTTCACTAATGCTATCATTCAGTCTATAATAAATATTTCCTTCCCCGTGTGCTGCAAATAGAATTGTAGGCTATCCGTGCTTTTTCCTCCATGAATTAGCAAAAGTGATTAATATCTTAATGACCAACTGGGCTGTTTGGTTTTCGCAGCAGTCTCACCTGCTTGTTCCCAGCGCTGCTGGCTCATCAGCTACAGAGAAAATATATTTGCTTTAAGTACCAGATGTTAGCCTAGCAGCAGATCTACAGATCTTGCATTTACCAGCTAAAGGCTTCAGATGAGCCCCACAAAGCTTCTGCCTTTTTAACAAAATTGTTTTAGCTGGAAAAAGGTGCCAGCCCATCCCTACCTTTTATTTTTAACCAACACAGACTCCTCCATCTCTCCTTCTACAAAGTAAACAAACATGCAAGTGCATAATTTTAATTTCGTGGAGCTGACATGGCCCAAACTGGCCTTGACAGGGGCAGGTGGGAAAACAACAACCTAGCAGGCAGAGATCACATAACCTGAAAATAAAAGGAGATGTTGCTTGCCTGAAATAAACTTTGGGATATAGTGGCTGTTTTTTATTTTTGTCCTTGTCGGATTCTGCCCTCTAGCGGCCCTCGCCCCAAATTTCCGTGTTTGCAAAATATCTGTAAACAAAACATGTTCCTTGACAATAAGATACGCTCTGCGCACACCGACTGCACAAACCTTTCTTTGCCCACATAGCCAGCAACATTAATCCGGGGGAAATGGAGATTAGCGTTGCTCCCTGTTGAACTACTGTGGCTTGCCCTGTCCGTCTTGGTGGGTTATGGTTTTCTGCTGAGCAGTTCCTTGATGAAGGATTTGTTTTCTGCTTAATTGATGGATTGCTTGATTGTTGTCTTCTACTGGAACATGATCCCTGCTTGCCAAGGCTTTTTGCGGATTCTCATTGCAAGTTGGTGGCCAAGCCAGCTTTCTGTTCCTCCTTCCCACCTGGGTTCTTCATGCCCATTTTGCCAAGGGCACGGGGCAGCCAATCCTTTTGGATCTTTGGAGTGTGTAAAAAATCTGTCCCGAGTCCTTTCCCTGTTATTACTCTGCATTTGGCCACAAAACCTTTTAAGGGATTTGATTATGAAGACCGGCTCCTTGTGATAAAGGCCAGGCGAGGGCAGGATTGCCACATCAAAGGGACTTAGCCCAAGGTCAAGAGATAAGGCAGAAGTCACTTCCCACACAACCTCCTGAAAACAACATACGCTTCTTCTAAAAGCAAGCTAGTCCTTAGCCCCACGGCATTTGGGGCGGGTCAACCACGAAAGGCTCCTCTACCATAGTTCAGCCTTCTCTTTGGTCCTCGGACCATCTGGTTTAGACATCTTTCAAAGCACAATTTTTGCAGGAGAGTAGAGATGCGATCCTCTTTTTCTCCTGCACATCTCTGCCAAACATAGTTAAGGAAACCTGGTTATTCATTCCCCAAGAAAACACCCCAGAGGCATTCAATTAGAATTTGAAAATCCAAGAACTGCCTCATGAGGGCAAAAAAGCTAGACAATCCTGGTTGTGTTCATTTTTCTGCCTCTGTAGTGAACAGGAGAAGCTCATAATGTTGTTTTGGGCCATTATCACCCTTTAGCTTCCTGAGGTCAAGATATTTTGCTGCAAATGAAGTGTGACATGCCAGCTGTGTCCAACAGACCCCCATTCCTCTCCAATCTCCCCTTAGAAGGCCTCTCTCGTTTTTGAAAACTGTCAAATTTGCAGAATTTAGTTACTCTGCAGATGATTTTGCTGGGGTCTCTTCACAGGTTGTCTGGAAAGAACAGGCAAACACAACAGCCTTCAAAACACAGCACGTGTATGTTTAGAGGACACATTTCCTGCACTCCGAGACTATAATGAACCGTCACATTATTCCTTAACAAGTGTTGCAGTCAAAACAGTAGGGTATTGTTTTTCCATTTCAATGCGTTTTAGGAGAAAATTTTTATCTAGTTGTTGTCACTTCCCACACAATGAAACAATTCATTTTCTCTCCTTCCTCTTTCCCAGGGCAAATACAGCTGAAATAACTTCTGGACAACAGAGAGGACTTCATATTTATTATAAAGATGCCTAACAGCTTAAACTTCCTTTCTGCACCATTTTCATAAACGCTGAATAGATTCATCAATCTCTCAGCCTGCCTATAATGATTCTTTTACACGTAGAGGAAAAAGGACTTAGGAGATATAAAACTCTGATATGAAAAACGGAAAGGCCAAGAAAGTCCACGCTGCCGTAAGTCTACTTTTTAAAGTACTGTTGATTTGTTTCTGCTTCGATGCACACAAGTTAAGATTGTTCACACACAAGTCCTCTGATGCGGCTGACCAAGGCTTCGGTTTTGAATGCCCCTGATCAGTTACGGCACTGACTGTGTGCTCACCAATCCCAACTGAAGATTTAGCAAGCTGCGATAGTGGATTGATTGTCTTCCACATGATTAGGCACTTTGCGGGCTCTAGTTTTTTGTTTTGTTAAGCTATTGAAGTGCTACAGAATGAAAAATATGCATATTTACATCTGGCAGGCTTTATGCATCAGTAAGTACACATATTTAGGACAGGAAATGGATCCTATCATGTTTCCTTGTAACATATTTGATGCCTATGTTAGATATTTCCTTCTAAGCGAGCCTGGTTGTTCCATAGCCCGAAATCCATTCAAATCTGCTGCTTTATGCAGAAAAAGTTTTCCTCTTGTTTCCTAGATCCCAAATAACCACAGCCTCTTGTATGTACAGAGATAAGAAAATTTGTGGGAGAGGAGAGAAGCTGCTATAAAGTTAGACCACCCTTTAGAGGTAAATAAGGATTAGGTTATTTGCAAAAGGTTTCTGCAACAGGATGTCCCTCAGGTGCGTTAATACTATAATTCCCAGAACAATTGGCAATTCAGATTGTTATAATCCTGGCATTTGGGTCAAACTAGCTTGAAACCCAAAATCAATGCCTGCCCTTGCCAAACTGTATAAATTTCCTCTCTCGGTGAACAATCCTGCTTTGCAGATTGCCTGTTTCCTTAGGGGTCCTGCGAGAGGCCTTGCCCAACTGCGCAGCTCCTACAATGTAGCATCTGCTGATGGAGAAACACCTGGGCAGTAGAGGTGAGGCTTGGAGTCCTAACTGGTGCTTTGAACTGTTACTGGGAGAAGACTGGAATCCAAATGGTTCTCACGCTAAAAGAGCAGTCTTCTGGAAGAGCAAAGGACCGGAAATCTCTTGGCCCCAGCTTTATGCTAAACTACTTTTCAGGCACAGGTAACATTTAGCTGCTTAAAGCTGCAGACTGTCGCGAAGGGGCGCTTGCTGGGGGGCATGGAACATCTGGTCCTCCGAGGGCTTTTCCATGTCCTGCCAGAAGTGCTTTGGAAAGGAGGAGCGGACTGTTCGATCCATGATGGGTTGCAGTGGACGGAAGTTGTCCACCATCCTCTTCTCGTCTTCTCCAGCCGGAGTAAAGAGCAGCATCCGAAAGACCTCGAGCTGGGGAGGAGAAAGGGAGAGCAAGAAGATGGGGTTCTGTTAGGTTCTCTTTCTCTGGAGGCTGCAGCTCTGAAGAGCTCCTGGAAAGACTGGCCAACAGGTACCTTCAAATTCAACAAAAGCTTTTGTGGCAGGTGACCAGTCTGGGGGATGTAATGGGACTTTCTGCATTCTTACCCTGCCCATGAGTTCTACTCTAGATTCAACTACTCCCAACTCAAGATCCAGGTAACTGCAATATTTAAGCTAGCCGACGCCAATCTAGATATGCCAGAGTAGAATGCCGGTCACCACCAGCCAGGATGGTGGACATCCAGTTGTGTGCTTTTCTCTTCATCCTGCTGATCCCAAACCAGCTCAATCCTCTATCCTCCATTTATCCAGTTAAAAGTGGGAAAACTGACTCAGCAGGAACTTGTTCTACCACACCTACAGATCAACTTTCAGCTCATCTTCTATTTCAGCCTGGGTACTTTGCCATCTCTTTCACAGGAGACTCCTGGATGAAGCCATAATATTGTTTGTTTGGCCATGGCTTGGCATGATGTACAAAACCAACTATTATTTATGACTTGTCCTTATACACGGATGAAACTACTAGTGTTTACTCCATAAATTATGGCTGAAACAAACCATAGCTGAGTGAAAAATGTGAAGCCTGTCCATATATTACTGCCTAAGCCAGATTTTGTATGGTGTTACTCCTCCCGCTTTCTCAAATCTGATAACACAAGTCTGGTTCCCCTTTGACAGACCTGGTCTTCATCAACCTCAATTGCTTTCTTCTTGATCATCCAGGTGACTGACTCCGAAAGTGGAGGGGTGGTCAGAGATCCCGAATAAGTCCAATAATCTGGGCATGAAGGCAACAAGCAGGAAGGATCAAACTCCTCAAGTTCAACCAGAGAATCCTAAGAAATCCCATCAACAGCAAATGGTTAGTTTGGGACACCTGTTTGCAAATACATTCGTGGATTTTTGAAACAGAGATTTTAAAAAGCCCCTTGTGTGCCCACCCAGCATTGTACTTGAATCTTCCTTCTTCCACTTTTGGGAAGCAAGGATTTAAAGACGACCCTCTGCTTCCTTGGAGTAGACAGGGCATTCCAGGCAAATAGGAAAGAGCCCAGCCTTCATCGTACCTTGTACTTAATGGAGGGCAAGGCATCTACTAATTTCTGCAGACCGTTATGAGTGGCTCCAAGCTGTCAAAGCAAAGATAAGGTTTGGATTCAGATCTAAAGGTTTTGCACCAATAACATCTTTACTCCTTGATAAACTTTAGGACAACGAGTTTCTGATCTCCTGATCCCACCCATTTCCCCACGAACGGCTTCTCTGAAAGACCCCCCAAGAAAAAACCCTAAATAAAGTCACTGGCTCTCTGTAGAGAAATTTCTTATCTGTTGCTTGAAGGAGCTGGTCTTCTCCTCCCATTTCCTTCCCACAGGTCTGTTTTGTCTCTATTTACACCTTCCTTCCTGTGTTCCCACCCTGATAGTTTATGTCCAAAACGGGACAAATTATATTCTGGTGCTATTATTGCGGTATAAATACGGCATGCAAATCCACAAAGGAATCAAAATAAACAGAGTTATTTAAATGATGCTTATTGTGTAAGAAAAACAGCAACAGATTGGGAGGAATAACAGGAACATTTCAATTTTTCTACCATCGCCATACCTTCAAAAATACCCCAATGACAGCCAGACCATTTTCGTCCATTAGAGCTTCTTCGAAACTTCCAAATTTGCAGCAATTCCAGTGAACTAAATGCAGCTGGAAGAAACAAGGAGAAGCAAAATGCTCTGGACGGCTCTGAAACCGCTGGGCGTGTTAAGAACTGCATGGTTCCTGAGTGCAGAACGAGAGGCTGCTTCCCCAGAAATTGAAATATCTCTGCGGACCACCCCTTCAGGGCTGGGGGAAAACTCCATCACCTCGTTCGCCCTGCAAGCATCCACGCTGATCTTCACCAGCTCTTCCTCTTACCTCAGCTGGGAACACCTTGCAGTCCACGGTGTGCTCGGAGCCCCATTCGTTGACGGCTCCCCAGTGAAAATGGAACTGCTTCAACCGGTAGTTGTTCTCCAAGGGACCCCCAGTTATGACTGCCGTGAAGAAAAGGCACGCGTTCAGGGGGATGGGGGGGTGTAGAGGAGGGGTCTGCATCATTCACAATTGGGGCCTGGATTCTGCACTGCTTGTTTGCTTTATTTTCAAACCATTAAAAGGCCATTTGGGGCTCACATTATCATTTTGCGCTGAAAAATAGTGGGAACAGATGCTGTACTTGCCTAGTTTTGATAACTGGTGTGGGGACATGAAACAGGCTGACTGGGTGCCCACCTGTAAGGAATCAGGAAGGGGACCTTGATGGAGATGGGCAGGAACGGTTGCCTAAGGAAAAGGGGCTGTAACGTGTTTGAAGCCCAAGCAATGAAATAACATTGGGAAGAGTTCAGGCAGACACCTCCCCAATTCACTGGAGTATAAGGGGGGGGGGGAGGACGTCCAGCACAATTTGACTTGCAAAATTCTTGTGTTAGAGCCCATCTCAGTAAAGTAGCCTTTACTGAGGAAATCAACTCCCAGTATGCTCTAGCTCAGTGAGGCTGAGACCACCCAGTTCTAACTCAAACAAACCCTGGCATTTTAGGAGAAAATGTACTTGACGTGCCACGGATCTCCTCTGCTTTGGTGAATAAGCGCCTCTGGACTGGCTCACGGAAGTAGCACAAGGACACTCACGTCCCCGGGAACTAAAGATAGAGTCTTCATTGATCCACGATCTTTACAGGGATATTTCTGGCCTCCTCACCAGAAAAGCCCAGCAGCCAGATTTGCCTCTAGGAAAGCCAGGCCTGCTGCAATATCCAGTTCAGGATGAGCAGGATCCCGGACGCCATGTTTTTAAGCACAGAATCAATGCAGGGTGAATACACGACCACGACTGAGCCCAAAATTTATGTTGCTAAGTGAGAAATTTGTTAAGTGAGTCTTGCCCCACTGTACGACTTTTTGTGCCATATTTCTTAAGCAAATCACTTTCAGTTCTTAAATTAGGAACACGGTGGTTAAGTGAAGCTGGATTCCCCATTGACTTTGTTTGTCAGACGGTCGCAAAAGGGGATCACGTGACTCCGGAGATAAATGGGAGTCAGTGGCCAAGCATCTGAAGGTAAATCGCATGGCCCTGGGGATGCTGCAACGGCCGTTAAGTGTGAAAAATGGTCATAAGCCACTATTTTCAGTGCTGTTATAACTTTGAACGGTTATTAAATGAACTGTTTTAAGTCAAGGACTAGCTGTATTCTGATCTCTTTGCCCAGGAAAAATCTCTACGCCATTCTCAAGGGTGGCAACTGGACGTTTGCTGCCAATTCCAGCAGCAGTTTTATAATACAGTCCTGGCTTTGGCCGGGAAATTAGCAGCTGACTGAGCTTCAATTGTGAAAAAGTGATGTTTTAAGGAAAAAGGCCAAATTAAGATTCTCTGACCTAACATTTTCTCCAACGAGACAGCAAAACTGGAAGGGTTACATTTTTACAGTCTTAGAAATCCATTTTTGTCATTCCAACAGTAGTTGCCTCTGTCAGATAGTTAAAATCTTGGGGAACAGAAAAGAATATCCAAGTCCTGGAAAGTCTAATACAATTTCTCAGCAGCTTGGCAGAATCAAAACAGCTTTTTTCTGTTTCCTGTTTTTTTCTCCCATTTTGAATGGAGGTTGGCAGAAAGGGCTGGGTGCGACTGCCTTCTGGTGGAGACTGAAGGGTACGCACTGCAAAATGCAGTTGTTTACCTTCAGATCTGAGCCAGAACCAGGAAAAAACTCGAAATACAGACCTCAAGCAACATTCCTGATGGGTCAAATACCAGAAGTAGATTCTGAGCTTCTAATTAAGGTGGGGGAAGTCACAAGAGGGTGTGTTTTTTTGCTGGCTTAAGCCCTTGGCAATCTGAAAGGTTTCTATCGTTTGGGGATGAAACTTCTCATTAGCATTTTGGAAACTCTGCTATACATGAGCCACAATGTCATTCTATTCTACACTTTCTACCAGTCACCAGATGGCAAGAAGGCCAGCACCACCACCGTCACATACTTTGATATTTGTCCCTTTGCTTTGCTGCCATCCTGTGCCCGCTGCCAATCTACTTCCATCCTGGCTACAAATAGGGGGGCATCTCGTCCAGTGTCCTGTTTCTATGCCCACTGACTTACCTTCCTGCACTGTCTTTCCTTTTCAACTTTAGCTTTAATCCACTTTTCCTCTTCTCTAATTGTATTTTCCTCGAAGGGCAGAAGCGAGGAGAAAGAAAGAAAAAGAGAGAGGGACCCCAAAAACTAAAAGGAGACAGCACTAAAAGAAGAAGAAAAGAGTGAATATAATCATTTATGTTTCTGGGAAAAAAAAACACAAAAGAAAAAAGGTACGGTAAAGCAGAGTTTCTAAAACTTGGCAACTTTAAGAGGTGTGGACTACAACTCCCAGAATTCCCTAGCCAGCATGGAATTCTGAGTGTCGAAGTCTACTATCTTAAACTTGCCAAGTTTGAGAAGCACTGCAGTAAAGCATTCTTGGAAGTTTGCAAAGGACGAAATTGGTTCAGCTTTTGTCCAGAACTTCAGATCTACATAATGCAATTCATGCTGGACTGAGGGAATGAGAGAGGTAGAAGCGAGGGGGGGGGGATTTAGAGATCCCAAAAAGCAGACAAGCAAAGTTATCCCATTTGGGGTTAAATGGAAAGCTTTTCCAAGTCTTGTCATGCTGTGCCATTTCTCTTTGCAGGAACTAAAGCGCAATGTGGGAAGTAACTGTAACTCACAATAGCCCCAGCCAGCATGAGAGATGCTGGGACTTGTAGTTCAGCAACATCAGGCCACTAAAAATCTGGGATGTGCCACATACTGGATTCAAAGACAAAACAATGAAGCTATCTGGAGCACAGAGCTGCTAAAAACAGCAAGCCCCCAAACAGGCAAGGCTGCTGTAAGGGTTTGCAGACCGATGCTCTGTTTGCACCTTGTCAGTTCAACATTTTGCCTTCAAATCCCAGCACTTACAATGATCGTACACTCCTCAAAACAGGATTTAATACTTGAGAGGCCTGACGCTGATCACAGACGAGATAGGCTTACAATTGTGCTAAGCCATTAAGGGGTTCTTTTAATTTCTTTCTGGTGTAGAACTGTTCCTATTTAATGGAAATAGCATAGCTGTAGAAGCACAGAAGGCATTGTTTAAGTCAGCTCATAAAGTTGACCTTTTTTCTTTCTTTAAAAGAGAAAGAAAAAGAAAGAAAGAAAGAAAGAAAGAAAGAAAGAAAGAAAGAAAGAAAGAAAGAAAGAAAGAAAGAAAGTTAGTTCATGAAAAGCTGAGCCAGGTACTGGTTTCCTTGCAGGATAAAATATTTCCCCAGACCACGAGACCAGAACAGGCATTGTTAAAAAGGGAGGCCCTATCTTTTTAGATCCTTTCAGGTGCTTTATTCAGAAAGCTTATCTGTCAGCTGAGTCAAGGTGATAACCAGCTTTTACCTTCCCTTAAAATAGGTTGCTGGCCCAAACACCTTTCAACAGAGAACACGTATTATGAAACCACGCAGATGGCATCTTGTACTTTGCAGAAGGCAAGGTAAAAACTGAACAAAGGGCATCAGAGGTTTTGGAAGAGTGCCCTAATGATATTTTTTTAAATGTTGGCTAGGTTGCATCTGGAAGTGAATTTTAGCAGGCAAAACAAATCTGGGGAATCATACAGAGAAAGACCCATCTGCTTTATTACAATGTCCCCTGCTGATTTATTTATTTATTTATGAGACTTATATACCGCTTTAAGTGCAAGCACTTTCTAAGCGGTGTACACCAGTAAGCAATGTATATCTATATATTTACATTGCCCCCAACAATCTGGGTCCTCATTTTACCTACCTCGGAAGGATGGAAGGCTGAGTCAACCTTGAGCCGGTGAGATTTGAACCGCTGACCTGCTGAACCCAGTCAGCTAAAGTGGCCTGCAGTACTGCACTCTAACTGCTGCGCCACCTCGGCTCATAAAAGCAGTGATTGGGGCACAAGCAACTCTACCCCAAGTATACATCTACACACCCCTAAGCGTGACCATGTCTACTACACTTTTCAGAGTTATTTGGATTTTGAAATCTTTTGCTAACGTCCACAAATTGCTTTTCCAGTCACTGCTTTTATGTTCCGCCTCTGCACAGCACACCTTAACTTCAATTGCTCTTACTTGATTTATCCACAGAGTCCTCAAACTCAACCAGGAAGGAGTATCCGTTGTTCCACATGTGGAGACAAGTGTCTGGATCATAACGTATCTCCAGCGGTTTCAGGTGAGGGTCATAAACACTGTCTCTCCACTGGATATTAATCGGCGATTGGCGGCTCCCTCCTGGAATGGTGATTGGGCTCTGCCAGAGAGGGTGTACTGGGAGGAGAAGGTATAGACCAGGGTTTAGCAACCTTGGCAATTTTAAGATGTGTGGACTTCATATCCCAGAATTCCCCAACTAGCATGCAATAAGATAGATGGACTTCTACTCCCAAAATTCCCAGAATTTTAAGATGGGTGGAAACATGACTATTGAAGAAACATTCGAAGTCTTAGCAGCTAGGAAGTGAAGAAGAGTTGCTTTAGCTAAAGCCTTCAAGTTCTCATTCTTCAAGAACAGTGTTTCCCAAACTTGACAATTTTAAGGCATGAGGATTTCAACTCCCAGAATTCCACAGCCAGCAACGCTGGCTGTGGAATTCTGGGAGTTGAAGTCCACATGCCTTAAAATTGTCAAGTTTGGGAAACACTGTTCAAGAATAACAGCTCCGTAGGGTGAGGAGAAACTCAGCAGAATTTCAATTTAGTTTTCAAGTGGTATTGCATTTGAGACTCAGGGAGACAAGGTGAAATGCTCCACCGGTGCCGACACAATTTTTTCATGCTGCCTCCCTTGTTTTGCTAACCAGGGCACTGACTCACCAGCGCCTATCCCCAGCAGGGTAAATCTCTGTTATGGGCCATTCTCTTCCTTGACGTCCCAATTATGTCTGGGTGATAAGTTGATGAGTTTCTTTTTTCTTGTTTTGAAATGAGTCAGTGCCCTGGTTAACAACCAACGGGGACAACACCGGGCATCCAGATCCGGTGAATTGGGGCAATCCTTCCCCATTAAAACATCTCCAGAGGCTGAATTGTGGTCTGGCCTCGTGGTCAGCTGCCAGAGAAACACCCCATTCCGTTGGAAACAAGTCTGTGCAAATAGACGGAATCTGGGATACGGTGCAGGCAGGAGAATGAACACTGCCTGGAGATGGAGAAAGGCAGGAAGAGGTTTGCCTTGGGTTTTCAAAACACGGGGTGGGCCACCCCCACCCCCACCCCGCAGAAGTAAAGGGAAAATACTGGAGGCTGGAAAAAGCGTGTGTGTGGGGGGGGGAGAGGTTCAAGGGGGGCAGGGCAAAAGGACCGAAGACCTGGTGGGGGAAAAGGTTTTCTGATGAAATGACCTTCTGCCTTGGGACAGACTGGGCGAGGGAGGGGAGGTGCTGTCAAACTCCTGATCTTTTGGCAACATCAACTGACCCAAAGAAAAACCATCATCCCCCCTCCCACCCCTCAACCTTCTGCCCTCTGGCGTTTCCAAACCGCTGGGAGGGGCTGTTATTAAAGAGGGTAAGGTGAAGGAGACGGAAACTTTGGGGTGCGTGGGAGAGCCTGCCGGATGCTCCAAACTGGAGTTGCTTAGAGAGAAGGAAGGAAGGAAGGAAGGAAGGAAGGAAGGAAGGAAGGAAGGAAGGAAGGAAAAGAGAGGGAAGAAAAGGGGGGAGGGGAGGAAGGGATGAGAGAAGAAAAGGAAGAGAAGGGAAAGAGGGAGAGAGGAAGGAAGGAAAGAAGGAAGGGAGGGAGGGAAGAAAGTAAAAGAAAGGAATCCCCCCCTGGGGCCACTCACCGCCGTCCCGGAGGCGGTAGGAAGCGCAAGCGCCCAGGCTGCAGTGCCGTATTCCGCTCCGGCCAGCCAAGGCTGCGGGCGCCCGGCGGAGCAGCGGCAGGAGCAGCCGGGCCATGGGGGAGACCGGCCGGTTCCGAGAGGCGCTGCGCCGGCTCGCTCCGCCCGCCTGGACCACCCCGAGCCCGGCGCGGAGCCTCTGGCGGCTGGGCGGACAGCCTCCGCGGGCTCCTCCTCCTTTCGGCCCCAGGGAGGCTCCTCGGGCGGAGCCCGCAGCCCGGCGTTCTCGGGAGCCCTCTGCGCGCCACCCAGCCCCTCCTCGCGGTGGGCAGGCAGCCCCCTCCCGCCACGCAGCCGGGGGGAGGTGTCGGGCGGTGGTGGGACCCCTCCCCGGCTGGATGCGGAACTCCGGCTGGAGGGGGTGTGGGCTTCAACGGCGAAGGCCGGCTGGGGGATTCTGGGAGTTGAAATCCACAAGCCTTCAAGTGGGCAAGTTTGGAGACCCCTGCCCGAGACAACGGGGCCATCTTTGGATTGGAAAAGCAAGCTCGTTATTTTTTTTTTTCAAACGCTGATGCACAAGACTTTGCCTCCCGCGGTGCTTTCTCTGGCCGGGACTGATCCCCACAAATCAGCTGCTTCGGCTGCTTTATAAACTTTCCCAGGGAGCAGAGAACCAATTCCCGCAAGAGGCTAGGTTTGGGTGAATTAGATAGAATTCCTCCTTTGGGGGGGGGGGTCTTCTTGCTGCTCTCTTTCCTTGCCACTCTTTTTGCAACAACTGGGGGGGGGGTTGGGTGATGATTCGCTGAGCCTTTAAAAACAGCCACCACCTAAGCCTGATTTTATTGAGATAAACTTTGAAAAACGTCTGCCTCTTAAAAGCAGAACCTGCATCAGCATTTCTGACTCTTTCCTCTTAAATAAAGCATTTTACTTTGCCGTTACTTGAAGGGCTGGCTTGCTTGAGTTTCAGGGTATTTTATATTCCAAGGGCATCTGACTTATGATTATGAATAAGCTAAACAATACTGTGCATGGACAGGAAGTCTTGCCCAGGCTCTGTGTCCAGCTTGGACAATAAAGAGGGCAGCTTCCACACTCATTTCATGTGCAAAAAGGCCACTTCTTAGCCCTCCCCCCCCCACTTTACTGGATGCAGTTCAGATTGCCATAGGAACATAATGTCTTGTGCAGACAGAACCAAACTGGAGCTGTTTTATTTTAATCTAGTACAATTTTCTCAGCCTTGGCAACTTAAAGATGTGTGGACTTCAGCTCCCAGAATTCAGAAGCAAGCTGGCTGGGGAATTCTGGGAGTTGAAGTCTACACAACTTCAAGTGGTTGAGGAAATTACTCTAGTAAAATAACGCTTTGTTTTACTTCATGGATACCCTTGAAAAGTATAAAATTCACTTCTAAAAGGCAGTTTGTCCTTGGGGCTTTTAAAGGAACTCTGCATGCAGCACACAGCTGCAATCTGACACCCGCGGCGCATATTTTATCCTTAGCAAATAAACGGTGCTTGCACAATAATGTCAACCTGTACATGACCAAACTACAATGACAAAGTAGAAGCCAAGTTATTATAGGAGGTCTTATCTGAACCAGACTCTCATGTAGTTTATTGTGTGAGCACATCCATCATGGTTTGCTAGCCATGGCTTACAGCTTAGTGTGATGGACAAGCTCAGCTGGTTCCCACTGCTAATCAGCTGAGGCTTCAGGAAAACCCAAAGACAAGTAAATGCTTAGATTGGAAGGTGGAAATACAAGAGGAAAAAAGAGAAGAATTTAAGGCAGTTTTTTTAAAATGCGAAGGCTTTGGAACACCCATAAAGCTAGAGAGAATAGGTTATGGGTACAGCGAAGGTTAATTGAAACCCACTCCCTACTGTCAAAAGGGCTTTTTCTCCTTGGCTGAGCTGGCAAAATCTCCATGGCAATTTGCCCCAAACAGAAGGCAAATAAGGCAATTCTGGATGGCTCTTGGTTTCTGCATCCTGTAACCACACAAATGTGTGCCTTTTCAGACTTTAGAGAGGGGCACACATCCACCCCACCCTGTTCCAGTCCTTTGGCACTGCTGGATCTGCCCACTTTATAGAGAGGGTGTCTGGGTGAGGTTGCTTCTCAAGTTTTAGCCTGTTCTGAAAACTCTCCGTGGAGGTTTAAGCCTGGAGAATCTGAATGGAATGTATAATCTCCAAATAATGAATAAATAAGGAGGATTCCTACAGGAAGAAGTTTGTCTGCTTAAATCAAGGGTTTCCAAACTTGGTAACTTTTAAGACTTGTGGACTTCAACTCCCAGAATTCCCTAGCCAGCCTGGCTGGCTGAGAATTCTGGATGTTGAAGTCCACAAGTCATTGCCCAGAGCAATGGTTCTCAAAGTTGGCAATTTGAAGATGGGTGGACTTCAACTCCCAGAATTCCTAGCTGAAGTCCACCCATCTTTAAGTTGCCAAAGCCAAGAAACACTCAGCTGGAGTGTCTTTGCACAGCCTTTCTGACCTTAGATCACAATTTCCAGAATTCCCCAGCCAGCATACTTCAAGATATATGGATTTCAACTCCCAGAATTCCCTAGCCAGGATGATTCCATGCTATCAGGAGATGATCTCTTGGAATTATGAAATGAAGTAGAATAGCCCGTCTCTTTTGCCAATAACCTGGTTGAAATTGCAGTAGGGCAAGGAATCAAAGGATTCATTTATATTTTTAAATGACTCTTGGCATCCGTTTTAGGAATCCTTTGAGAAGGCCAAGAAAGGGGAGAAAAATATGTCCACAGTTACTTGCGTGAGTCATACTGTTGTTCTAGATGAGAAAGACTGACTGAAAATTTCCTGTGGATTTGCATTCATGTTAAAAAAGGTTTGGCAGTGATTGAGGTCCTGGTGGAAAAAAAAACAGGGATAGTAAAATATGAAATGCTAGTATGTTTCACGCTCATGTACCTCTGGCTATATACTGCATTTTGAATAGAGAAATGGGTTTATGAAACTTGGATCTCTTTGTACCGAGCCTGCTTAGCTTCATGATGGTTGTTTGAATAATCCAGAACTGGCTGTCACTGCAACGGGCTAAGCAAGAAGCCGAGAAACCACAGGATGTGACCATTTGCAGCTGGCTTCGGTTTTTCCGACCTTCCTGATCATCCTTTTTTGCATCAGATGAAGAACTGAGTTTTTCCGAAGTTTGTGTCCTTTTCTGTGACATTTTGAATACTCCTAACAGCCTCGTTAAGGTCTCAAAGATAAATAAAAACTGGTCTTCTTGGCTCTTGATGGGACACAAAGGTATCAGTTACTCAGAAAAAATGTCCTTAAAGAAGTTAACAAACGTTTTTTTGCTAAGTAAGAAAACTACATCAAATTCACAAAGTTAGTAGAAGTTGAGCTTGGTGGAAAGGAAGCTTTTAAACAATAGCACTGGCTAAATGTAGTTTATGGGATTTTTTTTTAAATGTTCAGAACAACTGCTTTTACCTGAAAAATTATGTCTTATAAATTATATCTGAAAATTATGTTTTCTTGGAGGCTTTTAAGAAGAGACTGGACAGCCACCTGTCTGAAATGCTATAGGTCTCCTGCTTGAGCAGGGGGTTGGACTAGAAGACCTCCAAGGTTCCTTCCAACTCTATTATTCTATGTTATTCATGAAATCCTGTTTGTTCCAGTGATCCATAGCTGATCTACCAGTATTTATTTTGAAACCTGGACAAGTTGATCTTCCTCTGTTGAAAATGTTTGTTGATCTGACAGGAAATTCCGGTTTGTAAAGCTGAGGAGGCCCCTTGCAATTATTGTACAAACTTGGTTAGTATGCTAAGAGGTCCAAAGGATTTTCCATTGAGTGGAAAAGCAAAACTTTTCAATGGGATAGATCACTGATATGTCAACGTGACCACAGGTGTACCAAAGTAGCCAGAATAAATAAAAGACCATCGTTTTGCCCGAAGGCATAGTTGGTTATAGCACTGCTTAGCTGCTGTCTTTTAACTCTGTTCCCTGCAATGTTTGTTAAGTAATGCTGGTTTGTAGCAGGAAAGTATATATGGCTCCATTGAAAAGAGAAAAGGCTGAGTTTGGGGTAGATCCCATATGCTTTTGCCCAGGTTTAGAGACAAATAATATTTTCAATCACCCCTTGATATTTTGTCACCACCTGAGCTGAAATTTTTCACCTGGTTTAGAATGTGCAAAATATTGGCTGGTTTAAATCCATCAACCAAACTGGAAAGCAGAATATTTTAATCTAGTGCAACAAGCAAAAAGGGAATTTTTTTAACCATTTGTTTCTTTCTTCCCCTCCCCCAGAAATATTCTCCAATTGCTTTCAAAAATGATTGGTTACAATAAATGTTGGTCACAATATAAAACGTCTCGTTATAGCAAAAAGAAACAAGCAAATAAAAACAATTGCTTCTGCCCTGATTTCATAAAAGTGCTCTCTCCTACCAGAAACATATTATCTATTGATACCATTCACACAAACGCCAATGATTTAAATTACAATCTTCCTGAAAAGGGTAAGAAAACTGGATACTTACAGGAAGCATACCTGTTTTTATGAGTGCAGCTGATCAAACTGCAGGATCTTCGGGGTGTCAGATACTGTTCCCAGGCAATTTTCAACTTTTTGCTCAAATGGGTTAAATTCCTTATTTTTAGACTGGTAAGAAATATATTCATTTTTTTTTAAAGAAAATAAAAAGTGATTTTCCCGTTCAAATCGACAGATACAGTGGCAATGCCCTGTTAGGGGCAAAGGGATTGCCAAAAAAAAAGGTTAAATTTCAACCTGTCCCTCTATTCTCTTTTGATTTTAGGTTCTGGTGCGGGATGACACCCCTTATGCTCTGTGCTGTTTTTTGTCCCTGAGAAAATATCCACTTTCAAGTCATCTTTCCTTCTACGTAAGAATTTTGGGACTGCGAAGAATACTCTGAATGGGCAATTCTTTTTCCTCTTTTGCACAATCTTCCTTTAAAACACCGCAATATTTGTTCTGGTGTCCTGTTCACAGAAGCATTTTATAGATGGCAAACAGCTGGCTGAAGGACACTGACTCTACAAAGAGGGCAAGGGGAGAGATGACCCTTGATGGGGAAAACAATTGTAAGATTAGTGATATTTGATTTGGTAACTTGCAAATAGGTCTCATTCAGCAAAGCCCCCCTGGAACGCTAAGGGGCAAGAGGTAACTTTCTCTGGTTTTAGCAGGATCTTAACCTTCAAGGACAAGAAAATCATCTTCACCACCTCCAGGAATAAGGAAACCCCCCAAAGCCCATTAGACATCTTGCATTTCTCTTCTATAAACTATGAGAGACAACCTTTGTTCTACTATTGGAAACTCTTTATGTACAGAGAGTTAATTTTTACCATAAATTATAGACTAGGTTGCTAGAATGTGCTCAAAAAAAGGCCCTAAACTGATTACACCAAGTCTGGATAATGTAAGCTTCAAAACATTGGCTCAGTCAATCTGGTAGGCAGGAACTAGCTGGCCCTGCCCTGATATTTAAGGGGAGCCCAAGAAAAATCAAGGAATAGAATGGCTGTTCATTTTTATTGAAGTTTCTGTGGCCTGAAAGATATAATTTTGGTAGGACTATCTACCATGACTTCTTTGAGCTCATGTAAACCGCTCCTTGTATCATCAGTGATGATGACATAGATGGTAGATATGGTGACTAGCCATATTTTCTGTTGGCCTTTGAATTTTCAAAGCATCAAAGTCTTCTCCAATGATTGTTGACTTTGTACAAAGTTGAAAATATCAAATGTTGGCTTCATCATTAGTGCTTTCAACGAGGAATCTTGATCAGGCACTGGGTGGTTTGTTTTTCTACTGTTCCAAGGTGTAATGCCAAGTCTCCAATTTTTCTTCTTTCAATTTTTCCGAGGGTCCAGCTGTTAGAGCTACATATTAAAACTGGCAAGATTATAGTCCTGACGATATGGACATTTATTGTCAATGTGATACATCTGCACATGGTCTTGATCTGTCACATTCAGGTATCTTTGTCTCCTGGCTAGAAACCGAGAACTTTGGAGCCTAGGAAGATATAGTCCCTTATTAGTGCAGCTTCTCCAATTATTTGCATTGGGTTGTGTTGCTTGTTGTTGACCAAAAACTTGATTCTTTAAACATTGTGCAACAGGCTTGACTTTTGCAAACTCTTCTTCCACTTTAATTTCTATTTTTTTAGGTGATGAGGTGATGATGCCCCATGGATGGCTGTAAGAGAGGATAACTCTTACAGCCATCCATGGGGCATCATCACCTAATCTGAGCTGGTTATTTCTCCCAGCCGTTTAAATGCCAGTTTCGATTTCTTCTCATGATGTGCTCTGCATATATATTAAAAGAACAAGGTGCCATCTTTGCCAATTAAGCTGCTCCAAATTCTGTTCTGTTGCTTCTTGGTAATTATATAATTATAAAATATATTGTTCAACAGGCTGTCTGCATTATTAGATGTGCTCATGTACGATTGTACAAAACAGCAGAAACAGCTTTTTTAGTCCAACTTTCCTGGAAGGGTGGGGGGGCATGCTGGCTGGGGAATTCTAGGAGTTGGAGTTCATCCTTCTTCAAGATGCCAAGTTTGAAAAATATTGGTTTGTCTGAGAAGGTGCACATTTTATTGATTTGGTGCAGGATACTCCGACCAAAATTAAGATCCGAAGCGGAAACCTTCGCTTCCATGCAGCCCGCCGGTTCCCCCCCCCCCAAATGGCTTACTACAGCTCCCAGCATGGACGGGGCAAGCAAGGGATCGCGCGCGCGCAAGGCCTTCTGGGACTCCGAGTCCTTCTCGTCTCGGCCGCCCTGCTTGCCGGGTTGGCTCTCGACGCGCCGGCGGCTCCCAAGCGGGAAGCGTGCGCAGTGCGCCTGCGCGCCATCTCGGGTCTAAGGCTGGGGACGCGCTAGCCGAGCGCGCCTGCGCAGCGGCGACTCCGGAGGATCTCTCGCGAGGAAGGACGCCATTATCGCAGCCGCCCGGCCAAACACCACGAGAATTCGGCAAGGCAAACGGTAACCTCGCTTCTCTCGCGGGTTCCCGGCTGCGGCTGCGGCTGCTCGGCCGCGGAGCCCGGAGGGCCCCGGCTTAGACCCTCACAACGACGGAGAGCTCGCGCGGGTCGCCTCACGGCGCCCAGCCTGCCGGGCCGCGAGCGGGAGGGGGCGGGGGTGGGGCGCACAGGGGCGGGGCTTGAGACTTTGCCTCTTCCCCCCCCCCCGCGCCACCCCGTTGCCCCGCCCTACGCGGGCGCGGAGCCGTTCGACGTGAGTCCCGTGCTCTGCCCGTTGGGGGGGACTACAAGTCCCATCATCCGCAGCAAGCGCAGCCCTGGCCTCCAGCCCGAAAGGCAGCACCCCAGCTCAGATTCCAGCCCGCCGGGGGGGGGAGGAGGAGGAAGGAAGCTCCAGCTTCCTGGCTGGGCATGATGGGAATTGTAGACCCCCAATGGGGGTTGATGCTCGGATGGCTAGCTATGCATGTGGCTGAAAGATTACGGAGCCCCCCCGCCAATATTTCTTTTTTCTTAGCAAGGGCTAGAACTGGAGCCCAATATCAAAGGTCGAAGTGATGTTCGAGGTCATGTAGTCGAGCCCTTTTCCCTTGCAAAGCCCTCTTTCTCTCTCTGTCTCTTAGCCGCTCTCAGTGGTTTGTCTAGCAAAGAGAGGGAAGGAAAATGTAAAGAGTAAAGGAAGAAAAGACAATTGAGAAGGGTAGGCACGGTGCTGGGTGCCTGCAGAGGTCAAAGCAAGATTCAGTTTCCTTTCAGTTTAGGGTTTCTTGAAGGACCTGAATTCTTCCAGCATCTTAAACATGAACCAAATTAGATAAGAGCGTGCTTTAATAATAAACGTTCTTTGGGTGAATGAACTGTGTGTATGTATGATAATTCTCTGAGCAGGGGCATTCAGGACAATAAAATAGTACTGTAAAGTGAATTAAAGAAAATATATACAAGTTCCTGTCCCATTGCAATGCTGGACGTTTAAAACGTCATAACGATGTAGACTGAACAAAGAGGTTTTGGGTGGTTTAAAAGCATGGTGTACAATTTATTACCATATATATAACAGGCTGTAGTCCTTGAAAACTTACATTGTATGCAGTTAGTTTAAAATAAAAGGAACTATCATAACAAAGACATTGTAATAATAAGCAGGTATTACATTTGAGTGTACTTCCACTTCATATGAGTGTTTATATAACATACGTTGATGTTTTCACATCACTGTGAAATCGGTAACATTTAGAAGTGGTATTTTGGCCATCAGTTTACCCTCTTTGGACAGCAGAATGGTTTGAAGTAGGGCACACAACTAATGAAAACAAGTTGTACAACCTGCTTTAGTGGAAGCAAAATGAGATCTTATCAAAGAATTGAACTTGAGCAACTGCACATGTATTGCGTGCAAGAAATGTGCAAATGTGTTGAAATTACTAGCACATGGAATGATATGACACAACTCAGAGAAAACTGCAATGAAAAATACATTGCATATCCAGAACAATATCAGTTTCCATCAAGTCAGAAGAATTTAAATAGATACCTACTTCTTTGGGAGTTAGGCCTGGCTTTCTGAATTAAGTGCATGATTGTTAATCCAAGCAATTTACGCTAGTTTTATTTAATTTCTGGCCACACCAGACGTCTATACCATATAACTATACATCTTTTTGAATTAGGAGTGGCTGTTTTTAATTACATGTGTAACTACTTATATTACTTGGATTGCCTGAATGAAATTTGAGCATTTAAAATGGCATTTTCCATAAACTGCATTTGCAAAAAATGGCAGGAAGTTTTTGTAGGTGATTGTGTTATATGGAACACTGCATAATTATATGAATAATACATAGGTTTGCATAAATGAAAAGGACTTTCACAGTAACTTCAGGCAGGTGAAGAGAAGCAGCAGAGGAAAGTGGAAATGGCACATTCAGGGGTGATAATTGAATTATGGGGGGCTCTGATCTCTGAATGACCTGCCTGTCTTTCAAAAGGACCGAGCAGTCGAACTGAATGGAAGTCAGCTGGTAAAACAGATTGGAAATTCTGGGCATAAATGGGATCATCCGCTAATCTTTCTCTAAATATGGAACAGATTAAGAAACTACCTCTGTTGCTATTTTTTCATTAAACGCATATCTTCAAGGGGGCACACGTAATGCTCTCACCATTCTTGTAAAGTTACAAGGCAGCTTTCTCTGTTCCTCTGGAAAAGAGGCCAAAGTAGAATTCCTTTCCTGCAGGTCAGGATATTTCCTTCTTGCTGGTCTTTCCTGCCTGCTTTTTTTTCTTTCTTTCTTACTGCATCCATTCACTTATGCAGGAATAATGAAGCGCTTGCAGTTTGCAGTGGCTGCAGCAGCCAGCTAGAATGGGTCATTACATACTTTGGGGGGGGGGGGAGTGAGAAACAGGAGGTGGTGCCCATCCTTCAGCAATTTCAGCTGGTGTACGCCTTGACTTGATAACACTGCAAAACCAGCATCCAGTTGACTGCTTCTCAATCCCCTTTGGTTGTCAGGATTTTGTTTTCTGTTCTCTTAGGAAAATTGCTGGAAAGCAACTGTTGCTCACAATAAATATTTAACCTCGAAGCTGTGCTGCGTAATTGGTTTTAAGGATGTCAGTAAAATCAGTTGGACAAAGGTATACTGTAATCGATGAGCGGATTCCTTGAAATGGGTGGCAAACAATTACAGGCAAGTCGGGTACCAGCGTTCTCTCCCCTCCCCCCCCCGAATCTGAACTGCTCAAAGTAGCTGTGCAGAATCCGAGCAGGACTTTTGTGACGTGTCAGCATCTTTACTCGCACACAAAGGTTGCTGATTCGAGGAGGAATTGAAGAGCAAGCTTTACATTCTCCCCTTGACCTTTCCTTACCAACAGCCCCTGTTTTTTTTAATTAGGCAGCTCTTATTAATCAGTATTGCACGTAAGGTGATTGCCCTGGGATCAGTCAACTTGGATCAGAAGGTGGCGAGCCGAGGTGGCGCAAAAGTTAGAGTGCAGTACTGCAGGCCACTTTAGCTGACCGTGTTGAGCAGGTCAGCGGTTCAAATCTCACCGGCTCAAGGTTGACTCAGCCTTCCATCCTTCCGGGGTAGGTAAAATGAGGACCCAAGATTGTTGGGGGCAATGTAAATATATAGATATACATTGCTTACTGGTGTACACCGCTTAGAGAGTGCTTGCACTTAAAGCGGTATATAAGTCTCATAAATAAATAAATAAATAAATGAATGAATAAATAAATAAGGTTAAAAGCTCCAGTGGGTCTGTAGACGTGGGAGCCAAGCTTAGGTTGGTAAAGTTGGAACCGGTCTCATGGAGTTTGTAAATGAACTTTGGGAGCTGCTGGAATCAAGATAAACATTTGAGGCCCAGGTGCTTCTATAAGATGGAAGAGTTGGTTAACATTTGCTGCCCAAAATAATACAAACGAGGCAGGAAGATGCTGTATTCTTAAGATTTATCTAATTCCTGTTTGCACTGGGTTTCTTTCTGGTCCATTTTTTTTTTAATATTGGAAAAGGACTTATAGTTTTATTTAATGCAGTAAATATCTGTGGTGTCAGAAACATGCAAGATGCGCTTCTGAAGACACTTCAGTGAACAGAACAGCCTGTAATTTAATCCACTTAAATAAATGTTCTTTTTCAATACCAGGAAAGGCTGTGCGCCCTGACAGGTGCCTCTTTCTAATTAGTCCAACTTCATTGCGTTTTTACTTGAGAGCAGCCAAAGCAGCTTTCCTGTCTTGATGGCTGATCTCTGGATTATGATGCTACAATTCTGGGATGAAGATAATGAAGATTGTTCCATTTTATTATCTTCTGAAGTTTTTGGCTGTTCTGTTCTTCAAAGGAGATGGCTTTTCAGACAAAAATTAGAGCCATGTGGGAATGGAAAATAATTTCAGAATCCAAGCTATCACCACCAAAGATTTAGGAATCTATGCTGTGAAGAAATAGAAGAAACATTAATGTTCTTTAGTAACTCAGCAAACTGATAGTTTGGTTTTCCTGCCAGTTGTGGTTTTACTCCTTCTCGTAAAAGAACTTAGGAGAAGACACGGCTTTTAAACGTTCCTGTATTTCCTGCAAAAGCAACAGATGAGCATATTTATTATGCCCTCTGTTTAACGGATTTCGTTTCTGGCTTTTTCTCCTAAATAGCCTGCACTGGCTGGAAATTCTGGAAATTGTGGACTTAACATGTCAAGGGCTCTGCGGAAGGTGCATTAGAAACCATCAAATTCTTTTACTTACAATTCTACCCCAATCCTTTTTTTTTTTACACAGATTAAGATGTCCTTTTGCCACAGCTTCCCTGAAGTTAAAATGTAAGCAGTCATTTCAGTCCTACCAAAGAGGTGACATAAAGCAGTGGCAGAATTTGCATCAATTTTCATAGGATTGGACCATTGCTTTAAAACTGGGTTCAGAACTTTGACCTAAGACTTGGTTCCATTGAAATCAGTGGGTGTTATCTTCAATTTATTCTAATTTATGTTATTCTATTGTGATTTGGGAACTGATAAACCTGGAAGGAATGGATAATTGAGGTCTTGCAAATAAGCTCTGTTCATTTTTGGACACACCTAAATGGAACTGAAATAATTTACGGTTTTGTTGAAATAAAAGCCAAAGAGCTTGATAGTTCATCGTCTTCATCATCATCTTCATCAGCCATTTTTGTTACTTTGGAGCAACACATGGAGGGAATGCGAGTATCTGTAACAAAGCCATCATTTTAAGGAAGAAAAACCTAGTTGTTTACAATCCACGTAATGTGCAAGGCATAATAATCCTATCATGAAAAAGGAGGAAAATGATTTTCTTAAATAGTTTTAATAATTTAATAAACAAACCAAGCATACTTGACTGGCAAAGGAAGATCTGGTTTTCATTCTGTTTTGCACAGTACACCAAAGTTATCTTGTTTGTTGCCCCAGATCAGGGTGGGCATATTGGAAAAGTCCAGATAACCTTCCGTGCACTGAAAAGTTAAGAAGATTCTTGGCTGTCCTAAGCTATGTGGAATCAACCCCATAAGCAGTCTATCCCCGCATATCAATTTCTGCAGACAACAGAAGAAAGTTTATGTTAATAATCACCCAGTAACTTTTTGCCAACTAAAATTAGGATATAAGTGAGTAAGAAGGCTGGCAGGGAAAAACTTGAATACATCCAGCAAGTTCTTGAGAAGTTTCAGTTATCCAACAGGGGAAGTAGTTAGTCGCTGGGTTAGATCGGGTCTCCAACCTTGGCACTTTTAAGACTTGTGAACTTCAACTCCCAGAATTCCTCAGCCAGCATGGTCTTAAAGTTGCCAAGGTTGGAAGCCCCTGGGTTAGATGGCTACCAATTTCTGAAGGCTTCTTTACAAGAGGAACAATTGCATCATTGCTCTGCTTATGAGCTTCCCGAAAGAGACTCTTGATAGACTCCCTCTAGCACAGTGGTTCTCAACCTTTCTAATGCCGCGACCCCATAATACAGTTTCCCATGTTGTGGTGACCCCCAACCACTTATACATCACTGGGTGCCAGGGGCGTGGCCAAAGAAAAGGGAAAAAATGGCGGACAGCCTTCTTTGGTGACCCCCATGAAATGGTCGTTCGACCCCAAATGGGGTCCCGACCCACAGGTTGAGAACCACTGCTCTAGCACCTAGTTTCTAGATGGCTTCTTTATTTGGGTCTGGTTCTTATGTTCTAGGCAAGTGCTATCAGAATAAGAAAACCCATATAGGACCAAGAAACAATAATGTTCTTCTGACGTTTCTACAAAAAGGTTCAAAAGGCACCTGCCAGATGGAAAAGATTGAACTGAAGCAGATTTTCCTGGATTCCAGTAAAAATTCTACAATAAGGTTCTCATGATATGAACTTCGTTTGTTGATTTTTATTTCGTGGACACATCTGTGACATTTTGCCATTGCCTAATTCTGGGAGTTTGGGGTTTCTGAATGTAGCGTTCTGGGATTCCTTGGTGGTTAACCATCCAAGCGCCAACTGGATCCAACTCTACTTAGTTTCCAGTGCCATGAGGCTTTCAAGATGTATTTTTCCCTACTCAAAAATACTTGAAACGAACATGGCTGTGATACAGCAAAGAGATAGGAATATGAATTCTTTGGAAGCAGATCCTAGTTGCATAGACATGGTAGCTGGGTTCATCCGTTGCACCCTGCCCAAGTTTGAGTGTTGCATAAACTCGTGATTGTGATTTCTAAACAACGATTTTATGACTTACCAGGGTTTGTGAAACTCCCCAGTTTGATTTATTTAGCCTACTGTGATTAAAGTATGGCTTAGCATGATGTACGGAATTAATCAGAACATTGTGAGCAGCAATAAACTTTGTGCAGAGAATAAGGAAGATGACCTGGATGGAGAGATGCAGGATGCATTGCCAGGAGAGCCGGGGGGGGGGGGAGAGAAGGGGGGGAGGGAACATATTTTAAGTCCACAACAAATAGATAATATTTGGAAGCAGTTCAGGCAGACTCTTCCTAATTCACAAGACTATAAGAAAGGGGAGGCGGTGCAGCACAATCAGGTCTGCAGGATTTTATTCTTGTAGCCAATCTCAATAAAATAGTTCCAGCCTTCCTGTGGAGTTGATTTCTTGGCCTGATCCACCTAGGAAGGCCGTCGTTTATTTTTTTGGAGGGGTGTGTGTGTTACATTTAATCCTAAAAACTGGTTGTTCTGGGGCAAAAGTCTGTCCTTAAGCCCCCTTCTTTAGTCTGTAGAATGGCATGGTAAAAACCCAGCTCCTCAACCTTGGCAACTTTTAAGACTTGTGGACTTCAACTCTCAGAATTCCTCAGCCAGCTTTGCTGGCTGAGGAATTCTGGGAGTTGAAGTCCACAAGTCTTAAAGTTGCCAAGGTTGAGAACCCCTGACCTAGTACCATGATTTGAAAACAGATTAAGTAGTACAGGTAATCCTTGACTTTCAACGGTTCATTTAGTGACCATTCCAAATTACAATGGCGCCCAAAAAGTGACTCAAGACAGTTTTTCACACAACTGTTGCAGCTTCCCCAGGGTCACATGATCAAAATTCAGCCGCTTGGCAACTGACTCATACTTACGACGGTTGCCGTGTCCCGGGGTTATGGGATCCCCTTTTGTGACCTTCTGACAAGCAAAGTCAATGGGGAAACCAGATTCACTTCACGACAGGGTTATTGACTTAACAATTGCAGTTATTCACTTAAGGACTGTGGCAAGGAGGGTCGTAAAACAGGGCAGAACACACTTAACAAACATCTCGCTTACCGACAAAACTTGGGGGCTCGATTGTGGTCGTAAGTCCAGGGCTACCTGTGTTAATAGAATCTGTGCACGATTCTGGTTTCCTTTTGAGCAAAGCAAGATGAAAAGCGGGGGGTTTGGCCGGGTCCCCTTCCTAATTTATGGACCGAAAGATTCTTTCCCTTCAGCCTCAGCCCAGCTTCCAACCGCATTTGCAGCTCGTGACATGATGAAACCATAATCCGCGCACAGCTGTTTTAATATCTGAGGGCTGGCCCTTGCCCAAGACTTCTGAGAAACAGCAAAGCAAATTTGCCAAAAGGAGAGAAATGGCAACCACGTGCCCTCAGTCCCTTGCCAGATCACTCCAGCCCCCTCGCCCCAGCGCGAACCCGCCCCTAATCCTTTCACGGAGATCCGAATTTCAAATGAATCTTTCTTGGCAGCAGATTTTCTTGAATAAAAACTCAATATCTTGCGGTGTCCTCATTGGGAAGAATTTAGAAAGGGTTTTTTTTTTTCTCTTCTCCCCCCCCCCCCAATGAACAGCTGTTGCTGTGGCTGGCCGGGAAACTCAAAGCAATCAGAGGTCTCCAACCTTGGCCAATTTTAAGACTTGTGGACTTCAACTCCCAGAATTCCCCAGCCAGCGCATGCTGGGAGTTGAAGTCCACAAGTCTTAAAGTTTGCATGTTCTAACAGCATCCCATGGCTGGACCGCAAGAGAGAGAGAGAAATGGCTGGGTTCAGCTGACTTCATTAGGCATTGCCCTTTCAGAGACAAATCAGACTTCTCTTGTCAACAGTATTTTGCTCCAGGTATCAAAAGAAAAAAACAACCCAATCAGTCTGTTGTTGTGTTCCCCACCATTTCTGTCTCATTCTACTTTCCCATATCTGGGACAAATTTAGATGTGACTTGGTTCAGTGTTTTAAAATCAGCTGGGGAACCTGGAAATTTCTCTTGATAAAACTTGCAGCAGTCCTTTACAGGAACCCCAGAAGAACACTGTTAAAAAATATTCAGGTGTAAGGTGGAATTCAATATTGCAGGAGCTGAATTGTAGTAACTCTAGAAACTGGTTTTGTTCGAACTGAATGCACTTCCGAGTCTTATTTTGTGCTGAGAAAGAGATCCTATAGTTCTGCATAAGTTCGCAAACGTGTCCGTATAGATTTCTTAATCCGTTTTACTATGAATACTTTTTCATGAGTACAGTAAACAAGCGGTTTAAGCATGAATTAAAATGCTAAAAACAGGAGACATAATCCAATCCAACATGAGCACTGCTGAGCCCTGTCTGTTTTAGGGTGCTTAACTCTCACGAAATCAGTGGTGGCTAAAACCCCTTCATCGTGACTGCATTGATCTTAATCTAATGAGAAAAGTCACAACATTATCCCAAACTGAATGCTCTTGTTAATTTTAATCCTGAGAAACTTTCTCCCAAAGACATGACGACAGTGGTCTCCAGCTGAGAATGGAGATTCTCAGTCATCCAGGTCATGGTTGTCCCAAGAGACAACTGGGCTTTGTTTTTCCTTGAAGATGTTTCGCTTCTCATCCTAGAAGCTTCTCCAGTCAGAACTGAAGAAGCTTCTTGGATGAGAAGGGAAATGTCTTCAAAGAAAAACAAATTAAGTCCAGCTGCCTCTTGGAAAAGCACCTTAGGGCATTTGGTAATTGTGTAATATGGGTGCAGTCACTGCCATCTCTTCTCCGTTCTGGTTCATCTTGAACAGCTTTCTCCAGCTCTGTCTTCTAGATAGGTTGAATTCCATCACCATTACCTAAATTTGCTTTCTGTTAAGTGTCAGAATCTGGAGTAAGTCATACAATATAGTCCGGAGATCGCAATGCAAAGGAGAGAAAAAGCAATATCTAAACCAGTGGTTCTCAACCTTTTTAATGCCGCAACCCCCCCAACCGGTCGTAAGTCGAGGACTACTCAACCAGTCATAAGTCGAGGACTACTCAATGGGTGCAGCACCATTTGCAGAATGGGACTTTTGGCGGGCTCAGCGGGGCAGAGACAGCCTGGACAATTCCTATTGGCTTTTGAAAGCCAATAGAATTAGACTCTATTCAAGAGAGTCTATTCTATTGGCTTTCCAAAGCCAATAGAATAAAAGGGAGTAGCACAGCTAAGGAAAAAGGGGAAAAAAATGGCGGACTGCGTTGTTTGGCGATCCCCGTGAAATGGTCATTCGACCCCAAATGGGGTCCCGACCCACAGGTTGAGAACCACTGCTCTAGACCCTCTAGAAATGCCCCCCATAATATCAGTGCTGCAGTATACAGACTCTGGCAGATTACACACACAAAAACAGTTAAAAGAGAAGGAAGGACTCCCTGGAGAAGGGCCTAATGCTGGGAAAGATGGAGGGCAATAGAAGAAGGGGACGACAGAGAATGAGATGGCTGGATGGAGTCACCGAAGCAGGAGGTGTGAGCTTAAATGGACTCCAGAAGATGGTAGAGGACAGGAAGGTCTGGAGGAACGTGGTCCATGGGGTCGCGATGGGTCAGACACAACTTCGCAACTAACAACAACCAGGGGAATCTGGACTAAAGCAATCCTAACAATAACAAACAAAATATTGGATATATTGGTTTAGGTATGCTATGTTTCACCAGTAATAAATATTTCTAAGACAGAAGAACATGTTTAGTTTTTCGAAACTGTAACTTAAACTGATTTCAGTTCTGGACCTATTGGATTTTGTCAAAATTAACTGCTGACTGGGCATGCATAGATTTACACTTTTATACTAAAATGATGATTAAGATTTCTTTAATGCGCTGATAGTTTAAAAAGTAGGCATTGGAGGAAATCAGCTCTTGTTTGTTCATCTCTTAGGACTGTCTTTGAAGGTGATTGCAGTCGTATTTAGTGTCACGATGATGTGCTTTGGAGTCAGCATTCACAATAAATTGACGGAAAAACACATTATCTCTTCCTGCATTGCATATGTACAAGTGCATTTGGGGAGTTTTCAGGTTAGCATCTAGTCCAGGGGTCTTCAAACTTGGCCCTTTTATGACTTGTGGACTTCAACTCCCAGAATTCCTCAACCAGGCACGTGTGCCTAGCTGAGGAATTCTGGGAGTTGAAGTCCACAAGTCATAAAAGCGCCAAGTTAGAAGACCCGTGATCTAGTCAGTCTGAGCTGCAGCCAGGAGAGCCTCAGCCTCCAATTGCTAAGGGCTGTTGTCTGCCCGTCAGTGTTATTGTGTGCAAAGCAATCAGGAAAACAAAAAACCCCTGTGCTTTGAAGATCAGATGGGCATTTCTTTTTGTAAAAAATGCTCATCTGTAGACTCCTTTCGTCAAAAAGCTCGTACGTAGATATTAGTGGAAGAAGATATAAACAAGACTTGTGATAAAATTAAGGACCTAGTATATATCTGGAAGGGATATCTGAATTGATAATGTGTTTATTTAAAGTTAAATTTGATTATGATAATTGTAAATTTATAAAGCTCTAAAACAGGTTTAGGATTAATAGAAATTTAAATTAGAAATGGATTATCTTAAATATATTAAGCTATTTGAGGGAAATAGAGAAGGAATATTTGATGTATTGATTTGAATTATTCATATATGGTTTTATTTCTGGATGTTTGATTACCGCAGCACCACGATGTGTCTTGAGCACTTTGTTCTAAGAATTAAAAAAACAATAAAATTTGTTTTAAAAAAAAAAGCTATGTGCTGGATGACAGGTAGTGAATATGGTAGTCCTCATGAGACCACCGTTTTTGATGTTTTGCAGAATCAGATTTGTATGAACTGACGGATCTCCTTCAGTTCAGCCCTACGCCCTGTTTCTGAATGATGACAGAACAGGATTTAGCGGATGTAGTTCAAATAGCTGTGGAGGACTTGAACCCAGATCATCCAGGTATGTTAAAGAACCCAGCCACCCAATTTGTGTATTTCATAGTATGTGTTGCATAGAAAATTAAAGATGTAATGTAACAAAAGTTCTTTCTTCCTGACACTGAGTAAAACAACAGTGTGGCAACCTCACACTTAGGTTGCTTCGCTGCCTCTAGTTTTCTACCTGTCCCGAAAATCTGATATTTTATTTCTAACTTTGTTTTAAGACAGTAAACAAGGCAATGGATCCTATAGCAATAGATGGGAGCATGCAGATGAGTTACTGTAAACAAAGAGGACGGCCCCATCTATCAAATCTATTTAAGGAAGAGTTCTTCCACCTAAATCCCCCCAGATGTGTTGAGCCAATTCTCATAATCCCAGCTCTTCTTTGTCTGTGGTGGATGGGCTATCAAGGAGATTAACGTCTCAAACTTCTGTCTGCTGATCCACTGCTGAGATCTAGTCAGTGTTTCTCAGCTTTGGCCACTTTAAGAGATATGGACTTCAACTCCCAGAATTCCCCAACCAGCAGGGCTGGCTGGGGAATTCTGGGAGTTGAAGTCCACATGTCTTAAAGCTGCCACAATTGAGAAACACTGCTCTAACAAACAGGTAAACCTAGCTGTGAAAACAAATTTTGGGATAATTTTCCAGCACTTCCTAGAGCTTCTAGGACACTTCTTCCCATCCAGTGTGTTCCTTTTCCTTTTAATTTCATAACCAAGGGCCTTTGATGGAGCTATTAAAACTGGTTTGCTTCTTTCTGTTTTTTGGGCTTGCAGTTGTCTTGGAAAACCATGAAGTGACAGACGAAGACGTAGACCCCCCTTTGAAACGGCAGCGGATAGAAATCAATTGTCAGGACCCGTCAATTAAGGTTGTAGCCATGTACCTGCTTGCTCACACAATGCAGCTAATAATGGATAGATATGTTTTGTGATGGTTTAAGGTGATTTGAACCACAGGGCCCACTGAGTGTCCTTTAGGTCAACACATTTGCAGGGCACATTTGGAGTTGGCCAAAGGTCCTGAAGATCTGAGATAGCCTTTATCTTGGAAAGCTCTGAGGCTTCTTCCCTAGTACAGGGAGTCCCCGACGTATGACCAGTTTCAAGTTATGAGGAACCTCAAAAAAGGTACTCGCACCCAGATTCAAAGTTCCGATGGCCGACTCCCCCCCTGTGGTTGTACGACCCTATTTAGTAACCAGCCTGCATTTGCAGTCTCCCGTGATCATGTGACAGTGATTTATGATTTTTTTTGCTGATTTCTGGCAAAAAAATGGCCATTGTGGACAGTGGGTTCACTTAACGACCAGTGTGTTCTTAGTGACTGCAGGTTCGCTTAACACTGGGTGTTTTGCTTAATGACCACTGCAAAAAAAAGTCATAAAATTCTGTCTGTCACCTGATAACCTGCTTAGTGACTGGCACAACTTACTATCATAATTCCTATAAGTCAAGGAATACATTTGGCACATATTATCTCCGCAAGACACAGGAATCCATCTTCAAGTTACCAGTGTATATCAGATGCAAGAATATATAGGGGAAAAATCATGTTAGCATAATTAGGGAAAACTCCTGACTGAATAGTGGAAAATATTTTTCCATGAATCAGAGAAGATTCAAAGTTAATAATTGTATTTTCCCTTAGTCTCTGTGAGAATTACTAAGATCTTCCCTATATAGTATATTCTAAATAATTTTTGATTGTATCAAACAATGAACCTTGTGGCTGCGTTGACAGCTTTTTAACTAAAAAAGCAGGATAAAGAAAATGTATTTATTGCACATTTATGTAAGTGAGCAATATGCTTAACACGAATCTTCACTATTCTGCAGAATTTCCACTAAGAAGATTAGAAAAACTTTCAGTTTAAGTTCAGAGATTGCTGACTTATAATGAAAATTAGTCTAAAAATATAGTTAGATGTTTTCTAGAGTTGAGTGTTTCATCTTCAGAGTTTGTAGGTAATTTGAACTCAGTTTATTTTATTATTTTAATCATGTCCACCAGAGGGTGCACAAGAAGTATTTTAAAAGAAACCCAGTGCCATCTAGGTACAAATCAAAGCAAAAGCTATATTTTGTTGTAAATAATTATCTCATGTTTTTTGAGTGGAATGCTTATTAAAAAATAGGCCCATAATCATCTAGGTACGCTTTAGAACTTAAAGCGAATTTACATCCCTCCTTTTCAGCTTTGTTTCCAGAAATACCCAAGGCAAAACCCTTGAGCAGGTAATAATCCTTTGAATTGAAGATAGGTCTATGATGACAGCTGAAATAATAGTCAAACTGGAACAATGTGGGCTTCATTCCCTTGAATCAAATGTGTTTGTTGAAAAGGATGCCACCAGATTCTTGATTTGGGGCCACCACAGATTCAAAGACTCTCTTCCCAGAACGTAGGAGAGCTCTTTAACCCTTGGCTAGTCCATCAAAGGGTTGTTTTTACCCCAGACAAGCTCTGGGGATATGTGTGCTTTTGCTGTTCCTTGGTGCCCTTTGCAGATGCCTATGTAAACGCAAGCACACAGCACAGCCTCCTCATCCCATCCGGCTCATTCTGCTGCTTTTCTTCCCCAGTCCTTCCTGTATTCCATTAACCAGACCATATGCCTGCGACTGGATAGCATCGAAGCCAAGCTGCTGGCCCTGGATGCAACCTGCAAGTCCCTGGAAGAGAAACTGGATCTTGTCATGAACAAGCAACATAGCCCCATTCAGGTGCCCATGGTGGCAGGATCCCCACTTGGGGCAACCCAGACATGCAACAAAGTGAGATGGTAAGTCTCCAGCTGTCACTGCGTGCCTCTGCTGTTTCCTGTTCAATCTGTCCCAGTCAAGCAAGGCAGCTTTTGAGTATCTATCAGGAACTTGGTGTGCAGCTTTGAATGAGAAACCGTTTTTCCCCCTTGAAGGCAGAAAAAACAGTGTTCTTTGCCCTGTGACCAACTAAACACATTTCCTTACCTTGGGATGATGGGCTTGGAGGTCTTACCACATTTTTCCTTGGCTTGGCCTGTTTCTACAGGATATTGTAGATAAGCTGATATAGCAGCCTTGCCAGTTTAAATTTAGGGCACAGCCTCTGGGGATTTTGTTTTGACTTTGGGAATAAAGAATCCAACTTCCTTAGAGTTTAAACATGTTTTTAACCTCTCTGATTTTGGAAATAACCTCATGATTAACTGTGATTATTTATGCTTCCATGGCGTTGCATGTTTGAGATGTTAGTAATATGTAACCCACCTATGGATGATTGTTGGAACCGCTTCACATAGAATCAGCATATCCTCTAACTCAGGGATTTTCAAACTTGGCAACTTTAAGACTTGTGGACTTCAACTCCCAGAATTCCTCAGCCAGCCAGGCTAAGGAGTTGAAGTCCACAAGTCTTAAAGTTGCCAAGTTTGAAGACCCTGCTCTAACTACTGATGCTCTGTAAATGTTGCTAAAGGCTCCCTTGGGTCAAACTCAACCTCCATGATTATAGCACAGCATTTCTCAACCTTGGCTGCTCCAAGGGGATGGCTGAGGAATTCTGGGAGTTGAAATCCACACAACTTTAGCGCCCAGGTTGAGAGACACTTTTATAGCGATACCCCACCTTGTTTTTGTGGCAGCAGCACAGGAGTTGTTTCCCATGTCAGCACTGCACCTCTTTTTTTATGAAGAGTTGCTTATGGACAATAACAACAACAACTTGGAAAAAGTGAATATATTCATAGTCGAATATAACTTACCCTCTCTTTTGGAAATCCTCACTGATTTTTTTTTTATTTTTGAAACAGGAATCAGGACAGTTTCCTGTAGAGAGAGATTTGTTTCTCGTAGAGCAAAATATTTGAAATTTCAGTTTCCTTATTGTTGTTGTTGTTGTTGTTGTTAATTGCAAAGTCGTGTCCGACCCATCGCGACCCCATGGACAATGTTCCTCCAGGCCTTCCTGTCCTCTACCATCTTCTGGAGTCCATTTAAATTCACACCCACTGCTTCAGTGACTCCATCCAGCCACCTCATTCTCTGTCGTCCCCTTCTTCTATTGCCCTCAATCTTTCCCAGCATTAGGCTCTTCTCCAGTGAATCCTTCCTTCTCATTAGGTGGCCAAAGTACTTGAGTTTCAACTTCAGGATCTGGCCTTCTAAAGAGCAGTCGGGGTTGATCTCTTCTAGTCGGGGTTGATCTCTTCTAGAGATCTCTTCCTTATTGTAGATAACCTTTAAGGCAGGTTCACTTAAAGTGCTAAATCTTGGTTTGTTTTAACCATGGATTTTTTGAAAAGATGGCTGGGTGCACACACATGAAACCAAAGCCAAACAGCCAAACCCAGCTAAAATATAGACATCCTTCTCTTTAACTTCATAGAAAACAGATGGCAGGGTATGTTAACATCAGCATGATGATACACTTTTTAAAAGTGGTTATTTTTATGCCAACTCTTCTATGGGAGTGTGTTTAAATCTCTACCTTGCTTTTGTTTTTGATAGGTTTGCTGAAAATGTGTTTTGATATATAGATCTTCATTAGAAACTGAACAAAATATGTCCAGTGAGTGTTATCACAGATTTTAGTAATTAGAGTTGATTGCATCTTTGATGGATTTAGTCTGTGCCTCAGGGCTGAATTTTGCCTAATGAAGTGTTGATGGGTATTCTGAAGTTGTTTATGTCTCACCAAGGGAAATATTTTTGTGAAAAATGCTTTTCCCCCAGGTGCATAGAACAGTTTTGTGAGATGAGCTATATATTATAAATAATGATGTGTAGTCTTGCTCTGATTTTGTGTTGCCATTAACAGCTGTGTTATTTCATGGGTTCATCATTTATCATTAGTGTGCTAACAAGAGTTTATTATAAATAAAAGTTTCCAAAGGAGAAAATAGAAATATATTCTCTGTAAAACCAAAACAATGCTAAGATGGGACAAAGAAGAAAAAAAAATATTTTCAAAAATCTTTCCTTAGATTTATATTCAGTCCTAAATTGCTTTGCCCTGTGGTAAATAAACTGATTAGGGATTTTATCTTCTAAGATGTTATTCTTTTTAGATAGCAACTCAACTTTGCTGCAGATAAATAGACAGAAGTCACATCTCAAAAGTATCATCCAATTTTTCAGCTTGGTTTTCCAGTCTGTAGTATGACGGCAATACATTTTTTATTTTTGGTATGACTTCTCGATCATCACCATACAGAAAAGCAGAGAAATAGCTGGAAGTGGCTGGACTGCTGAAAAATTCCTGGATATTTGTTTTTGTCAATATATGACATACTCTCCTTCATGTGGCATGCCACAAAGTCACTAGGCTGATCTGTGAAAGCTGCTTCCAACCCTTTTCTAACATGTCTGAATGTCTCATCTCATAGGGTTTAAAGACACCAGTGCATTAAGGTTAAAGTTTTGCAATGGTAACTATAAACTGCGTTTGGAGAGAAATGTCTGTCTTTAATTCATCTCGCTTAGTTCATTTGCCCAGGGGGTGAGGGTGGACTGATCCATCAGCATTTGTGGGGAAAAAAGAGGACAAAGAAGCACATTGTAAGGGGATTCCCCAGCTGAGGAATTCTGGGAGCTGAAGTCCACAAGTCTTAAATTTGCCCAAGTTTGGAGACCCTTGGTATAAGGTCACAAGTGTGCAGCTGGAAGAAACTTATCTCCAAGAAAACAAAATGCAAAAAGTGTGAGGTTTAAGTAAAAGCAGAGACTATTAAAAATAACCTGTGCTCCCATGTATTCTCTCTGTCTCGCTAGTCAAGTTTGCATCCTTTGAGTCCAAAGGCACAAATGTGATTGATTTATTTGTATTGCTGAATTGATACAATGAGATGAAAACAAATAAGAATAACCTTGTTACTTTGCAGCAAAATCATTTTGTAGCATCTTAAAGACAAACCCTTGTGGCAGCCTTTACAAGGGTTAATGCTGCTCTTAAACGATATACAGTATATATGCTTAGGGTTATTTTTAAAAAAATATGCATTAAATTTTCAGCTCTGCCTAGTTTATTTCATCTTTGTTCCTCTTCCTTCAGTCTGCCTGTTCTCCCCATAAATTTTTCTGGCCGTGGTTGTCTTTAATTTCTTAGGAGTCTGGCTCTAAAATTATCTTACTCTTCAAGAAAATATGCTGAAAGTTTCTTCCAGCATGGAAACTGGCAAGAATATGGTCTTTTCACTTCAGCATGACATCAGACGTAGCCATCACAGTGGGTTAGAAAATGCATTGTGGCATCCAGACTAATGATCTGGGAATTCTGGTCCAGGTTTTTGGGCCACGGTGCAAGAATGGTGAAGTCAGGCTTCTTTGCCTGATAAATTTGTCTTTCCTAAGCAACCTTTCACCAAAATGGCCCATCAGTGCAGCCCCTCTAGGCAGATGTTCCTTAGACTCATCACCTCTTGCCCTTGGTCCTCTCTTCTAACTGATTTTATCAGTTTGCTGATAATCTGTAAAGGCATGATGAACTAGAAAAAATATTGGTTCCCTGGGTGAGTCTAGAGTCGTGAGATAATTGCCTCTACAAATGTTTAATTCACGCCACATTTATCCTAATTGGAATTGTTTCACTTTTACATCTTTCATATATAGAAGAGGACTAACCATTGGGATTCTACACTATTTTGGCAACAAAACCAGAAGTCCAGATTTCTGTGCTGAAGTTGACATCCAATCTGATTTGTAATATCTCCCCTGTCCTTTATAAACTAGAGGGTACGAAAGGAGGAATATATTAGGAAGATGAAGTTATTTGCTTGCTTATCAGCTGGAGTTTGCCTAATAAAAGGTCCTTATTCACTGACAAATTTAGAACATCACATTGGAGTTTTGAGAGGAATTCTTTCCTAGTAAGGAAGTTTAGAATATCATCCTGTATCTACAGAAGTCCTCCTTTCCTACCTACTACCATTTAGATCAGAGACCTCCAAATATGGCAATTTTAAGACTTGTGGACTTCAACCCTAGTGCACTAGTTTTCTAGAATTCTGGGGGTTGAAATCCACAATTCTTAAAAGTCGCTGAGTTTCGAAGATTCCTGATCTAGATGACACCAGAGTGCCAGAATTTCTGCTAACAAGACTAGCAGAGCTATCAGGGAGTCTTAAGTTTCATTAGTCAACCTAAAAGAGCATTTGCACTTGCCTGCAATTTCCTAGGTATTAAAATACACTTCCCACAATACCAATTTCTGAAGCTTGAGCTTGCATTGCGTTCTCCTGCCACACGGAAGCTTTCTCTATTTTAAAATGTGACATTGAGTCTAAAAATATCTCTGTGTGCCCATCAGAATTGTAGACTTGACTGTTTGACTAAGAGAATTGTACATCCTTTCCTGCTCAGATTTTATCTGCCCATAAGGCAAACTTGTTCCATCATTTGCCATGAAAAGATGTTAATAACTTATGTGTGTTCAGCCGAGTGTCCCTGAGAGTCACTTACAGGCTTTATCTAGTCAATGCTTACTTAGGCAGTCACCCATCAAAGATGTGTAGTGACAATCTGCAGCCCTCTGAAGCACGGTCTATGTGAGTTTTCTAGGTGTAGCTGCGTGATACGAAGCATAACTTGTTCTGATGATTTGTAGATTGGGTGTGTTGGATTTTGATTAATGGGAGATATCTGCTGTCGGTCTCTGGCATGCCAGCTGGAATGGTTTTGGGGCTCAGAAGCAAGAAACAAGACAACGTTTTGGTAGTTAGAATGGATTCCATTCCATTCCAGTCATTCAGAATCTACTTTCCATGAATCAAAAAGATTGTGATGCCGTAACCTTAAACATCTCTCTCTCTCTCTCTCTCTCTCTCCCTCCCTCCCCCTCCCTCCTCCCTCCACTTCCCCCCTCCCTCCTCCCTCCTCCCTCTCTCTCTCCTCTCTCCCCCCACCCAAGTCTGGTCATTTATTCAATCCTTTCTCATTGTCAATTCACCCTAAACAGACCTACATCATTCATCTTCAAACGTTCTTATGAGCATCCAAAAGGTGCTTTTTTCAAAAGCAATTAGATCTTCATTTCCCATGTTTGGTTTATTTCCATGTTTGGTTTACAGTAGGACAAAGAGGGCAAAAATATTATATATAAGCTGAGCTCTTTGATGCTGAAACCAAAAGGATTGCACAGGTTAGGAAATCAGGTTGAAATCCAACTTTTGGGCACTATCTTTCTTGTAATGTACTCATAAGTAAGATTAGCCTGACACAGAGGGTGGTGTTTTAAAGAAACAAAGCTACAGTATAGATTTTGTACCTGGAAAGAATTGAGGTGGAGGGTGCATGTGTATGTAGTTGTTAATAGAGGTCATTGCCGATGCTAAATAGACTAATTGCTAATGAAGCTCTTTCCCGATGATCTTGAATATACACACAATCCTGTCCTTTATTCAAACTATTTGGCTGAAGAAATCCCTGTCTGTAGTATAAATGCATGTGTGTTCTAAAGAAATTTAGCATTAAAAAGAGTCGACTTGAGTCCTGGATTCCCTGAGTTCATTGGGGAGAGATTTAAGGCATTAAGTTGACTCAACAACATGCCAAAGTGGTTGGGCGTCATTCCCACAAAAAATTGTTTTGGAACAGGCCAAGTGCAGACCAATGTCCATGTGGTTTGCTGCTGATTTCTCCACTCTGGCTTTAGACAAATGTTAATTGCAGGCTTCAAGTTTACTAATTGCAAAATCTCTCCAGCTCCCTCTTATCCTCATTTGTCCAGTATGAGCCAGTGACCTGAGCGAGCTGGGCTAAAATTTCAGAATGGCGAAGGTTAGGTGAGATCACAAGAATTGCCAGCCAACTCTTGTATGTTGTGAAGGATTTGAACCCCGTCCCACTTTGGAGTCCCCAAAGCTCTCCTCGTCAAAACGGAGCGTCTCCAAAGGGAAGATTTGTAAGCTGATCTTCAGGGACTTTGGCCATTCTTACCAATGATCTTATTACTGAGGAACGAGAACCTTTTTGTGTGGCTGGAATAGTTGTGGAGTGCAGTGTCTTGGTGGGTGGTGGGGAGTACAAAAAAAATCGAGGTGGGATGACCGAAAGAGTGAAGGACATTAACAAATTACAAAAATGCAAACACAACCTCTTCCCCTGGCTACTTTTAAGTTGGGCAATGAAAGTCAGAAGAAACCATTCCCCTGGTTTTGCAACGATTGAATTAATTACGTGCAAGTAAAAAATTTACTTAACATTGTCGAAGGCAGCACAAATCCATTTCTGTACTGGGCTGCAAGAAAACTATACACAACCAGACACTTCTGCAGTTGATGGTCCTTTTTTCCCATGAATGGCTACAGTGGGGTATTTGTTTGTGTTCAGTGCCCTTGCCATGATTTTTCTGAACAAGAAATAAAACCGTGCCAGATTTTATTGACACTGGTTTGCCGGATCTCTTTTAGGTTAAGTTTAGATTCTTGAAACCGGTAAATCATCCTTAACAAGATATCTTCGTATAACTAGAGTGGAGAATATATGTATCTCCCAATTTGTTTTAATTTTTGCAACATAGTCGAATTATTATTTTTTAAAAGCAACTCTTAGCCTATTTTTGGATCTTTTGCGTGTTTTGGCAAATTGAACCACAACATATTCAAGTCCAAGACTGCTCTGGTAAGATGGCTGATTTGGTTTTGATTTTCCTTTGAAAAAAAAAAGCATCATCATTATAACGATCTGTAGATATGATGCTGTAGATGGCAAAGAGAGTTGTCCAAGTGTGGGCAATTAATTGCACTCAAATAGATCATTAGTGCAAAGAAAAAATTTGCATATATACCATCAGGTAGGTCGGAGTAGGCGACCAAGCGGGTTATTGCTTTGTGAAGTTTTACCATGCACTATTCTCACCCCATCAGTTTTATTTTTTTTGTTTTATTAGTGGCAACCTTTATCCACTTCCCTTTGCCTCTGTAGATGGATGGATGGATGGAGGATAGTCTGACAAAAAGCTGGATGAATGCTAGCGGATAGGGATGGATGATGGATGGGAAACCTATTTTATACTTAGATAGCATGTCCTTAACGGTCAAAGGACCCTCACTCTTGGAGATCTGATTCTGCTTGTATGGTGATCCTTACAGTATAGGCAAAATTGTCTCTTGTGCCAGTTTATTAGAGAAGTATATTAATTCTCTGTTTATCGCACAAAAACTTGTGCCATTATGAGCCATTGTCTTCCTCCCCATCTTCCATCCCCAACACTGTGCTGTTGGCTGGAAGGCTAAAATGGGATAAAATTTATTTACATACCTCTAAATAGTCCTTTTAAGACACATAACTAGAATTGACCTCCATCATCTTTAACAAAGGCAATCTGTTTTAACATTCTTTGTGCGAAGGCACATAGATTATATTTGTAAACGGACTGGGAAACAAAGTTCCTTTAGAACCAGATGCTGCCCCTCCTTTGCCTCTTCCACCCGGTGGAGTATTTCCATAAATAATCCAGTGGTCTGAGACCCTGTAGAGTCAGCGTTCCTGTCTCAGTTTTTCCGTACTATGCTTTTCCTCACATTCATTTGCCCGTTGTTTTTGAACATTTACCTTGGAGCAGGTGAGGATGTCATCTGATTTTCTTCTGAATATATGTCTAATTTGGATTGTTCCTCCTGCCCTTCTAACCTCAACCTCCTCCTTTTAATATGATTTCAAGGAAGAGGAGAGCAGATTCATTTTGCGAGGGGGCCAGAAATCCTCCCCTCTTTATTGCCCCCCCCCCATGAGTGAAGGTCATTGGCTAAGAAAAACGGGAAGCCGTGGGTGATGGGCTATGAGTCATAGACACACTTTCCTAGTTAAAAGCACCTCTGGGAAGCATCTATTGGTGAACAAATAAACTGATGAAGGCCAAGGATAATGAATACCTAAAAAAAATATACTGGAATCCCCAAAGCCCTAGAGAAATTAATAACTTTGCTCAGGGTTTAAATAATCATTTTATTGAAAATAATCATTTTAAAAAACGATGATTTATTTTGAATTCTTCCCCGCATGGCTTTAAAACATAGGAATATAACTAATTCTAAAAGTATGTGTGTTAATATCTCAGAGTCAAACAGAAGTTTTTGTATTTTTCAGCAGAAGAATAAAAAATGTCTCCGTCTTGAGCGTGATCACGCATTTTTTTATCCTGGGTCCACAGATAATGTGGGTTGGCTGAGCCTCAGTAGTTCAAGCTGAACTTCCAATAGTTGGTGGATTTTTTAAAAATTGAAACACGGGTGGTAGAAGAAGATCCCACACTCGAGCACGCATCCGCAGGTCGTGTTTTACACTAAAACGAAAGCATCACAAGGTTTCCGCACATCCCTCATCCATCAGATTAAGATTTTCCCGTCTGATGAGAGCCAGAAGCAGATCAATTCTCTTTAAACCCCACTTAACTATTTGCACCTTCTGTTTAGCAAACAGAATTTAAGGTTCTGCTGCATGTAGAAAACTATGCAACTATCCTTGATATTTGAAAACATTCAAATGTTCTTTTTATATTGAACAAAAGGCTGGGGCACATTCTTCACAATACAGTTTGCAAAGAGACCTGTGAACTTGGGCTGCATCCTCCTCGAGTTTCCCTATATTTCAACGGCTTGCTCAGGAAGGGGAACTTGGGGCAAAACAGTTGAACCTGGTAGAAAAAAAAATGTATATACCCATTGTGACCCAATCTGAGCAAGTTGGATCCACACCGTAGAGCCGGGAAACAGAGGCGTTCCACCCTTCCCAAGAGAAACCTCGTGCAGTTTGACTCATGCTGGATTCAGACAATGCAGCAACTCTAGATTTTAATCTCTTTTGAATTGAAGAGATGCAACAGGGCCCAAAAGTGCATTCTCTTATTCCCTCCTGCCCTTCCGCGCGGTTTCTTGTCTTTGAACGAATCGGACACTTCTGGTGTTTCGCTAATCTGAGGTTTTGCCCTGCCTGGCATTGAAGAAGGGCAAAAAGAAAATATAGGAGTCCCAGCTAAAGGCTACTTGTGCCATCTAAAGTAGGAAACTACTAAGGGGAGATGACTCTCTAAGGAGGCACCTTTATTGTTGCTTAATGCCCTTCAGACAGCAAGACTTTTGTCAACCATGGGCTTTCGATAAAATTCAGGTAAGGCTCTGCTGCCTGAAACTTCACTGGATGGCAAGATAAATTTTGTTTTAGCAGGTTCATATCCCTCTCGATAGTTTCCGGATGTTGCTGCTTAGAGGCCACATCTGATCATGCTTGTACATACAACACTAACCCTGGGTATTTTGTTGTTCCCCTCAAGATTTCTGCATGGCTTGTTTTGGGAGGAACCCCTTTGAATTCTTCTAGCTGTGAGGAAACAAAAGATCATCATGTTACCTGCGTATCCCTGAGAGCAGCTCAAGTCCATCTGTTATATAGCATATCGTCAAACAAGAGTCAAACCGCTGCTATTTTGCAAAGAAGGAAATAATTTGGATCCTTTATCCTAACCTGCTCTTCTTCTTATCCACATTCCGCCCAAAGCAAAACTCCCGGACAGAGCCAGTGTCACGCAGACACACATTTATATGCAACACACAGGGAGTTTTTCTTCCCTAGCTGCTCGCTTAATGTCTGCCTCCTGCAACTCCCTCTTTGGAGCTTCAGTATTAAATATCTGGAGCCATTTCCCTAGGGTAAAATCTTTCCCCTTGGAGCTTAGTTACTGAATCAAGCACGTGCCGTGTCTATCAATGGCTGCATTGAGAAGCTCATCTTCCATAGAGGCTTCCATAGTTTGCTTGAATCTTGGCACTTCTGTGCTCGTACAAAAGGAGCTCTAATGGAATGCATCCTGCACGTAGTTAGTCCAGTCGTGCTTCTTGCTGGCTTGTTGAAGAAGAAAGTTTGGCTACAACGGTGTGACATTTAGAGAGAGCAGCGCTTAACCAATGGTTGGGGAAAGAAACAACGCAGGGAAAAGCCCGCATTCTCGGGCAGGAGCTGAGGATCCAGACCCTCATTAGTATTTCTTAAGTAATTCTTACTGGAGGCTATCAAGGCCCCTACTTCATTACGTTGATTAAATACCACAAGGAGGCTCACAATCATATGGTCCAGACAATGGAGGAGAGATCCCCGTTTTATGTCAATGTTCATTGTTAATTTTTTTTTTCTACGTTCAAAAGGAAAAACTACAGAATGAATTACAACCACGAGTTCTCCATTAATTATGTTTGGAACCCACATCGTTGCAGATGAATTATCCAGTTGGGCCCTTTAAAGTGACATCCTGGAAATGTTAGCCAGGCATTCTGCACGATGGAGGTTGGGTTGATTAAAGACTGGGGCATTTGAGGGTTTCAAATGCCACATAAGTCCTACCATTGGAACTTAGAGTCTGGTGAAGCAGATGCAGATAAGGCTTGGTAAATGTGTCCCTTCAATAGCCTTTAAATTTTGCGTAAAACTTAAAACGAGGGTTTGTCTATCCACTTTACAGGATGCACCGATGAACCTGACCCTTTTTTGAAGATGCAGAAGCTTATTCTTGCATTTGCAGTAGGGTTTGCTTGTCTAAGCATCCTTTGACTAGTATTAGATCTAAAAAACTAAACCACACGTGTTTTGGCTTCACCATGTTGGATTATCCTAGACCATAACGGGCTCTCTTTGACCTCGGCTTAGAGTGATAGATGAACCCAGCCATAAACCATAGATTCACGGCTTTAGAGCAATCTAATGAGTAGGTCACTAAGGAATTGCCTAACAGACCATAAAGTAAAAACATTTTCATTTATTCTCATAGTGGAGCTCCTTTACTGAATGGAAAAAGAGGTCATCTATTTTCAACAGAGGAATTGAATCACTCTTATTTCAAGAATTGAGTAGACTAAATTTTCTCCTCTCCAGCGGGGGAATCCAAACCCATATACAGTTTGAACTGGCTAAAAAAAAGAGGGAATAACTCTGCCAGGGGTCAGAGGACGTTACATAATTCTACTGAAGTAAGTCAGTCTCCTTGAACAAAAGAGTTTTATGAGTTCTAGAAATGGAACATAGTTCAGAGTATGATGGATTAATGAGCTTTTTGCATTTAATACATAACAGAAACAGCCTTGAAACCAAAAAGGGAAACCTCCCCACAAATTAATGTTAATGGGTGGCAAAAGAGCTTATTTTGAATCTCATTTCTTCTTGTTTTCTTTATCCCCCTCTCGGAAACATACGGCACCTTTACTCTCTTTGCAGTGTTGTCCCCTCATATACGACAGTAATTCTCAACAACGAACCGTCAGAACTCGATTGTGCCAAGATGGTGGGCAGGAAGAGCCGTTAAGCCGAGCAGAACTGATTCACTGGAAAAACATCTTTTAGCAAAGTTAGTATTCGAAGGCAGTGGTCTCTTCCCTACTTTCTGGCTGTATGCACAGGAAACCCTTGCTCCAGTAGCTAAATCATGCAGTGGCTTTCCTGAGTTTCAGTTAAGAAATCAGTTAAGGGCCATGTAAACTGGCTTGAATTTGGCTTGGCCCCCAAAGTTCAGTTTGATGTATGTACTTTTACAAGCCCTCTCTAAGCATTTTACAGAGTCAGCACATTGGCCCCCAACAATCTGGGTCCGTCATTTTACCTCAGAAGGATGGAATCTGTAGTCAAAAAAACCTTAGAGCCGTCAAAAATCAAACTCCTAGGCTTTGGGCAGGAGTTAGTCTGCAATACTGTCTTCTAATTACTGTGCCACCGGATAGCCTTGTAAGTCAGCCAATCTGAGCTGGAGAGAAAGAGGGTCCACATGTGGACCCTTGCAACAAAATCCGTACTTCCTCTTCTTCTTTCTCACATCCTCCTCCTCAGTGCTGTTCCGGCGGAGGCAGGCAGACACCATTGTGGTTAAAGTCCCAGGCATGATGATAGCCACAACGAAGAATGAGAGGTGGTTCTGAAGCCTAGCGATTCGGTTTCATCAAACAGCGGCCAGCTAGGAAATCAAGAATATCGGAACAATGTCACCCTTATTACATTGAATTCTGAAGGTAAGCAAATCATCTTTGAAATCTTTGGGCTAGTCCCAGTGTTGGAGCCGTTTTAATCTTAGGTCTTTTTTAAAAAATGCCGTGTTTTGTTTGCCTCAGAGAGAGTAAGCAGTTCTTTTGGTGTTTCACTACAATAGCTTGTTTTGCTTCTGGGTTTTGCAAAAATTCTTTCATTAGCAATCTAAAAATTTTTCTCGCTATCATTTTCCAAATTATTAGCAAAGGTTTTGTGGAGGTCCATGGAAGAGCATTAAGCCAGGGACTCTGATTTGTCCTTAAATCAAACTCACAACCTGAAGCCTTAGGGCAGGGATAGGCAACCTTGGGCTCTTTATGACTTGTGGACTTCAACTCCCAGATTCCTGAGCCAGCCATGCTGGCTCAGGAATTCTGGGAGTTGAAGTCCATGAGTCCATAAAAGATCCAGGTTGCCTACCCCTGCCTTAGGGCTACTTGGAGAGGTTCAATATTTAGGTGTGGCTTCCAGAACCCCTTGCTGAAATTGAAGCCGCTAACTCCCCCCATCTTAATTTCCATTCAGATACCGTATTTTTTGTTGAGTATGAAGCAGAGATTTTGTAAGCAACACGTTGTCTTAGCATCAACTTTGTCTGGGCTTGGAAGCTCAGCTTTGGATGATGGACCATGAGTGAGTTTCCCGAACGCTGTGAGAGAGGAGAGGGAGGCAGTTAGACACCCCCCCCAAGAAGAGAGGGTGAAAAAACCACTTCTATCCTGCTGCCCAGAGTCTGGTAAATTGTCCAAGGGTAACTGGTAGTTGAAACTCCGAATTGAATAATTTTTTTAATATAGATGGGGTGGGACAAATCTAGGCTTCAGCTTTCTTTGCCACTATTGAGTCTAAATCAGTGTTTTTTTCTACCTTGTCAACTTAGAGGTGTATAGACTTCAACTCCCCGAATTCCCCATGCTGTCTGGGGAGTTACTGGGGAGTTGACGTCCATACATCTTAAAGTTGTCAAGGTTGGGAAACCTTGGATTGATTTAATAGATCTTTGTGTTGTGTTTAAGAAACAGAATTACATTTCCAGGGCAGTTTGTGAGCCTCAAAGTAGAGTGCTCATTTGCATGATTAAAAAAAAAAAAAAAAAAGACACAGAGGTCTTCTCAAACTGCTCTGATTCTGCAATCATAGTCTCCATGTTGGAAACCAGCTCTGTGGAAAGAAGTGCATTTCCTTTAGGAAGCAACAGAAGATGCACAGCAGACTGCCTGCTGAAACTTATTATGCCCGATTCTTGTGAGTTTGAACTTTTCTGAAAGTAAACAGTTCTTTGGCAGATTTCTAACAATAATTTTGAAAACAGGAAATTCCCATCAAAGAGATGTATTGTATAGCACCCATAGGCCTTGTCAGCAATTTATCAGTTTCCAATGTCCCCCCTCTCGACCTCTGTTCCCCCCTCCCAATCTCAGAAAATCACCATTGCTGGAGATGCAACCATTTGGAATATGTCTCATGATCCTCTCATTTTATGATGCGTATTAAATTCACATATACTTCAAATTAAACATTAATATCAAGATCAGCACAGAGGAAACGCTGTGGAAAAGAATACAGCGTTAGATGAATTGTTGATTGAATTTGGTTAGAGGGAAGAAGATACCATAATTCTGAGTAAGAGCCGTTAAGCAGTTAAAGTAAAAAAAAAAAAAAAAAACAAGCAGGGGAAGACTAAACTTTTTTTTTGACAGAAAGCAGGAGTTTGTGGGTGAAGATGATACCAGTTTATTAAAAATTGGAGGGCTTCCCTTCAGCTTAGTCACTTTTATTTCCCATCTTAAAGAATGCAAGCATGACAGTAGATTTAACAACTCAAATTCTTCATTCTGTAAGAGTTTTTGTGTTGCAATACATAAAACTTGATAGTAATTTGGTGGAGAGTGTGTTTCTGTTTGCAAAAATTCAGTTATGTAAAATGGGTATTATCTTCCTTCCCCGATGGAAACTAAATCATTACCTAATAGTTAGTTTTTATTGTGTATTTGCTGGATAACAGTTGAAAACTCCTCGCTCCAGTATATATAATAGAAAGCCAATAATTTTTGAGTAATTTTCTCAGCTGTTTTTTAAGGGAAGTGATTTTTTTGTGATGTAGTAAAAAAATACATCGTTGGCCTTACCTTTTCATCATAATTTGTTGGCACATTTACAGACTGACAGATGTTGGCTTTTTAATAGGATTATTGTATATAATAAATGCTGGGGGCTTATAACCAAAGGAAAAGACTTGAGAATATATAGTTTCCTTATTGATCAGTCCGAAGCGGTAACCTTTTAAGTAGGAAATTTTTTTTTAAAGTCATGGATAAGTTTAGAAAGCGGTCTTGGTTCAATTGAATTTAATGTCTTCTTCTGAGTTTTGCTGATGGTTAAGAGATGTTAGGGCAATGTCTATTTGGTACAATCATCTAATTTTCTTCAACTTTTTTTTTTTTTTGGCTGTTTTGGATTTCCTCAGCATGGGGTGACAATCAAAGAGCTTCAGATTTATCTTCTTAGTTGGGCCAAAGCAGGCAATAACTGACACATACTGTCCATTATGCTTAAATCATCTTGCCTTCCATTTTAGATCATGATGTCGAGGGGCTTTTGGGAACCCCAGCAGTAGATCACGTTATTCCTCAAATTCCAAAAATGTCTTTCTTTTCAGGATTTTAAAGAGTGTAGCATTTTCTGCCATGAATATGGAGCTTGTTCGCTTTCTCTAGTTTTGGTTCACGAGTCTTGGCTGCATTTATGCAGAATGATGAATGGTGAGATTTGGTTTAGACAAAGAATAATTTTACAAGAATTGATCAACAAAAAAACCCGGTTAACAAAATAGGAAAAGTATATTATGTTCTCGAAAAGAAACAAACTTGGGGCCAGGACCTGTGACAGTTAATTAACGCGACTGCAGGGCTTTGTACTTTCACGATTGGTTCCCGAGGCCTAATGTGATGACAAACCTGAAAGAGGCAATTATATAAGCATCTATGCTTGAAAAATGTGCAATTTAGACACCCATAACTGTGAGAATTCACAATTGCTTGAAAATATCGCAGTCTCATTTCAGCAGGAGCAATGTCTTTCTCTGTACTCCTGGTGGTTATTCACATTTTCGCTGATAAAGTGAGAAGAGACCAGATGTTGACATACTAGAGCAGCAAAGTCTCTCCTGACAAGTTAGCAGAAGCCTAGTTTTAACTCTGCACTCAAGGAAGCAGCTCACCTACTTTACATTTCTTTATAAACGTTTATCTAGATCAGGGGTAGGCAACCTTGGCTCTTTTATGACTCATGGAACTTCAACCCCATGCTGGCTCAGTGAATTCTGGGAGTTGAAGTCCAACGAGTTATAAAAGAGCCAAGGTTGCCTACCCCTGATCTAGATGATCTGTGGAGACCATCAGATGAATGAAAAAAGAATAGTCCCTGAACAACAAACAGATTGCTTTTGGGGACTCCTTCAAACAAAGTTTTCCCTAGTTTTTTCCTGCCTTTTTTTTTTAACTTCTCCCCTTCTTGTGTGACTTTCCTTATGTGTCCTTAGCCATTTTTCCTGCAAATGAATTTTCCATTGTCCCAAGAATGCCATGGTTCTCCTTCTCCCGACATTTGGTGGTAACTTTTTTACATGTGCTTAGAAACCCTTGAGTGACACTGCTCTGGTCCAAAATAATTTATGGTTCTCGCTTCCAAAGATTGAGATCATTTTTCTGGATTTGATTTCTTGATCACATTTGAAGATCTTTCATGGTCATAAATCTCTCCATAATGTAAAACAAACAAATTAACCATCCAAAACACCAGTCCCCAGCAATCAACTTGTCTTGGCCAAAGATAATACACTGAGTGAACCAGCCAGTATATTTGGTAGAAATTGGATTAGCTGCATTGGGGAAATCAAGGCATAATCTGCTGAACATGATGTTCAGGCATTTAACCAGAATGAGAGTTTGAGGTAGAGCTCTACTTTTGCTGGACCAAGAGTTTCTGTGGGGAAGGGATTGTTGTATGGGATGGAGTCACTTAAAACTTGCTCCTGTATAACACATTCAGTTATGCAAATAGTCCCATATGTGTTTACATCTAGACAATGCACGGGTCTCAAGAAGGAAAGAATCTAGCCCATCCCCATCACAGATTGACTCATGACCTGTCAGATCAAATATGGAAGGCAGTCCAGATACTCCCTATTACTCATGTTCATAGTTTGTCATCTCTGAATTTGGGCTCTATCAAATATGCCACTGTTCCTTAGACAAATTATGGAACCTGGAAATCCCTTTCTTCATATAAGCTGTCCCAAAAGGTCCAGCTTCAAAAAGGGAGGCACAGAAAAGAGTCATAATCTCTTGTCCCAAAGCTTCTTGCCATCACTGTGAAAGCCCGATGCTGGATTTCAATGCCTCACATATAAAATTGATATTTTTATCATCTCATGCTGCATAAATAAAGCTCTTAGACTAAGCCAGTGGTTTCCCAAACTTGACAATTTTAAGGCATGAGACTTCACTCTCCAATTCCACACCAGCAACGCTGGCTGTGAATTCTGGGAGTTGAAGTCCACATGCCTTAAAATTGTTCAAGTTTTGGGAAAACACTGGACTAAGCGAAGTGATAAATTCAGCTGACATGCAGAGATTTGAATGAGCATGCCCGGTATGAGAGCCTAAGCCACCTCAATAAAAAAGCTGCTTTTTCCCCACTGCGTTTTTCTTCCAGGATCTTTCTGATAGGCATTTATTTGTCTGGGGGGAAAAAACAAGGGGAAAAAATTAATACGAGAAGTAATAAAGAATGTATGTTATTGTGTTTGATTTCCATCTCCTCTTCTATGTTTTCTAGAATGTTGCTTACTTTGAGAGGTATAGCACGATTGATATATATATCCCACCCACACACAACCAGGTGCAAAGTGTACTACACACGTACAAGAAAGAGGTTTGTCTTGGTCAGAGCTGTTTACACCTCATGCATCTCCTATCACTGGTATTTAGCTTGTCCTCCCCTAACTGGAGGAACCTCTCCTGGGATGGAGATAGCATGCAGAGAGGTCTCTCTGGATGCATATACTTCTTCTCAATTTCCATGTGAAAGGATGAAAATAGACGGAGAAGACTTTGGGCCATGTTGCTAGAATGTGCTCAAACCTGCTACTCTCAGTTGACCTGCAGATCCTTAAAGAGGTGGTATCACTTGCAGTGGTCAAGCCACCCTTAGATAATCAGGATCTCCTCCACACGGGGTGCTTTGCACCTGGGGCACCAGGGGTGGCGACCCCACCATGTGTTAGTGTGATTGCAGACCCAACTTCATAGCTACAATGAAGAAAACTGATTGCTTGCTAATTTCTGTGTTACAGGATTTGCTTGATTCATTTTTCTTTCTTTTAAATTTTTTACTTCTTAAATTGTTTTTCCATTCTGTTTAGTTCTAATTGGATACATCTTTCTGTAATTATTGTTTCTTGTGTTGCCACTTTCATGCTTAAATTTCTTTTGCAACCAATCTATGGTAATAGAAGTCCTTTCTCTGCGGTTCTTGGACGCCGCTGCTCCAGGAGAGTTACAATATTCAGTCTTTTCTAATAGTTGGTTTTAATAAGCATTCTTCATTCTGTCACCATTTTCCTGAAATAGAAGGAATTCACTTCGGCATTGCATTGTTTCACTTTTCAAAGTGTCACTTTAATTTGGTCATGGATTAGCTGGGAATGGATCTCATTCCTCCTTTTATAAATTGGTTAGAGAATTTTCCAACAGCTCTTCATAGGTCACTTTCCAGTATTTTTTCCACAATAAAGTGTTCTTACAATGATGGCAATACCTAGCTGGCTGGGGCCAATCTTGAAACAAGCAGGGTTGGGTCTGGTTAGCATCTGGATCATAGGAAAATTGTGGGTTTGCAGGCTAGACTGGGAAATGTAAAAGAAAAATGCTTAAAGAAGACAGCGTGAATTTAGCTAATCCTTAAGTATGTTCAATTCTTCCTAGTATTGGGTCTAATTTGCTTGTAGAACTTTGCAGGGCTATTTAACTGCGAAGGGCTATTTAGTATGAACACGCAACATAGATAACCATGAAATAGCCCTGTGAAGTACCCCAAACAAATGGGACCCCAATCTTACACATTTTAATATTGAGTTTGGAGATGGACCAAATTTCTGATTTGCATTGATTGTAAATCATAATTAGGTTGTTAAAATTTGATAAATCATAATTTGATCAATGGAGTAGTCCTAGCGATGGCAAGATAGAATGGATGATATGCAGCATCCCCATGCCGGGACCCTCCAGATGAACGAAACCAGAATTGTCCACCCTCACCTCACCCCTTCTCAGCCAGCCTGTATTGGCTGCGCTTCTCTGGAATTCCCAGAGTTGGTGTCCAACTTCCCCTGGGGAAAAGGGGCCTTTTCCTCCAATTCTGCCTTCCACTGGGAAGATATCCTGAGTAAACAAACAGTGATGCTCCATATATTTAGGGCGTATTGGTACACCCTCCCTCTTTCAAAGCAGAAAATGTAATTAAATTAGGTCTTCTGCTTACAACTAAATACAGCTTTTATTAGATAAGTACAACTTACATAAGGCAGGCATAGCAATTTTCTGTCTGCTTCTCAAAATTGCTGCCTAAAATCTGAAACGGTTTGGAGCAGCTCTTCTGCCATCCCTGTGGCGATGCTGGAGGTTGTTACAAAACAGATGCTTATCCCAAGTTTGAAGAAGGAGAACTGAGAGCTTTAGGATTTTAGATTTCTCTAGTAAACTGGCTTTTTGGGTTCCTTCCTTCCTTCCTTCCTTCCTTCCTTCCTTCCTTCCTTCCTTCCTTCCTTCCTTCCTTCCTTCCTTCCTTCCTTCCTTCCTTCCTTCCCTGGTTCCTATATGTTGTGGAAACAATTTTGATATATCCCCTTTAGTGAGTGAATGGCTTGATTGACATAGCTTTGCCAGGTTCTAGCCATATAGCAGAGTTTCATGAAACAGTAAAGCTGAATTTGACTTTCTCAGAAAATCTGGAAGGTTTTTCCTCTGATTCAGAATCTGTTTCACTGTCAAAAGAAGAGTTTTTCTTCCATGACCAGAACGGAGAAAAACAAGCGTGGTTTCTCCTGTGCCTACCACACGTATCCCCAAAGAGTACAGCTTTCTATTACTAGTGTCGTGCCTGAATAAAAGCAGTTTTTAAAAGGAAGAGGAATCACAACTGTTTTCGAAGGAAGCAGCTGAAATGAATTTACATGTTGTTTCAATTGTTTGAAATAAGCATTATTTGATGTGGTTCACAAACAAAGGAAATGTATTTTAAATTCAGCTGGCAACAACTCCATGAGCTTAACCGGTATCCAAGGAAACATATCAAATGCAGGTATGAAGTTTACACACGTGTGTGTGTGTCTGTGTGTCTAGTTTATACAGAGGCACACACAGAAACACAGACACACACATTCTGAGTTTTGAGTAGAGCTTTTTTTTATATAAAGATTTCAGTATCAACTTGGAATAATTGAACCAAAGAACTGAAGGGAGATTGATTTGGTCAAACCTGGAAGCCTTTGTGGGGTTTCTTAATCAATTCTGGCAGCTAATTTTCAGCAGTCCCCGGAGTCTCTTCTCCCATCCTCACATGCTGAAAGCCAAGTTAACTGATGGATGTACACAACACACATGTTAAGAAAACCCTTCTTGCTTGATTGCTCTAGAGAGAAGGGCTTATATTTTTAACAATTTATTATTTCAATATGCCTTTGATGCAGCTATCTGGCTCTACCGTTTCTGTTCATTGTGCAGGTGTTTGGTAAACACAACTGGCTAATTCTCTAAATATTAACATGACCAGGTGTTCAGTGTACTTTCCATTGGTTTAACAGAGTTGATTGATGGCACCCTGGGAGGGATTTTGTTTTTAGAGTTCTTGTTCCTGCTTCTTGTCTACCAGGTAGGTTCAAAGGATGTTTCACCCTGGAATGAAGAAATATAGTACTGGCAAAGAATCAAGCAGTGATATTATATTCCTGCAGAAGGAGCAGCTTGGGTGTTAAATAAGCAGATGGACACTGGCCTTGCATGTTAAAGAATATTAAAAGTGATGCATCTGCAAAGGATTTTCTGTGGAACAAATTGTTTTCTTCGTACAAAGAGACAGAGATGAAAACAGAGAATGTCTGATCCAGATTTCAGATGGAGAGGAACTTGTATGCTCTCCATGTTCTTGTGTTTGGGAAATGTGAATCTTCCAATAGAAGAGAATATTTGTAGCTCAGGGTTGAATTGCAGAATCCTTGGTGCTCCCTGAGCTTGGTTGTTGACTTACAGACGTTTCATGACCCAAATAGGTAACATTATCAGGGCGCTGATGCTGCAGGCCAACAACCAAGCTGAGAGGCCATCAAGCACGCCATAAAGGTGGGTATATTGAATGGCTGGTATTTAAGTACTTCGCTCCCTCTACGTGATGATGTGATGAATGCTTCACTGAAAGCAGAACTGGAGGCATTCTTCTTCTGATGTTTGAGTGTCCCGTGTGTCTTTGATGAGTACTCAGAATTGTTTATTCCAAGCTAAGTCCAAGGAAAGTATTAATCTTACCCAGGAAGACTAGAACTTCTTTCTTATCCTTGGAGAAGAGAAAATACTGAAGGAATGGTTCCATGTTGAGTCCCAAAAAACAGACTTCTATCATGCTGTAGTTTGAGAGGGGCTTTTTTCAGTTTTGGAAAATAAGAGTTTGATCCTTTGGTAATTCTTTCCAGATCTCTGTCAGGCATTAGGAAAGACCTCATATCAAAGACAGTGTTTTTGACATGAAGAAACTAAATAGTGTGGCAAGTTCACGCTAATATTATTTTGACTCAGTCAATAACAGACAGTTGAGTGTTTCTGGACAAGGCAACAGGAAGGTGGTGACAGTGATGGTTCTGCATTGTGGTTACATCTGCACCCTAAACGTTTACAGGATTTAAAACTGTTATAACTGCTGTGGCCTCAATCCAGAGAGATGACAAGTTGATTCTCCTCAGCTATCAATAAATGATTGGGTCATCTTTACTGCTTTGAAGACTCTTTAATTAGGAGTTAGAAATAATTATATTCTGGGTTTGGGTGAGTCAGCAATTTTATGGGTCTCTTAGATGCCAGCCATTCAACAAATTTCCCTAAAAGAAACACTACCAAGCTTTAGGAATGGAAGTTCCACATTTTGAGTTGGTTGGATGGAATTGTTTGAGTTTCGCTTGTCCTGGACATAAATTGTTTGTAGTGTTGACATATTAGAAAACCATGTACCATTGTAATAAAATAAGGATTTTAGTGCTCACCTACAAGGATTCATTCCTAGGAGGGGTAAATCAACCCAATGCAGACTCCCATTCCAGTAGTGTGGAATAATTTTTTTTTTTTAAAATCCATTTCTATTTGGGAGCTTTGGTTCCCATCGAGTGACTTCTCTTGATAAGCCCTGTATGCAATCAATCAAATAAATTACCATTCTTCTGTACTCACAAACGGTGTACATTCTCACTTGTCCCTAGCAAATGCCGAGTCAGCCTCTTCCCACAACTGTTGTGGTTCAGTGCTCTGCGCTTGATGCCTGACAACGATATCCCTTCCTTCTCCAGCCGTTTTGAGCAACCAGCAAGTTTTGCTTGCTTTGTTTGTGGCTTCAGCATCCTTTAGAAAGGCCACACTGTAGAGTTTATTGTGGACTTGCATCAGATCAGAACATTGGCTCCGGCTCTCCTCTTCTGGGTTTGCCAGATCTTCTGAATTCACAGAGAGGAAAATAAAATGTTTTTATCCCTGTCTCACTTTTCTTTTTTTTTGTCAATTGTAATTGAAATGATCTGTTCCCCCCCCCCAATTTTGGATGTCACAAGGAACAGTGGCTTGTTTTAGATGCAGAAACAAAATTCTCCGGGGTTCTTGAGGTTGCAAAGAAAACAAGGAAAGAGAAAAAAGAATATGTGAGTTTCACCCTCCTATGATTCTTGCATGTAGCAGGTGACCCTGATTTCCTTTTCTGCCCAAACTGGGCCTTTGCAGGGCTGTTGTTGTTGTTAATTGCGAAGTCGTGTCCGACCCATCGCGACCCCATGGACAACATTCCTCCAGGTCTTCCTGTCCTCTACCATCTTCTGGAGTCCATTTAAGTTCACACCTGCTGCTTCAGTGACTCCATCCAGCCATCTCATTCTCTGTCGTCCCCTTCTTCTATTGCCCTCAATCTTTCCCAGCATTAGGCCCTTCTCCAGTGAGTCCTTCCTTCTCAGTAGGTGGCCAAAGTATTTGAGTTTCAACTTCAGGATCTGGCCTTCTAAAGAGCAGTCGGGGTTGATCTCTTCTAGGACTGACCGGTTTGAACGCCTTGCAGTCCAAGGGACTCGCAGGAGTCTTCTCCAGCACCATAGTTCAAAGGCCTCCATTCTTTTGCGCTCAGGGCTAGAAGGAGATTTGTTTTCACTTGCAGGGACTGTTGGATCAATGCTGCTGTAAAAGAATTCCCTCCTTGTTGTTTATATGCTAGTATCCATTTATACAGGTGGCTCTCAACTTACGACCACAACTGAGCCCAACTCTTGCTGAGTGAGACATTAGTTAAGTGAGTTTTGCCCCAATTTATCACCTTTCTTGCCACAGCTGTTAAGCAAATCGCTGCAGTTGATAAGTTAGCAACCCTGTTGTCAAATGAACCCGGCTCCCCCCCTTGACTTCGCTTGTCAGAAGGTCTCAGAAGGGGATCAGATGCCCTGGGGACTCTGCAACCGTCGTAATCATGAGCCAGTTGCCAAGTGTGTGTCTCTTGATCACATGACCACGGGATGCTGCGACGGTCATAAGTATGAAAAATGGTCATCAGTCACTTTTTTCAGTGATGTTGTAACTTTGAATGGCCACTAAATGAACTGTTGTAAGTCAGGGACTACCTGTACTTAATGTGTGATTTTTCTTTTTGGGCTTTTTGTTATTCACCTGCTTAAAATGAGCCCAGTCTATGCGACATAGATTTTGACTATGGGCAATTCTATTATCTCGGTGAGGAGCAAAGCGCCCTATTCACGTGTGTTTCTTTTTAGAGGATTATCCTAGCGGGACGTGGCTTGGGGACGAAAACAATCCTGAGATGCGTGTGCGCTGCCCCATCACCCCAGCAGACATGCTCCACATCAGCACCAATTGCCGGACGGCTGAGAAGATGGCGCTGACGTTGCTTGATTACCTATTCCATCGAGAAATCCAGGCAATCTCTAACCTTTCTGGGCAAGGGAAGCACGGGAAGAAACAACTCGATCCTCTCATGATCTACGGCATCCGTTGTGAGTACTGGGTCTCCTTGGGCCTTGAGATCTCTCCCCACAAGCACTTCTTTCAAGCCTGGATAGGCAAACATGGGGTGACTAATGACTTGGGAGAGGGTTGGCCCAGGGTGGTGGCCAATAGTCTTGTTTTGATGGGGAGGTGCAGCTTCTGTCGTCTGGAAGTGCTCTGACATTCTGCAGTCTGAATCCGTTCCCACAGAAGCCGGCAAGAAAGATGTACTTGGCTTGACTGGGTGGAAGATTCAACCTTAGCATTTATACAGCTGCATTCTAACACAAAAGTTTTGTCAGTCTAGGAAAATTACCCAACAATTTCCCCTTTGCTGTAATGGAAAGCATCCGAAATTGATGGTTTTGCTTTGCAAATCCTTAAATCAGGGGAAAGTACACCAAAACAATGTTCAGTTGACCCATTCCAGTTTTGCTGAGCTGCATATTTCCGAAAGTGGTTGAAGGCTTTCTTGTTGTTTCCTTCCTTATCTCCAGGCTGAAATTCTGTTACCTTCTTTATAAGTTGTGGCTAAATTAGGGTGATCAGACCCTTGGAAGCCCCTATTGAGAGCCTTCACATCCCTGTTCTCGGTTCAGGATGTTCCTCTGAATTCAGCTTGCTGTGAGTGAACATTCCCCGGTGTTCTTGACATTTCTGATGGAGAAAGTGATTGAAATAATAATGTTTATAGTAATAACGGGTGCATTTCCAATAGGGATGTTATGCAAAAGTATTCAGGTTGGACACAGATCAGATCTCGGTTTCGATCGACTCTTATCAGAGAGAATATGTTTGCTTCTGGCTGCGTTGGATGCTTTTTCCAAAGCAGGACCGGCTCATTTTATTTTTGTTTTGCACGTGCAACATTTCACAGGTTGACTCTTGATCCTATCGAAACATCTAGGAATGAGGCAAATTTTGCTGCTGCTGGAAAAAGTATAATTTTATTGAAAATAAGGAACTGAGCCTGCCTCACCGCCATTAAGAGCCGGGGTTTCTGGTTGTATTCCTCTAGGGATAAATAGGTAGGAGATGCTTAACCTTCCTCTGATGAATGTGAAAGTGTCTGGTTTAGAAGATTGGATTTGGGGCCTGGATTTACCTGGGTGGTTGAACAGCTCCAGCAGATCAAGGAAGTGATGGGATCTGCCTTGGGAAAAAAGGCCATTTCTTGAGGAAGTAACTCTCAGCAGTTATCGAATTAAGCTAGAAAAAGCTTAAAAGTCTCCGATGCCATTCGCCTTCAGGTGGGCTGTCCGGATATCCCTGGTCTAATCCAATTTCCTCATTCCATGCTGCTGCATGCTAACAAATAAATAAATAAATAAATAAATTCAGGGATGACCCGGCTTTTCCCCCATTGTCCAGTGGCAGCTGGATAAGGCAGCTCACCCCATGTTGACAGTTGGGATGGGAATCTATTGATTGGAAGAGGAGGTTGAGAAAAGTTGGCTTTCAAAGGAAATGTCAAAGGTCTCCTTGAATGTTAAAGAGAGTCTCCTTGTGCATGTTTACGTGTGGGTACACTTAAATGTGACCCAGCAGAGTTGTGTTATGGGAGAAAGGAACAGCAACGATTCTGTATAAGTATCGCTCTAAAATATTGCGAATCAAGTTTAGTCTATTCCATTGTGATGCTTGGAATGGCAAACCACATTTCATGATCAGAGATAAAAGGTTCAGAATGGTGCTCTTCCAGAGGTTATGAATTTATGAAGATTAATACTGAAAGGATAGAAAAAGCAAATCAGTTGATCTAAACCATACATCTCTGTCTGGAAGCTTAAGTCATGGTATGGATTAGAAGTCACGTTTTGGGGAAGCCACAGGTTACACTGATGTCTGAACTGAAGCACTGATGAACCCACCCACTGAATAATATACCACCCACTTACCTTTTCTCCGATAACCTGTGGAAGAGCATAATTTTCATCCTGGATGCTGAGGCACCCTCCCCAGTGCCACACTGCAGGATTGCCAAGTTGCCTTTTGGTTAAGTCTCGTCTTTCAACCCATCAGTGGAAAGATTCTTGTTGATCCTTTTCTCTTTCTGGGAAAAAAGCCCCAACCAAATCTGTATTTAATAGAAAATATTTTGAAAAGTATATAATATTCTGCAGCCGCACTTTCCAAATGAGGGGAAATATGCTTATTAAGAATTCTGGATATTGTGCATAAGCTTTCCCACAAGCTATTAATCTTTTGAGGTGTATATTTTCATTCGGTTGCTTTCCATAATGGCAGTGGGCAGCTGATCAATGAAGGCAGGATTCGGGCAAACTGGATGGTTAAGGACTCTTTCCATCAAGGCTACTAAAGAAACATTTTTTAGAGTAGTGAAATCCAATAGGCAGTGGTTAACAGGTTTTTTTGTTGCTGAAAATATAGTTTACTCTCTCACAACAAGGACAAATAAGTTCCTTAGACATTTCTGTCCAATATTCTTAATATTAACTGAAGTTTGTGTATTAACAAGACAGACTTTGTCGATGTAGGTTGAGTTCTATCAAAAGTCCAGAAGGAAGATTGAGGGGGAATATGGCAAATACATATATTCCTCGAAGTGATTTATTTTTATTTAACTAAAAGGAAGACAGAGGAAAGGGGTTGACTCCAGGACTAACAGTTCCTTCATCTGCCAAGTTCTGTGAATAATGTACCCTTCTCTAAGGAATAATTTCTAATGACTTTGAGCAAGGATAATGCTTCTTATCTGGAATAAGTAGGACAAGGTCCAGCCTTTGCTTAAAGCCAGATAAAAGTACGGCCAGCAAGGGAGGATAGGACATATCCCACTGTGCTGCCAGAGAATATGGAATTTCAGCAAATCTTTCCCCTGGGACTTCATATTGCTTTTTTTCCTTGGGCAATTTACCCAAGGATCTCTCAGTGGCAGAGAATTGGTGTCCAGTTATTATGAACTGGAGGGGCTGTGATATCAGTCACTCATCCTTGGACTGACACACTGCAGGGAGGACAAAAAGCTCCTTTGCTCAAGCAAACAAGTAGAAAAAACAGACTCAGTCTCTGTCTCTCTGTCTGTCTGTCTGTCTCTCTCCCTCCCTCTCTCTCTCTCTCTCTCTCCCTTTGTCTCTGTCTGTCTGTCTGTCTGTCTCTCTCCCTCCCTCTCTCTGTGTCTGTCTGTCTGTCTGTCTCTCTCTCTCCCTTTCTCTCTCTCTCTCTCTCTATCTCTCTCTCTTGTTTCTTTCTGTACAGAAATGGAGAAATGGAAGTGTTGCCCTGCAGAGAACAACTGTACTGGGGGCAAGGGGAGAGCAAGCAGAATTAGGGTGGAATTGTTTGGGACTAAAATTGGGCAAAAATGTAGAAAGAACTTTTCTCAGAAGGGCACAGAAGTAGCCACAGTATTAAAACCCACCTTTAATGTGATTATTAATCCCTACCAGGATAGAAAATATGGTAGTCTGCCTCTGTCATCTGCGAATCTACTATCAGCTTAATCCATCAGCAATAGGGTCTGTTTCATCTGGAACCCATCAGGGTTTAAAATAGCCCAGACGGAGGGCTGCAACCTAAAGCAAATTATACAAACCTATCAAAATATAACAAGGAAAATAAGCAGATTTCTGTTTCTCGTTAGCGCAAGATGAACTTCATCCGAAGGCTTTTGCGATCTGCAGATGTTGGGAAACCATATCTTCTCAGGAGAGCAGAACGGGACAGCGAAATCTTGGTGGACTGAACTGCAGAGTGCAAAGCTTGTAACGCCAAAAATATGCTTTTCTTGGCGAAGCAATTCTCCCAGAAATACACACACCCTGTAAGGTAGCACCAGTGGCCTTGGTCTGAACTGCCAGTGCCCTCACTTGCTGACTTTAGGATGGGGAAGCAGAGCCTCAGGATCAGGGGTGGGCAACTATGGCCCCCTTTATGACCCGTGGACTTCAACTGCTGGCTCAGGAATTCTGGGAGTTGAAGTCCACAGGTTGTAAAGGGGGCCATAGTTGACGGACTTAATGGGGAGCATCTTGGAATTGGACGGCTTGATCTTTGCCAGCAGTTTCTTTCCCTCGATTTGCTCCCTCACAACAGTTCGTTTAGTGACTGCTCAGTGTTACAACAGCACTGAAAAAAGTGACTTAGGATCATTTTTCACACTCACGACCTCTGCAGCCTCCCCGTGGGTCACGTGATCAAAACTGAGGCGCTTGGCATCTTCACTCCTACTTCATGACTGTTGCAGCATCCCAAGCTCGGGGGATCCCCCTTTTGTGACCGGCCGGCAAGCAAAGTCAACGGGGAGAAGCCGGATTCACTTAACAACCGTGTGGCTAACTGATCAACGGCAGGAATTCACTGAGCGGCTGTGGCAAGGAAGGCCGTCAAGTGGGGCAAAACACACCTAGCGACAGAAATGCTGGGCTCGGTTGTGGTCGCTAGCCGAGGACTCCCTGTGTTAATTTTTGTGGGATAGGAAGTCCGTCTGTGCAAGCTTAGGTGTCAGTTGGAGCTGTGGGATTCACCCAGCAAACAAAATGAAATTCAATGGTGAAAAAAGTAAGGTTCTACATTTAGGCAAGAAAAAACAAATGTGCAGTATAGTATAGGGGGGTACCTTGCTCAATAGTAGCAACTGTGAGAGGGACCTCGGAGTCCTAGTGGACAATCCCTTAAATAGGAGCCAGCCGTGTGCTGCAGCTGCCAAAGAAGCCAACACAGTGCTAGGCTGCATTAACAGACGGATAGAATCAAGATCACGTGAAGTGTTAATACCACTTTACAGGGCCTTGGTAAGGCCACACTTGGAATACTGCATCCAGTTTTGGTCACCATGATGTAAAAAAGATGTTGAGACTCTAGGAAAAGTGCAGAGAAGAGCAGCAAAGATGATTAGGGGACTGGAGGCTAAAACATATCAGGAACGGTTGCTGGAATTGGGTATGTCTAGTTTAATGAAGAGAAGGATGAGGGGGGACATGATAGCAGTATTCCAATATCTCAGGGGCTGCCCCAAAGAAGAGGCAGTCAAGCTATTTTCCAAAGGGCCTGAAGGCAGGACAAGAAGCAGCGGATGGAAACTAATCAAAGAGAGAAGCAACCCAGAACTAAGGAGAAACTTCCTGACAGTTAGAACAATTAACCAGTGGAACAATCTGCCTCCAAAAGCGGTGAATGCTCCAACACTGGAAGTTTTTAAGAAGAAACTGGACAGCCATTTGTCCGAAATGGTATAGGGTTTCCTGCCTGAGCAGGGGGTTGGACTAGATGACCTCCAAGGTCCTTTCCAACATCATTATCATCATCATCATCATTGTAGTTGAGTTATTCTGCCAAAGGAAGGTCCCCATGCCTCAAAGAGAGGGATGCTTGTCCACTCCGGCTCTGCACGGGGATGGAACTGCGGCATTTATTTTCAGATAGCTGAGATCGCGTATCCTGAAAAGGCAGAATTCTTTAAAAGATTTCTCTTAATCTCAGGTTTTATTGTTTTGCTCAGCTCATCGAAGGCTTAGGGACCTGCTGTGTGAACTGCTACCTTGGTGCGTTTGTCATATTGAAGCTCAAGTTGGAAGGGGAATTTGGGGGCAGTAAATTCTAAAGACACGGTCGTATTTTCTGGGTAGTCTGCCTTGCATTTTATTTTTGTATGGGCTCCAAAATATTTACTCCCCTCAAGCCGAGAATTGCTAGTAAAAGCTATTGGTGCGTGGGCTGCACATTGCGAGGCCCGAATTGCTAATATTAAGCGTGGATCTGAATCGAGTGTTAAACCTGGAAGCCGTTGAGCTTCTTCAAAACAGCCCCTGCCTGATGAGCTCTAATGAGAAATTGAGCTGAGCTAACGAAGCTGCCGGCTTGCCATTTCGAAGCCATAACACTCACAGAGCATGAAACCCTGGAGTTTTATCACCGTTCCAAACCAACGTGGTCCTCCCATTAGCCAGCTTTCTTCTTTTAATGAAATGCTTTTTCAGCATCCTTTCCAAATATTGAGCTCCAATTTGCTCCCATAAATCAGCGATTCGGTTACATTAAATGAGAACAAGAACATTGCAAATTAAGTCTGAATACTCCCGATTGCAAATGTTGAAAGCGCCTTGTTTAATATGTGCAGAATAACCGTTTCGTTTCCAGTGGGCTTGCAAGCTTCAGCACTGCTTGGGGGCGTGCAGAGCCATCCATTTCTAACTTTGGAGGTTTAATTCTTCTTCTAGAGCAGTGTTTCCCAAACTTGACAATTTTAAGGCATGAGGACTTCAACTCCCAGAATTCCACAGCCAGCAACGCTGGCTGTGGAATTCTGGGAGTTGAAGTCCACATGCCTTAAAATTGTCAAGTTTGGGAAACACTGCTCTAGAGGTTTCTCTCCAATTTTCTGTGCATATTTTCAAAGGTCCACAATTTCTATTCACTGTACAGTAGTGAATGTTCCATCATCATTTTAAGAATATCCCAGACATCCTCTGTGACTCAGAATTAGAGAGGGAGTAATGATTTTCCCAGTTGTTGAATTGGACTGTGAAGACACCAAGCACAATTGAGGGAACAGCCTCGAGCTTTTTTTTTCATTGCCGGTGCTGAAAAGAAAATTATAGTTTGCACTAGGTACTAAACTGCCAATATACTTGGCGTTGCAGAACGGATTGAAAAACAGAACTTCATCTCACATGCATTTTCTTATAGTACAGCTCCAACAGTCAAACTCTGTTGTGACGTGTTAGATTAAGTATAGTAACGTGATTTGCACTGCCTTCACGCTGCATTTGAAAGCCACACAGAACAAGGCTTGTCCCTTAATATCTGAATCAGCAAGAGGTTTTATTTGGTCATTAAGCCAGTGGGAAATCGATGGGCCCCTGTCAGTTTGAAATTGGGGACTAACAAGTTCTCAGAACAAAGCATAAAGCACTGAAGTGTTTTGAGAATTGCATCTACGTTTTGCCCAGAAGGGAAAAACAGCTGAAACTAGCTGGCTTAGAACTCTAGAAGGGAAGCATTAAGTTTGTTTGTTGGCCAGTTGCCCCGAAAGAGGAGAACCACCGTCTTGCTGTGATGTTGCTGATCTCCTCTGCAAACACCTTCTCTTCTTTACTGGAGTTTCTCCGTTTTGCCTCTGGTTTTCAAGGAGCTCTCTGTTAATCTGTTCAGTCTTGCCATATGCAGACAACCAAGTGCCCATTTTAAGGACGAGGATAGTTGGGTGACTTTGCAGGTCAGAGCCTTACTGAACCCAGGGAGTTTTGCTTGGGGGTAAACAAGCTTGGGGGTCGCCTTGCATAGTTAGGCGTTGTCTGGCTCCTCACCCCACACTCCGGGTTTTCCTCTGCTTACGGTCACAATTCGATCAACCTGAAATCAAGGAAGCAGGTTCCAGGGAGGAAGGCCCTGGAAGGATCTCTGTGACTTTGAAATGCCAAAGCTTCCTGATTAGTGCTTCCAAGTGGATTGCCAGTTAGACGAAATGCTGTTCTGCTGAACTGGATAGAATACAGTCTCCTGCTTGAGCTGGGGGCTGGACTAGAAGACCTCCAAAGTCCCAGGCAGTCTGTTAATAAGATTGCAAGACGTAGTGCGCAAGGAAGGCAAAGAGTACAAAACGGATAACGTGCTGCATTACACGTAGTTTTCAACCTTTCACCTCAGTTGGCTTTAAAGAAGATTTTCTAATAACCACTGCCAGGAGTTCGATCCTGACCGGCTCCAGGTTGACTCAGCCTTCCATTCTTCCAAGGTCGGTACATGAGGACCCAGATTGCTGGGGGCAAAACGCTGGCTCTGTAAACCGCCCGGAGAGTGGTATAAAGCACAGTGAAGTTTGATTAGATGCCCAGACATTGCTTGATGAAGACTGTACAGGTAGTCCTCGACTTACGACCAAAACTGAGCCCAACATTTCTGTTGTTAAGGGAGACATTTATTAAGTGGCTTTGCCTCATTTTACGACCTTTCTCGCCATGGCTGTTAAGGGAATCACTGCGGTTGTAAAGTTAGCCACGCGGTTGTTAAATGAATCACTTTTCCCCATTGACTTTGCTTGTCAGAAGGTCGCAAAAGGGGATCACGTGACCCGGGGACACGGCGACTGACATAAATGTGAGTCGGTTGCCAAGGGTCTGCATTTTGATCACGTGACCGATGCCAGTGTGAAAAAAACAGTCAGAAGTCCCTTTTTTGTAACTTTGAATGGTCAGTAAATGGACTGTTGTAAGTCGAGGACTGCGTGTATTATTTAAACCTCGCCAACTGCTGATGCCTTCCGTCAAATGTGGATTTTCTTTTGCCCCGCAGGTCACCTTTTCTACAAGTTTGGCATCACCGAGTCTGACTGGTACCGGATTAAGCAGAGCATAGACTCCAAGTGCCGGACAGCCTGGCGGCGGAAGCAGCGAGGCCAAAGCCTGGCCGTAAAAAGCTTTTCGCGACGGACACCCTCTTCTTCCTCGTACAGCGGCTCAGGTAATTACTCCCCCCCCTTCCCATCCAGGTGAAGCCAGCTTAGTGGCCCTCTTGTTGTAAGGCGTCTTTTTATGTACAGGTGGTCCTCGACTTAATAACCGTTCGTTTAGTGACCGTTCAGAGTTAAACGGCACCGAGAAAAGGGACTTATGACCGCTTTTCACAGTTACGACCTTTGCAGCAACCCCAAATCATGTGATCAGAATGCAGACACTTGGCACCTGGTTCATCCTTACGACCGTTGCTGGGTCCCAAGGGGGCCCCGTGATCCCCCTTCTGCCACCTTCCGGCAAGCGAAGTCAAAGGGGAAGCCGGATTCACTTAACAACCGGGTTACTAACTGATCAACTGCACTGATTCACTTAACAACTGAGGCAAGCAAGGTCGTAAAATGGGCCAAAACTCACTTAACAAGTGTCTCACTTAATGACAGCAACGTTAGGCTCTGTTGTGGTCGTAAGATGAGGGCTACCTGTAGACGTTTTTCTACTATGTCGCCCTGGAGTCAAGGCGTGACCCAAATGTCTTCCCCTGGAAAATGTTGTCTACGTAACTTGGTAGTTGCCACTTACCCGGACAGTAGTAATTCGCACTGCTCTTAAACCAGCCATCTGTGTGGCTGGGAGTTTTCTTGTGGAACCGCCTTGGTATCCTCCTTTCTGAACCAAAGTGAATTACCGATCCGTATCTGTGATTTTCACTTTTTAAATCCCAGTGGTTTCAACTCCCCCCTCTTCCTTTTCTTGCTAATTAGGTTTCTCAGTGAAAGGTGTAGGGCGGTTTTCTGAAAGAGGGCCTGAAGCTGGAGAATCTCATATTTGTGAATACTCGGAACCAGGATAGCCCAGGGCTTTTCAACCAGTGGTACAGGCACCACCTGTGGTACATTGGCACCTGGCAGGTGATACGCGACCATCCTAGAAAAAGTGGTAGCGTGGGAGGGGAATGAGCTGAACTGGTGGCAGCACCGCACAAGCCTGAGCAAGAGATGGCTGGAGCTGCAGGGCTGTCCGGGCTCAGCGGAAGCGCCAGGATCAGCGCCATGTTCCAGCTGGAGCTCAGCACTGATCCTGGCACTTCTGCTGAGCCCAGAAGAAGCGCCGATCAGCTGGAATGTTACAGCGTCTCCAGGATCTTGTGATTTACATTCAGATGCTTGGCAACTGATTCATATTTATGACGGTCACAGTGTCCCAGGGTCATGTGAAGTGACCAAAACCTGCTGCAACCACCCAGCAGATGGGGGGGGGAATAAAAAACCAACACCCCCCCCACTCCACCCCCGCTGCCAATCCTCCACAGAAATGCTCACAACAATGAAAACCTCGGACAGGAGGAAGAGCGAGGCCGGGTGGGTAGGCAGGTGTCTTGCTCGGTTGTGGCTTGGGGGGCACTTTTTTCAGTGGCATTGTAACTTCGAACAGTCACTAAGCGAACTGTTGTAAGTCGAGGACTACCTGTACTTTATCACTTTTTTCCTTTTGGGGGGGGGGTCATCAAGTTTTTGACACCTTGCTAGGTGACTGGTGGTACTCGGATATTGCCATATCCTAAAAGTGGTACAATGGGTGAAAAGGTTGAAAAGCCCTGGGATAGAGTTCAAAAGAACTACAAGTTTATTTCCTGCTACTTACTCACAAGAATCTGAATTCCTAACAGTCAAGGCAAATTGGCGCCAGACAGGGGCCAATGGACTTCAAGGGGGGGGGATGGACTCCTACGGGGTGTAGAGACTCCAAACTAATAATGCTTTTAACCCCACTCCCCTCCGCCTGGTCATCTCCTACCATGCTTAGATGATAACTTGGAGAGACCCCATAATCAGTGTAGGGAATCCTGGACCAAAGACTCCAGCGACCCCACTCCCAGGAGGGCTGGTTTGTGGGACACAGGGCTTGCTCTCTGATTTAGTCCTCCCCCCGGGTCCCAATTTGCCTGTCTTTAGTGAGCTGGTAAGGTTGCCCTCGTTCCTTCTGTCCCTTTGTTTTACCATCTTCCAGCATTTCTCTTCCAGCCAGTTAGACTGAACTTCTTGTGACCAGTCTGGACAGGGAGGAAGAATGGTTTAATCTGAAATATTTTGGAAATCTCATTCAGCCTTGGAAATGAGCTTGCAGGAGAACAAAAGAACTGGTTGAGGTCCAGTCCACAGAGCAAATAAAAGGCATGCATATGAGCAATAAATGAAAAATAGTTATCCCGGCGCGTGTCTTTGATGTGGACTGGGAGCCAGCCAAATGGGTCTCTTGCCACGCGAGCCAGGATCTTTCATTCTCCTGTCGTCTAAAGGGAACGTCACTCGTTTCCTAGCAGAATGCTACATTTGGAGCCATCTGACCCTATTAACTAGCTGCGAGGAGACAGGAGAGAAAGTGCTTGTGCCCACATCGGAACGTCAGCCGGGCTTTGTTCCAAAGCGATCCAGTTTGCTTTAATGGGCTGAATGGAGATGGCCCACTTCAAGAGCTCTTTCTCAGAACCCTGAAAGCCCTTGAGATGGCAGCATAGCTGAAGGAAGGTTTAGGGAGGGGTGCCTGGTATTAACTTGCAAACATTGGCGTTTCTTTCCCAACCTCCCCTGAGAGCAGATACAGCTAGGATGAGACCTACCCTCTGCCGAACTGAACGGGGCAAGAGGCAGTGCCCATAAAAGTGGGCAGAGCTTTGACTGAACTGTTATGGCCGCCATCTTGGCTCTTTTGACCTCACCCTGTGGACCTTCCAGGGCAAGGGTGAGGATACAGGTGGTCCTCGACTTACGGCCTTAATTGAGCCTCACATTTCTGTTGTTAGGTGAGACAGTTGTTAAGTGAGTTTTACCCCATTTGACTACCTTTCTTGCCTCTGTTGTTAAGTGAACCGCTGCAGTTGATAAGTTAGTAACCCTGTTGTTAAGTGAACCTGGCTTCCTGGTTGACTTTGCTTCTCAGAAGGTTGCAAAAGGGGATCATACGACCCTGGGACACTGCGACCACCGTCAGAAACCCAAGTCAGTTGCCAAGTGTCCGAATTTGGATCACGTGACCCCGGGGGTGCTGCAGCGGTCGTTAAGTGTGAAAATGGTCACAGGTCACTTTTTTCAAGGCTGTTGTGGCTTTGAAATGTAAAAAGTTTCAAGCTCCGGGCAGAAAGCAGAGATTGAAGAGAATTTTGCCTGCCTGACAGCTTCGGTCTCTCTAATAATAATAATAATAATAATAATAATAATAATAATAATAATATTGTGGGGCTTGTGTACTCTGAGGAAGATGAGAGCTATGCCAGAGGTTCAACCATACTGGACAGGTCTCATCAGAGGAGTCAGACAAAGAGTGTCTCTCCCATAAAAAATATGGTGAGACGTAAATTTCAGAATGCCATACCGGCTCGGACGTCGCCCGGGTTAACAAGGTCCGCACTAGATATTGGAGTTCCTGGATATCTGGTGAAAAATGGGTTACAGGACTCAGGACTGTTGGCTGAGCAACCAGGGCCAGCAGCTGCAGAACTACTGGAAGAAAAGGTGTTTACCCGTCGCAGATACACAGTGATGGAAAACAAAGAAATAATGATCTGTTACTACAGATCAAGTCCAACAAGACGAGGATATCTAAAACGAATGCACCAGTTCTGGAAAGAACAACATCCAGAATCAGAAATAACAGAACAGAGACTAGCAGATCAACGCCGATTTATAACACGAAATAAAGTATTCACAGAAACAGAATTGGACGAACTGCAAAGGTTTACCCAGGGCAAAGAAATCAAAGCCTTACAAGAAGTAATTCAGAATGTAGAGGCAAACCAGGGGGGTTGGCAGTGAAAGAATCCAGTAGAGATATACAACTGTTCTCATTTGGAAACCAGGCACCTCTTCCTCAGGAAGAACAAAACCCTCTAACTAAAGAAATAAAGAATTGAAACAAAGAATAATTGAGCATCTAGAACAGCACAAAAACAACAGAATAAGGCTGCCTGCATTGAAGCTTGTTCCAAAGAAACAGCTAGCAACAAGCATTAAAAGATGCAAATAATGCAATACAAGTATAAGCACCAATTCACTGCAAGAAACAAACCAATTAATGTACAGCACAGCTGCAGTTATAACAGAATACCTGGATGTAAAATCAACAAAAAAGAAAAACAAACAAACAGTGCACCAGAAAAATGGAAGGTTAGACTAGAAAATAAGATCAGCAAGTTAAGAGCACATGCAAGCAAGCTAGAACAGATGAAAGAAAAGAAGCTGAAGAACAAGAAGACCAAAGAATACCTAATCAAGAAATACCACTTAGAAACAAGGAAGATCAAGGAAGCACTGGAAATAATAAAGCAACAAATAACAGCTATAGCCAGGAAAATCAGTAGATATGAAGCTCGAATTGCAAACTATAGGCAGAACCTCCAATTTCAATTCAATCAGAAACATTTCTACCAATCCATCAATGGAGAAACTCAATGGAGAAACTGCAAGGAATCAGTCAGTACCTGACAAGGACGAAACAGTGCAATTCTGGAAGCAGGTATGGGATAACCCAAAGAAATCAAACAGGATAGCAGCTTGGTTAAAAAAGAAGTGGATGCAATAAAACATAATTGAATGAAAGAACTAGTAATACAACAAAAATGGTAGAAAAAGAGCAAGGAAAATCAAATTGGTCAGCCCAATGGCACCAGGTGAAGATGAACTGCGTGGGTTTTGGTTGAAACATCTGTTATACACCCACTCATTACCAAGCAGTTCAACAATATACTACAAGGAGGAAAAATTGAAAAATGGCTAACAACTGGGACAACCTACCTAATAATGAAAAATCCAGCAAAAGGGGCAACACCAGGCAACTACAGGCCAATTACCTGCTTACCAACAACCTTCAAATTACTAACTGGTGTGGTAGCTGATGCAGTACAACAGCATCTAGTTGCAAACAATCTCTTTCCACCTGAGCAGAAAGGAAACCGCCCCAATAGCAGAGGAACAAAAGATCAACTCCTAATAGACAAAATGATCTTGGAAAACTGCAAGAGAAGGAAGACCAACCTGAATGTGGCATGGATTGACTACAAAAAAGGCATTTGACTCTCTGCCACATGATTGGATAATAAAGTGCCTAGAAATAACAGGAGTCAGTAGAAACATCAGACAATTTGTGCAAAGATCGATGGCACAATGGAAGACACAGTTGCAGATCAATGGTGAGAGGCTGGGAGAGGTTAATATCAAGAGAGGAATATTTCAAGGAGATTCATTATCACCATTACTATTTGTTATTGCACTGTTTCCTCTGTCACGAATACTAACTAACTCAGGACATGGTTATCAAACATCAAAAACATCTGCCAGACTATCCCACCTCCTTTACATGGATGATCTGAAGCTGTATGGAAAAACATCATCTGAAATAGAATCGCTGCTCAACACTGTCCGTATATATAGCCAAGATATTGTATGGAGTTTGGCTTGGACAAATGTGCCACACTTACTATCAAACAAGGAAAAATAATGAAAACTGAAGGAATCAAGATGCCCCACGAAAATAACATTAAGATTCTGGATGAGGAAGATTACTACAAATACTTGGGTATCCTTCAAGCTGACAACATCAAGCACACTGAATTCAAGAAAAAGATTAGAGGTGAATACATCAAGAGAGTGAAGAAGATCTTAAAGTCCAAACTCAATGGAGGAAATACCATAAAGGCAATCAACACCTGGGCAATCCCAGTCATTAGATACACAGCTGGAATAGTGGACTGGACTCAAGCAAAACTAAAAGCAATGGATAGGCAGACCAGAAAAATAATGACAATGAATCATGCCCTTCATCCACGCAGTGACATTGATAGACTTTATCTACCAAGGCAAATAGATGGGCGTGAAATGCTACAAGTACATAAGATGGTTGAAGAAGAAAAAATGGCTTTGGAAGAATATCTGAAGAAAAATGATGAAGATGCACTGAAATTAGTATATCAGGAAGGCTTACTGACTACTGGAGAGACCAAACTGGCCTACAAGAAAGACCAAATGAAGAACAGAATAGAGGCATGGGAAGACAAAGCACTACATGGCCAATACATTAAAAAAATAGCTGGGAAAGCAGATATTAACAAGACCTGGCAATGGCTAAGAGCAGGAAAATTGAAGAAAGAGACCGAGGGACTAATTCTGGCTGCACAGACCAAGCCTTAAGGACAAATGCATATAAAGTCAAAATTGAGAAGACAGCAACAGACAGTAAGTGCCGCCTATGCAAAGAAGCTGAAGAAACAGTGGACCACCTGGTAAGCTGTTGCAAGAAGATTGCACAGACTGACTACAAGCAGCGGCATGACAAAGTAGCAACAATGGTGCATTGGAAGATCTGCAAAAATATCATTTGCCTGTAAGCAAAAACTGGTGGGATCATAAAATAGAGAAAGTCATATAAAATGATAAAATTAAACTGCTCTGGGACTTCAGAATTCAAACAGACAAGCACCTGCAACATAACACCCCAGACTTAACAATTGTCGATAAGAAAGATAAAAAAGTCTGGATAGTGGACG